>NC_091977.1:126669453-127012954 GCF_044704955.1 Pristiophorus japonicus | reverse complement strand
GGGGGAAAGGGAGAGGGGGGGAAAAGGGAGAGGGGGGGAAAGGGAGAGGGGGGGAAAAGGGAGAGGGGGGGAAAAGGGAGAGGGGGGAAAAGGGAGAGGGGGGGAAAAGGGAGAGGGGGGGAAAAGGGAGAGGGGGGGAAAAGGGAGAGGGGGGGAAAAGGGAGAGGGGGGGAAAAGGGAGAGGGGGGGAAAAGGGAGAGGGGGGGAAAAGGGAGAGGGGGGGAAAAGGGAGAGGGGGGGAAAAGGGAGAGGGGGGGAAAAGGGAGAGGGGGGAAAAGGGAGAGGGGGGAAAAGGGAGAGGGGGGAAAAGGGAGAGGGGGGAAAAGGGAGAGGGGGGGAAAAGGGAGAGGGGGGGAAAAGGGAGAGGGGGGGAAAAGGGAGAGGGGGGAAAAGGGAGAGGGGGGAAAAGGGAGAGGGGGGAAAAGGGAGAGGGGGGGAAAAGGGAGAGGGGGGAAAAGGGAGAGGGGGGGGAAAGGGAGAGGGGGGGAAAAGGGAGAGGGGGGAAAAGGGAGAGGGGGGGAAAGGGAGAGGGGGGGAAAAGGGAGAGGGGGAAAGGAGAGGGGGGGAAAGGGAGAGGGGGGGAAAGGGAGAGGGGGGGAAAGGGAGAGGGGGGGAAAGGGAGAGGGGGGAAAAGGGAGAGGGGGGAAAAGGGAGAGGGGGGAAAAAAGGGAGAGGGGGGAAAAAAGGGAGAGGGGGGAAAAAAGGGAGAGGGGGGAAAAAGGGAGAGGGGGGAAAAAAGGGAGAGGGGGGAAAAAGGGAGAGGGGGGAAAAAAGGGAGAGGGGGGAAAAAAGGGAGGGGGGAAAAAAGGGAGAGGGGGGAAAAAAGGGAGAGAGAGAGAGAGAGAAAAAAGGGAGAGAGAGAGAGAGAAAAAAAGGGAGAGAGAGAGAAAAAAAGGGAGAGAGAGAAAAAAAGGGAGAGAGAGAAAAAAAGGGAGAGAGAGAAAAAAAGGGAGAGAGAGAGAGAGAGAGAGAGAATAGATGGAGGTGCAAGGTAAGTTGGTGTGAGTAAGGATGTGCTGGGGTAAAGTAGGGAAGGCAGAGTGATGGGGATATGATGAGTGGCATAGCAGGATGAGGTTGAGTGTGGCTTTGCAGTACCATTTCGTGATCTATTGAGATCATTGAAAGGTTGCAGCACTTCAGCCAGCTCTTCCAGACGACATCCCTGCTTTTGCCCTCTAATGCAATGTGCAACCAGGCTGCATTGGTGTCCTGGGGAGGTCTCTTCCGTCCATTGGAATGGAAGAGAGCTGCTCTGCCTGCTGTCATAGGAGAGCCTGGGTGCAGCCGTGCACCTTTGTGCAATGTTTGCAGTAGCTCAATGCTGCAAAAGACTGAAAGAAGAACTGTCAAAAAAAAAGTAGGGAACGGTCCCTTTAAGGAAACCGGCTAATTACATCATCAGACGACATCATCAGACTGGCCTCCAGTTAATTGGCCGGGAAACCCGAAGGGCAGACTTAACAAGCCCAACCATAGAAGATTCAAGGGAGTGTGCAGACTGCTCTTCGGAACAGGTTTCCCACGCTGCATCAATGCCGCCCACATCGAACTCGCCTCTGTTGCCGTAATTCCGGCCAGAGAGTCGGGATAAATGTATGTTTTTCAGATTGGAGATATATGACTAATGGTTTGTCACAAGCATCAGAGGCTGGAATCTTTGTTTTCAGTTACATACAGTATTAATTTGGACATTTGTACAAGAATAATATGTACATTTACTGATATGAAATTAGGAGGCACAGTTGAAGAATACAGGAGACTGAAGAAGGCCACAGATTAACGGAGAGCGCAGAGAGATGGCAGATATGTAGCAACACATATTAGAAAAGAGAGTAGTGAAAAGTATGCCCTCGGTGGTACGATCTTTAACAGATGGAGGACGAGAGCAAACTAGAGGTGCAGAAAGAGATTATTCAACAACAATCTGCCTTTCTATAGTGGCTTTAACATAGTGAAACGTCCCAAGGAACTTTCACAGAAGTGTTATCAAACAAAATTTAACATCGAACCACTAAGGATATATTGGGGCAGATGACCAAAGGCTTGGTCAAAAAGGTAGGTTTTAAGAAATGTCTTAAAAAAGGAGGGAGAGAGGTAAGGAGGGAATTCCAGAGCTCAGAGCCGAAACACTGAAGGCACAACTACCAACAGTGGAGCAATTTATTCAGTCCATCGTATCTGCACCAGCTCTTTGTTCGCACAATCCAAAACTAATTCCACTGCCCTGCTCTCCCTATAGCCCTGTATCTTCCTCTGCTTCAAATATTTATCAAATGTTCCCTTAAAAGATGTAATGGTCTCGGTCACCAGAACCCGAAACATTGTATGCTCAAAAAACACTGCCGAAATAATTTTCTCCTCACTGAGATGATTTTAAACTTGATTAAACCACTTGACAATCATCATAGGCAGTCCCTTGGAATCTAGGAAGATTTGCTTCCACTCTTAACATGAGTTCTTAGGTGGCTGTACAGTTCAATACGAGAACGACAGTCTCTGTCACAGATGGGACAGATAATCGTTGAGGGAAGGGGTGTGTGTTATATATGTAAGCTTGTATTTACTCTGTACAGCCACCACAGGGCTCATCCCCTGGAGTCCCAAGGGATCCTATAATCCCTTGGGAGCACAGGTATTTAAGGAGGCCTCACAGGTTGAAGAGGCACTCTGGAGACCTGCAAGAACAGACTACGGTCACACTTTACTTTGAGCTCAGTGTTCAGTCTGGCTCTTTCTCCATACATAACAGTGGGTGGGACTGGTTTGCCGCACATTCTTTCCGCTGCCTGCGCTTGATTTTTGCATACTCTCAGCAATGAGATTCGAGGTGCTCAGCGCTGTCCCAGATGCACTTCCTCCAATTAGGACGGTCTTTGGCCAGGGATTCCCAGGTGCCAGTGGGGATGTTGCACTTTATCAGGGAGGCTTTGAGGGTGTCCTTGTAACGTTTCTGCTGCCCACCTTTAGCTCTTTTGCCGTGAAGGAGTTCAGAGTAGAGCGCTTGCTTTGGGGGTCTCGTGTCTGGCATGCGAACTATGTGGCCTACCCAGCGGAACTGATCAAGTGTGGTCAGTGCATCAATGCTGGGAATGTTGGCCTGGTCGGGGATTTGTAGGATCTTGCGGAGACATCATTGGTGATATTTCTCCAGCGACTTGAGGTGTCTACTGTACATGGTCCATATTTCTGAGCTATACAGGAAGGTGGGTATTACTACAGCTCTGCAGACCATGAGATTTGTGGCAGTTTTGAGGGCCTAGTCTTCAAACACTCTTTTCCTCAAGCGGCCAAAGGCTGCACTAGCGCACTGGAGGCGGTGTTGGATCTCGTCGTCAATGCCTGCTCTAGTTGATAGGAGGCTCCCGAGATATGGGAAGTGGTCCAGTGTCCAGGGCCGCACCGTGGATCTTGATGACTGGGGGGCAGTGCTGACTAACTCCCCAACCAGAGCAGTCCCTTTTCATATTAGCACGATCAAAGCCTTTCATAATTTTAAAAACCTCAATTAAAATATCTCCTCTTGGCCTTTTGTTCAGTGGCAATAATCCCAGGCATTCGAGTCTCAACTGTAGTTTTCCAAACCTGACATCATGTTGGTGAATCTACACAGCACACTTACTTTAATCTGCTTTCTTATGATGCAGCACTAAATACTATACATTGTACTTTTAACTGTGGCCCAACCAGTGTTTTGTATAAATGTATTACAGGTACTTCTTTACTGATCGACTCTGTGTTCCTATTTATAAAAACCAAAATGCTGTAGACTTTTTAATGACTTTACACACTTAAGGAATTATGTAATCATACCAGTTAATCCACTCCCTTCAGGTATCTTTCCATTGAATGTATAATCTCATTCCTAAGTTTTTCCCTCCCAAATTTCACATTTATCCACATTAACTTGCATCCTGTTTTCTTGATCTTTTATAATAATTATTTAGCGCTTTATCCCTTGGTGCTTCAGGAGGCATAAGCAATACAGATCAGGAGCCAATATAGATCAGCATTAACAGTGGATATGAACAAGTGGGACTTTGTCAGCTGTGGTTCAGTGGGTAGCACACCTGTCTCCAAGTCAGAAGGTTATGAGTTCAAGTTCCACTCCAGGAACTTGAGCACATAAATCCAGGCAGACACTCCAGTGCAGTATTGAGGGAATGCTGCACTGTCAGAGGTGCCGTCTTTCGGATATGTTAAACCAAGGCCCCGTCTGCCCCCTCAGGTTGACATAAAAGATCCCATGGCACTATTTTGAAGAGCAGCGGAGTTATCCCTGGTGTCCTGGTGAATATTTATCCCTCAATCAATATCACAAAAAAACAGATTATCTGGTCATTATCACATTGCTGTTTGTGGGAGCTTGCTGTGCACAAGTTGGCCGCCATGTTTCCCATATTACAAGTGACTACACTCCAAAAGTACTTCATTGGCTGTAAAGTGCTTTGAGACGTACGGTGGCCACGAAAGGCACTATATAAATGCAAGTCGTCGTCTTCTTTGTGTGAGACAGCTGACTTGCACACATCAAAGTCCCACAAACAACCAATGATACGGATAGTAGTTCAGCAGGATTAGCCTGAAAGCCTCAACTTGGCGGTTCTCTGCAGATAGAGTAAACTACTGGGATTTTTTTTGTTTTTGAACCAGATAATCTACTTTATGATATTTAGGAGAAGAAATGTTGGCCTTGGAGAAATGCCTTCTCTTATCTACCTGTAAAGTAGGACTGCTGTTTTTAAATCTGCTTAACATCTGATCTAAAAGACACCTCCCACAATGCAGTACTCTCAGTACTAGTGTCATGCTAGATGAACAAATCCTGGCATGGGGCTTGAACCAGCAACTTTCTGACTCAAAGAAAACTGATACAAACTGGTATTGGGAAAAAGGCAATCATTTAAAATGGAATTGGATAAATATGTTGAAGGGAATATAAAATGTTACATGAAAAGGCTCTACATTAGGTAGCACGAGCACACACATTAGAATTGCCAAACCTCCAGGATTGTTTTAAGAGTCTCCAGGAATTAAAAGATTAACTTCCGTGACACTGCAGAAAGCACATCAGGAGAAAAATCATACGGTATTATTTTTTTTCCAGTTTCTTTGAACCCTTTCATTTATTAGTTAAACATATTAGAGATGGGGGAAATGCTTGACTGGATAAGAGGGTTGGAGGTCACAGGGTGAGACCTCCAGGATTACATTCGACCAGAGTTGGCAACCTTAACAGGCATGACGGGCCAAATAACTCCCTTGCTGTTGGAATTCCTGTAGCCAGTACCCAATGACTAAAACTCCACATAATTCGCGCAAACTGATGCTTGAGCTTATTCAAATTTAATAACGCCAATATCACACACACACATACCATTCACTAACTCCAGTTTAATTGTCTTTTTTAGTTACAAGTTACATCAAACGCATATAATTCACTGAACCGAACCTGGGACGCCACATATTTATACCGCGGAACCTGCTTTTGGAGGCGGGAGAGGTTAAAAGATTAATCATAGCATTACAATATCAAGGAGTGTTATTCCCAAAAGTCTCATTCGTAACAGAGGTACAAGGATTGTCAGAATGCCGCTCGCGTTGGTCAGCAACAGGCTGGCCGAGAATTAGACTCTAATAATAGCCACAGCTGCCGCTCTGTGCCTTCTGCCGCAGACTGATCTCGCCTTACCTCTCCTCTCCCACCCCAGCTCCCGTTGAAAACGCCGCTGTTATCTTCCTTCAGCCCCAGCTCTTTAAGCCAGCCGTAACGGGGCTGTTGAATGAGGAGGGTGGACATGGCTGCAGATGGCCTCCAGGTGCACAAAGCCTTCCTTCCCCTCAGCAAAGGCCTCGCGAGGGAGAACGTTACTTGCAGCATAATACGGCAGAGAAATGCAAATCAAAAAAAGAGTCCAGCACAATCCGTGGAGCCGAAAGCCTGCGCCTGCTAATGTGATTGGTAGGAGCGGGGTGCGGCCCACACGCAGGGAAAGACATGATGCAAGGAACAGGAAGTGGTGCAAAACACACAGAACTTGGATGACAAAACTTCTATTGGAAGAGAGCGACTGCTCTGCCCTGAAAATAGAGCCGCTGCTCAGCCCTGGGCTCTCAGTACTGGAGAAATGTATATAGAAACATAGAAGTTTACAGTGCAGAAGGAGGCCATTTCGGCCCATCGTGTCCGCGCCGGCCGACAAAGTGCCATGCAGCATCCCTAAAGGTTACATATAAACCTATGAACAGTGACGCAAAGAGCACCCAGCCCAACCAGTCCGCCTCACGCAACTGCGACACCCCTTATACTAAAACATTCTACACTCCACCACAACTCCCGGAGCCATGTGATCTCCTGGGAGAGGCAAAAACCAGATAAAAACCCAGGCCAATTTAGGGAGAAAAACTCTGGGAAAATTCCTCTGCGACCCATCCAGGCGATCGAAACTAGTCCAGGAGATCATTCTGGCTGTATTCTATTCCCTGCAGTACTTACCATTATATCTGCTCTGTCCAACAAAAGGTCATCCAGTCTAATCCCAATTACCAACTCTGGGTCCGTAACCCTGCAGGTTATTGCACTTTAAGTGCCCATCCAACCATCTCTTAAAAGTGTTGAGGGTTTCTGCATCCACCACTCTTCCAGGCAGCGAGCTCCAGATCCCCACAACCCTCTGCGTAAAGAAGCCCCCCAGCTCAAATCCCTTCCAAACCTTCCACCAACCACCTTAAAACTATGCCCCTTCGTAATAGACCCCTCCACCAATGGAAATACACCCTTACTATCCACTATGTCCAGGCCCTTCAATATTTTGTACACCTCAATGAGGTCTCCTCTCACCCTCCTCTGTTCCAATGAGAATAAACCCAGCCGATCCAATCTGTCCTTATAACTGATTCTCCATTCCGGGCATCTCCTCTGCACCCTCTCTAATGTAATCACGTCCTTCCTATAATACAGCGACCAGAACTGCACACAATACTCCAGCTGCGGCCTAACCAAAGTATTATACAATTTAAGCATAACCTCTCTGCTCTTACATTCTATGCCTCAGCCAATAAAAATAAGCATTCCGTATGTCTTCTTAACCACTTCATCTACCTGGCCTGCTACTTTCAGGGATCTGTGGACCAATGGTGGAGCTTTGGAGGCGTGGCCTATTCAGTTGGAGCTGTGCTGCTGAGAGAGAAGGAACTCCCTGCTGAAGCTCCTGTATGGAAGGCCTGGAGTGAGCCCTGAGACCAGCCCAGAAAGAGGAGGAGAGGGCTGGCTTACTGCACATTCAACGTCCAGAGGGAGAGGAGGAGAGCAGAAAATGTATCATTTATTACTACTACAGAGAGTTGGAGAGAGGGGGAAAAGAACATCCTGAGAAAACACCATCCAGTGTGGAAGGAGGGAGAGCCATTTCTACAATCTTCGACAGATGGGTGTGTTTTGGTGCATTCCCCGAAAGACTTTGTTGTATCAGTGGGGGGAGGAAAGAAGACAATTCGAGGGCCGGAACATCGCGGGGGGGTGTGTGTGTGTGTGGGGGTCTTGCTTACAGCTAGGCCCCACACACCACTGAAGCACCCCTCCCCCATTGCCTAGCCTGGGATAGCTGGAGCTACCTGGCTGAAGTAGCACTAATCACCCTATTAAACATCATTGGGAGTGTGTGCCTGGGTGGCTCCAGCTACCCCAGGTGAAGACATCTTCTCCCCCCACTCGAAGACCATTCTACAAAGACTGTGTTTTTTGCCATCTGGGGAGTGCACCCCAAGAAACACCCACCCATTGCTGTGAGGGGAGACCTGCCCTCGCAGTTTCCCACCCACTTTCTCTCTCTCTCTGTCTCTTCCCTCTCTCTCTGAGAGCCCTTTCCTCCTAATTTTAAAAACAATTAAGACAACTGAGCAGAGGGAGCAAGGCCCCTCCCCATTCGTTAACTCGGGGAGAGGTGAGCCCCATTAAGAGCTCCCTCTGCTCAAAAAACCAACGAGGCCAATTAAAGACCATTAAGGCCTGTGACTTTGGGGTGGGTGTAGCCCTTAAAGGGACCCTGTGATGGTGACCCCATCCACGCCGGTGGCAGGGCCAGCTAGGACATATGCGCAGGCGGCGTCCACATCCACGGCACCTCCTGCTGCCCTGCCACCGTTCAGACTGATAACTAAAAAACACGGGGTCAAGAGCTACACTCACCCCACAATGAGCATTGAGGAGTGCGTGCGGGCGATGGCTGGGGTAGTCGGCACCTCGGCCTTTGTCGCAGCCTCTAAGATATCTGGGAAGGCTGTATTCTTCCTGGGGTCGGAGCGGGCGGTGTCCCTGGCCCTCGAAAAGGGGCTCACGGTGGGCGGGACGTTCCTGCCGGTGGACCCTCTCGAGGCCACCGCGCAGAGGGTCATCATTTCAAACGTCCCGCCCTTTGTTCCCACTGAGCTCCTCCTCCCTCACCTACACCAACTGGGGGAGGTAAGGTCGGGGATCAACCCCATACCGCTCGGCCTCAGGGAGAACAGCCTGCGCCACGTGTTCTCCTTCCGCCGCCAGCTCTTTGTCCGGCTGGCGCGGGAGGAGACAACAGAGGGCAATTTTAATGTGGTGCACGAGGGGACTGCCTACCGCGTCTTCTGGACGTCGGACGGCGTGCGGTGCCATGCCTGTAGGGAGGTGGGGCACGTTCGCAAGAACTGCCCTGCCTCCAAGGCCGCCAAACCACCGAAGGCGGCCAAGGCTGGCGCCGCCGCCACCCCTCCCCCTAGTAGCGTCGGCGTGCCGGGAGCCATGGGTGCGCGGGCATCGTCGGAGGCCTTTGTTTTCACGGCCTCTGGCGGGGGGGAGGGAGATCGTCCGATCGGAAGGAAGGCGCGGAGGAAGGCGAAACATCTCGAGGCGGGTCCCCTCAGTGCGCCAGACAGCTTGAACACCGCACTCAGCCCAACCCTGACATCGGCGAGCGCAGGGTGCCCTGAGCCCATGCCCGAGCCCTTGACCAATATTACAGAGGGGCTCGGGCGCGGGCAAGAAAAGAAAAAGGGGGGAGTGGAGCGGGAGGCCTCGGCAGACATGGAGGTCTCCCTGCCTCCGCGCCCCCCCCAGGAACAAAAGGAGGCGCCGCTCCAATGAGGCGGAGGGGGAACAACATCCCCCCGCGGAGGAGTCGGTACCCGCCGCGTGTCCTGCGTCCCCCACCAGCGCCCCCAAACTGCGCCGTAGGCAGGAGGAATCTGTCCCCGGGGAGGGTGAGACAGTCGAGGCTGCCCGGCCTCTGCCTCCCGGGGATGGCGTGGAAGATCTGCCTGTCGTGGGGGGCGTGGGGCCAGCGGAGGAATGCATTGCTGCCGGGTCGAGCGTCCCGGGGACTGAGGCGGGCGGGGCTGAAAAGGCCGAACCTGAGCCCGCCCAGCTATTAACCAACTTCCCCTGGGTGTCGCTCGGCCCGGAAGAAACGGAAATTATGAATAATTTTAACGATTCTGTACATGCTGGGCCGGGGGGTGGCGGCGGGGAGGGGGAAGAACAACAACCCTCGCCCCCGACTTTGGAGCTGGGGTACTTGGAGGACCTGGAACATTACTTTGGCCAGGTCTCTCCGTGTTCCCCGGTTCCTGGGGCGGAGGAGGAACCCCTTCCGCTGTCACTTCCTGACCCAGCACCACTTTTAAAAGAGCCCAGTGGAGACTCCTCTGTTGACGATCCTGGGGGTGGGATCGGGGCAGAGCCAGGGCCGGATGGAGTGGCCGGGCCGTTTGCCATAATTCGTGCGGTCGACGGGCCGGCTGCTAGCGGCGACCTCCCGGAGCGGGACGGGGACTCGGTGGAGGACGCAGGTGAAGATCTCGAGTCCATCACCAGTGAGGCGGTGGATCTCCTCGTGCCCGCCGCTGAGTCCCCCCTCATTCCCGTAGAGGAACTCCGGGACTTTTTGGTCCAGAGCCAGGGTCGCCGCAACCGAACCCATCTGGCCCGGGAAAGATGGTCCGAGCCGGGGCTGCTCATCGCTTCCGTCCGCGTCGCCGCTAAAACCATGGCCGCGGGCGGGCCCTTATCAAAGGCGCAAGGCCTTGAGCTGCGCCGGCTCAAAAAGTTCCTCGCTGGGCTGCTGAAGGAGTGGAGGGCAACAAACGACTCCACTTCCCCCACCACAATAGGTTAGGTAGAGGTTGCACTATGCTTTTGTCATGAAGATAACCATAGCCAGCCTCAACATCAACGGCAGCAGAGAGGCACACCGTAGATTTAACAACTTTTCGCTCCTGCGGGAGGGGAAATATGCGGTGTGCTTCCTGCAAGAAACCCACACCGTTCCGGGAGACGAAGCCACGTGGCTCCTGGAATGGCAAGGAGAGGTCCGCATGAGCCACCTCACTACCACTTCTTGTGGGGTGGCCATCTTGTTGGCCCCGCATTTTCAGCCGGAGATCTTGGGGGTCGAGGAGCCCGTGCCAGGCCACTTGCTGCACGTCACGGTTTGCCTGGGGGACGTGCCGCTCCATCTCGTGAACGTGTACGCCCCTCAGCCCGGACCGCAGCAAACGCGCTTCTTCGAAGAGGTGTCCGCTCTTCTTGGCTCCGTCGACGTCGGCGACTGCATTGTCCTCGGGGGGGATTTTAACTGCACCCTCGAGGCGAGGGACCGCTCCGGTGCCCCGCAGAGCATGACGGCGATGGAGAAGTTGAGGGACCTGGTCGGGTCCTTCCACTTGGTGGACGTCTGGCGAAATCTCCATCCCGACTCCAGCGCCTTTACTTGGGTGAGGCCTGGAGTAGGATGGTCCAGAGTCGACCGCCTTTACGTGTCTCGGGCGTACGTTTCCTGCGTCCCGGCGGCCTCCATGCGACCGGTGCCGTGTTCGGACCACCACCTGGTGTGGGCGGAGCTCGCTTCGCTCCGCGCGAAGACGGGGTCCGCGTACTGGCATTTTAACAACCAGCAGCTGGAGGACGTGTGGTTCCAGGACTTGTTCCGTCGTTTCTGGGCCGACTGGAGAAGGAAGCAGGGGGGCTTCCCCTCCTTGAGGCTATGGTGGGACGTGGGCAAGGCTCACGTCCGCGTCTTCTGTCAAGAATACGCGAGGGGGTCGACCAAGAGGTGGGCGGCCAGGGTCGGGCGCCTAGAAAAAGAGGTGCTCGACCTGGAGTCCCGTCTCGGTCAAGTCGTCCAGGACCCGGCCCTGCGGATGGTGTACGAAGCGAAGAAGACCACGCTGAAGGACCTGCAGCTCGTCGGGTCCCGAGGCGCGTTCGTGAGGTCGCGGATCCGGTTCCTGCGGGATCTGGACCGCGGCTCCCCCTTCTTCTACTCGCTGGAAAAAAGACAGAGTGTCCGTAAGCAGCTCTTGACGCTGCTGGCCGACGACGGTTCTCTCGTCTCGGATCCGGAGGGCGTCAACAACAGGGCCCGTGAATATTACGGGGCTCTGTTCTCTCCGGAGCCGTCCAGCGAGGAAGCGCGTAGAGTTTTGTGGGAGGACCTGCCGAAGGTCGGCCCGGAGGGCGCCGAAAATCTGGAAACTCCGCTAAGCCTGGCGGAGCTGACCGGTGCCCTCGACCGGCTCTCGAGGGGAAAAGCCCCGGGGCTGGACAGGCTGACCGTGGAGTTCCATAGGGCGTTCTGGGAGGCAACTACGCGAGGGTCCTGGGGGAAAGTCTTGCGACCGGGGAGATGCCCCTCTCTTGGCGCAGGGCAGTCATCGTCCTGCTGCCTAAGAAGGGCGATCTCTGCCTCCTTAAGAACTGGCGCCCGGTCTCCCTCCTCAGCACGGACTACAAAATCTTCGCCAGGGCGATGTCTGCTCGCCTTGGCGCCGTGCTGGACCACATGATCCACCCCGACCAGTTCTACACGGTCCCGGGCCGGACAATCCACGATAACATCCATCTGGTCCGGGACCTCATCCATCATTCCCAGGAGGCTGGTCTGTCGGTCGCCTTCCTATCTCTCGACCAAGAGAAGGCGTTCGACTGGGTGGATCATGACTATCTGTTCGGAGCTCTGCGCGCTTTTGGGTTCGGGACGCATTTCGTCGCCCGGATCCGACTTTTGTACGCCACCGCGGAGTGTCTGATAAAGGTTAACGGGTCCTTGACGGCGCCCCTTCGCTTTGGGAGAGGGGTGCGCCAGGGATGCCGCATGTCCGGCCAGTTATATGCCATCTGCGTGGAACCTTTCCTGCGCCTCCTGCGGACGAGGTTGACGGGACTTGCTCTGCAAGGGCCGGGCGTGGAGGTCGTCCTCTCGGCTTACGCCGATGATGTGCTCCTCGCGGTAGAGGATCCCACTGACCGGAGGATGCGTGAGTGCCAGGAGATTTACTCGGCCGCATCCTCTGCCAGGATCAACTGGGAGAAATGTTCCGGACTCCTGGTGGGTCAGTGGCGGGTGGACTCCCTGCCGGAGGAGCTCAGGCCTTTTGCCTGGAGCACAACCCATCTCCTCCATCTGGGAGTCTACCTTAGCCCCGACAAGGAAGCCTGGCCGGCGAACTGGCAAGAGCTGGAGGCCAAGGTCGCCGCTCACCTAGGGCACTGGACAGGACTGCTCCAAGTGCTGTCCTACAGGGGTCGAGCGCTAGTCATAAACCAGCTGGTGGCCGCCATGTTGTGGTACCGACTGGTCACTTTGACCCCTCCCCCTGCGTTTGTCACCAAGATACAGAAGATGCTGGTGGACTTCTTCTGGAACAACAGGAAGCACTGGGTCTCTGCTGCGGTCTTGAGTCTCCCGCTTGAGGAGGGCGGTCAGTCGTTGGTGTGCGTCAGCGCCCAGCTCGCGACTTTCCGTCTTCAGACCCTGCAGAGATACCTTTACGTCGAGCCCCCTTCCAGGTGGCATGCTCTGGCGACGTATTTCTTCCGCCAGCAGCACAGCTTCAACTACGACACGCAGCTCCTGTTTGTGAGCTTGGGGGGCGTCAGGACCGCCTTCCAGGAGCTGCCTGTCTTTTACAAGGAACTCATCAGGGTCTGGAACAAAGTCTCCACCAAGCGCAGCTCTCCACCGGCTAGAGTGGCAGCTGTCCTGCAGGAGCCGCTGCTCGGGAATCCGTACCTCCACGACCGAGGTTTTAGGTGGCGGTCGGACGAGAGGGCTGTGGCTGGTGAGGTGACCAGGGTCAGGGACCTGCTCGATGGCGGAGGAGCGGGCTGGATGGCGGTGGACACGCTGGCGCGGCGCCTAAATTCGGCCGACGTCCGCCGCGCGGCCGATGCCATCGTGTCGCTAAAAACAGCTCTGGGTCCCGACTCCGTTAGGTGCATCGAGGAGGTTCAAGCACGTGGGGAGATCCCATTCGAACTGACCCCCGTCCGGATGGAATTCCTCATCGGCGCCAAACCCCGGAACCTCTCTCGGGAGCAGGCGCTTCACAACTTGAGCCTCCTCGGGAAAATCCCCTCCGTGCCTTTCAGTTACGCGCGGAGGGGTTTCCTGTACGGGCTGCTCCTGCACACTCTCAACTTTGCCATCCTCGCCTGCCGTCCGGACACGCCATGGCGTACCATCTTGCCGTCCGGAGGAGGCAGGGGTCCCCGATGGAGAGCACTCTACGCGGGAGTCCTCCCGCTATTTATCGGGGACTTGGCCTGGAGGGTGGTGCACGGAGCAGTGCCGTGCAATAAATTTTTAAGCCGCTTCACGGGCTCCCAGATCGCCTGCAATTTCTGCGGTCTGCAAGAGTCCGTGTTCCATGTTTTTACCGAATGCACGAGGTTGCAGCTCCTGTTTTATTATTTAAAGGGGCTGCTCCTGAAATTCTGGCTGCACTTCAGTCCCACACTCCTGATCTTTGGGCACCCTGTGCGGAGGGGAGCGGGTAGGTCCAAGGGCCTCCTCGTAGGACTGCTCCTGGGCACGGCCAAGGGTGCCATCAGCCGGTCCAGGCAGCGGGCGGTCGAGGGGGTCGTTCAGCCTGACTGCCTGCCTCTCTTCCGCGCGTACATCCGCGCCAGGATGTCCTTGGAGATGGAGCACAGGGTGTCCACCGGTACGCTCGCGGCCTTCCGCGAGAGGTGGGCACCGGAGGGACTGGAGTGCATCATCACGCCCGGCAACCAAATTTTAATTTGATTTTATGTTTTAAAGTTGAATTTGTTTTAATTGCCGGTGTTTTTAGTGTCCCCCTCCCCTTTTATAGGGGGCACTTGGAGAAAAAAAAATATGATTTTAGTGCCTAAAAAAAGCCACAAACACAAAAAAACAACAAAAAAAACCCCAAAAAAAACAAAAAAAAAGGGCCTTGAGAATGTTTGGTGTGTACCCCAGATCGGGGGGACACGATTTAATGATTTAATGTTTTAGGTTCCTCCCAAAAAGAGTTCTGTGGACAAGCACTCCAAGGTCCCTTTGTTCATCTGCACTATTAAGTGGCCTACCGTTTAATGTGTATACCCTTTCCTTATTAGCCCTCCCAAAGTGCATCACCTCGCACTTCTCTGAATTAAATTCCATTTGCCACTGCTCTGCCCACCTGACCAGTAAATTGATATCCTCCTGCAGCCCATGACGTTCCTCTTCATTATCAACCACACAGCCAATTTTAGTGTAATCTGCAAACTTATTATTCATACTCCCTGTATTCAAAGCTAAATCGTTGATATATACCACAAAAAGCAAGTGTCCCAGTACTGAGCCCTGCGGAACCCCACTGGAAACATCCTTCCAATCACAAAAACATCCATCAATCATTACCCATTGTTTCCTACCTCTAAGCCAATTTTGGATCCAACTTGACACATTGCCCTGTTTCCCATGGGCTTTAACCTTCATGACCAGTCTACCATGTGGGACCTTATCAAAAGCTTTTCTAAAGTCCAAATATACTACATCGTACGCACTACCCTCCTCAACCCTCTTGGTTACCTCCTCAAAAAATTCAATCAGGTTAGTCAGACACGATCTTCCCTTAACAAATCCATGCTGACTGTCCCTAATTAATCCTTGCCTTTCCAGTTGCAGATTTATCCTGTCTTTCAGGATTTTTTCCAATAATTTTTCCACCACTGAGGTTAGGCTGACAGGCCTGTAATTACTCGGTCTATCCCTTTCTCCCTTCTTAAACAAGGGTACTACATCAGCAGTCCTTCAATCCTCCGGCACCATGCCCAGATCCAAAGAGGACTGGAAAATGATGGTCAAGGCCTCTGCTATTTCCTCTTTTACTTCACTCAACAGCCTGGGAGGCATTTCATCCGGGTCTGGGGACTAATCTACTTTCAAAGCTGCTAAATCCCTGACTACTTTCTCTCTCACTATATTTATCACACTCCTCCTCAATAGCAGTTTCTGCATTGCACCTTTCTTTTGTGAAAACAGATGCAAAATATTCATTAAGAACCCTCCCAACATCTTCTGCCTCCACACAAAGATTACCCTCATTGTCTCTAATAGGCCCTAGCTTTTCTTTAGTTACCCTCTTGCTATTAATATATTTGTTATGTATTCAACCAGCATTGTAACCCATGTATAATCTGACCTAAGTTGTACACTGTGAGAACAATGACCACTAGGTGGGAGACACTCCTAACCTGGACCTTCAGGTATAAAAGGGAAAGCTCCACCCACCTTCATCACTTGAGTGCTAAGAAATAAAGGACAGGTCACAGACTGACCTTCTCTCAAGCATGGGCCTCGTGTGCATTCATACTGTATAGTAAAGACGTATCAATGGCAACGAGAAACTGGGATTTAAACCACGCGAGCATGGCCACGAACAGAACAGACGAGAGGTACTGTGTTAAGGAATGGTTGGGACTGAGATTCAACATTGTTAAAGCAGCACACACTTCTCCAGGCAGACAAGGGCAGTCAGGCATGCCCCAACATGTAGTCGAACCCAGAGGGGGAGTTCGACAGAGAAAATGGCAAGTTGAACGGCGATTCACGCCATTGCAAGGGACAATGCGGCCAGTAATGGGGCCATCAACACCTGTTAATGGCGCACTCAAGGACAATAACAGGGGCAGTCAGGGACGATCGACTGGCAAGGGACCTTTTGTTTCCAACAGCAGCTCATGTTGGAGGCGTGGAGGCACACACTCAGCCGGAGTTTGCAGAGATGAGCAAAATACCTGCAGAAATTGCAGAAATGAACGCTGGGGGAAATCGCTGGAAGCTGAAGTTCAGCGAGTTCATGTGGAGCACGTATACAATTCATACACCAGGACGCCACCGATAATGATGAAAGTGCTCCTCAATGGCATCCCAGTATCAATGGAGCTAGACCCGGGGTCCAGCCAGTCCCTGATGGGTATCAAACAGTTCGAAAAGTTGTGGGTGTCCAAGGTCAGGAGGCCAAAATTATCGCCGATTGACGCACAGCTACGGACTTACACAAAGCAGATTATTCTGGTGCTCGGCAGCGCCATGGTAGTCGTGACCCACAAAGATTCGGAGAACAGGTTGCCACTCTGGATTGTCCCAGGGGACGGTCCCGCACTACTGGGGAGGAGTTGGCTTGCTGTCATGAACTGGAAATGGGGCGATGTCAATGCAATTTCCTCTGGGGAGCGAGTATCATGCTCACAGATCCTGGACAAATTTGGCTCATTATTTCAATCCAGCATCGGCACTTTCATGGGGGCCAAGGTAGTGATTCACATAAACCCGGATGCCAGGCCAGTATACCACAAGGCCAGAGCGGCACCGTACATGATGCGGGAAAAGATAGAAGGCGAATTGGACTGCCTGCTGAGGGAAGGCATCATCTCGCCAGTCGAATTCAGTGACTGGGCGAGCCTGATCGTGCCAGTGCTCAAGGCGGATGGGTCGGTCAGGATATGTGGTGATTACAAGGCCACCATCAATCGGGTGTCACTCCAAGACCAGTACCCGCTACCGAGAGCGGAGGACCTCTTTGCAACGCTATCCGGTGGCAAACTTTTTCCAAAATTGGACCTGACCTCAGCTTACATGACCCAGGAGCTGGCGAGTGAGTCAAAGAAGCTGACCACCATCACGACACACAAGGGGTTGTTTGAATAAAACAGATGTCCGTTCGGGATTCGCTCGGCCGCCGCGATCTTCCAACGAAATATGGAAAGCCTCCTCAAGTCGATTCCAGGGACGGTGGTTTTTCAGGACGACATCCTCATTACGGGTTACGATACTGAAGAACACATCCACAACCTGGAGGAGGTGCTATGCAGACTGGACCGGGTAGGGCTGCGACTGAAAAAGGCGAAGTGCGTCTTCCTAGCTCCAGAGGTAGAATTCCTGGGGATGAGGGTAGCAGCAGACGGGATCAGCCCTACTACGTCCAAGACGGAAGCGACCCAGAGAGCACCCAGACCCCGTAACACGACAGAGCTGCGTTCGTTCCTGGGGCTCCTGAACTATTTTCGTAACTTTCTTCCCAAATTGAGCACGCTGCTAGAGCCGCTACACGTACTCCTACGCAAAAGTCACAAATGGGTCTGGGGGGACAGCCAGGAAAGGGCTTTTAATAGAGCACGCAATTTGTTATGTTCCAACACTCTGTTAGCACAAGTTTCTTACATGGGTCGTATAGTGTTAACGTGCGATGCGTCGTCCTATGGTGTCGGATGTGTGTTGCAGCATGTCAATGCCAAGGGTCAGTTACAGCCGGTAGCTTATGCTTCCAGGAGTCTATCCCAGGCAGAAAGGGGTTACGGGATGGTAGAAAAGGAGGCGCTCGCATGTGTATATGTGGTAAAGAAAATGCACCAGTATCTGTTTGGCAGGAAATTTGAGCTGGAGACAGATCACAAACCCCAAACGTCCCTTTTGGCCGACAACAAGGCCATAAATGCAAACGCATCGGCCCGCATACAGAGGTGGGCACTCACATTAGCTGCCTATGACTATACAATTCGGTACAGACCGGGCACTGAAAACTGCACCGATGTACTCAGCAGGCTCCCACTAGCCACCACTGTGGGGGCTACCGAGCATGCTGCTGAGATGGTCATGGCTGTTGAAGCTTTCGGAAGCGAAGGCTCACCCGTGACAGCCCATCAGATTAAAGTCTGGACAAATAGAGACCCGCTATTGTCTCTAGTCAAGAGATGTGTCCTGAATGGGGACTGGGCAGCCACGTAACAGGGCATGCCCTGAGGAATTTAAACCATTTCACAGGCGCAGGGATGAACTCTCGATTCAGGCCGATTGCCTATTGTGGGGAAACCGCGTAGTCATGGGCAGAGAGGTGTTCATCAGAGAACTCCACAATGAGCACCCGGACATTGTCATGATGAAGGCAATTGGCAGGTCACACGTTTGGTGGCCAGGGATAGACGCAGATCTGGAACTTTGTGTTCGCAGGTGTAACACGTGTGCCCAGCTGGGCCATGCACCCAGGGAAGCCCCCCTTAGCCCCTGGCCATGGCCCGCCAAGCCTTGGTCACGCATCCATGTGGACTACGCAGGTCCTTTCATGGGGAAAATGTTTTTGGTTGTAGTAGACGCCTACTCCAAATGGATCGAGTGTGACATTTTAAATTCTAGCACATCCTCTGCCACGGTAGAAAGTCTACGGGCAATGTTCGCCGCCCATGGTCTACCAGACGTCTTGGTCAGCGACAATGACCCGTGCTTCACAAGCACTGAATTCCAGGACTTCATGGCAGGCAATGGAATTAACCATGTCAGAACGGCACCGTTCAAGCCGGCCTCAAACGGCCAGGCAGAACGAGCAGTGCAGATAATCAAACAGGGGATGCTCAGAATCCAAGGGGGTTCCCTACAAAGGCGCTTTTCACGCCTCCTGTTGGCCTATAGATCCCGACCACACTCGCTCACAGGGGTTCCACCCACAGAACTGCTAATGAAAAGGACGCTCAAAACCCAGCTATCCCTTATACACCCCACCTTGAAAGAAATTGCCGAGAGCAGGCTCCAGCCATAATATGACTACCATGACAGGAATGCGAGGGCGCGATGTATTGATGTAAATGATCCTGTTTTTGTCTTCAACTACGCTGCAGGGCCCAAATGGCTCGCAGGCACTGTGATTGCCAAAGAGGGAAATAGGATTCTGGTAGTTAAACTTACCAATGGACAAATCTGCCGCAAACACGTGGATCAAAAAGGAGGTTCAGTAACCCCATAGAAGAAGCAGAGGAAGAACACGATGTAGAGTTCACTCCATCACAGGTGATCGCACACCGGAACCAAAGGGAGGAGAGCCCAATCACTGTGGGCAGTCTGGATAGGCCTGAGGCACCACAAACAGCAGACACTCAGGCCAGCGCCCAACAACCAGAATCCCAACTCAGGCGCTCTACAAGAGAGCTTTAACCACCAGAGAGACTCAACCGTGATCCCGATAAGACTTTGGGGGAGAAGTGATGTTATGTATTCAACCAGCATTGTAACCCATGTATAATCTGACCTAAGTTGTACACTGTGAGAACAATGACCACTAGGTGGGAGACACTCCTAACCTGGACCTTCGGGTATAAAAGGAGAAGCTCCACCCACCTTCATCACTTGAGTGCTAAAAAATAAAGGACAGGTCACAGACTGACCTCTCAAGCATGGGCCTCATGTGCATTTAAACTGTATCGTAAGGACGTATCAATATTTATAGAACATCTTAGGGTTTTCCTTAATTTTACTGGCCAAGAATTTCTCGTGCTCTCTTTTGGCATTCCTAATATCCTTTTTAATTTCTCCTCTTAACTTTCTATGGGCCCAAGTTTCGGCCTCAGTTGCTCCTGACTTTTTGAGCAACTGGTGTAGAACGGAGTATCTTAGAAATTCAAATTCTCGGCATTTAGTTTGCTCCAGTTCTAGTCAGTTAGAACAGTTTCACTTTGGAACAGAATTTTTTTTTCAAAAGGGGGCGTGTCCGGCCACTTACGCCTGTTTTCAAAGTTTCGGCAGTGAAAACTTACTCCAAACTAACTTAGTAAGTGAAGATTTTTGTACGTTCGAAAAAACCTTGTCGACACTTTAGAAAATCAAGCGTGGGTTACAAATTAGGTGTAGGAAATGGCGGGGGGGGTTTAAAGGGAAGTTTACAAACATTAAACACTTCAGTTTTACAAATAAAGAGCCATCATCAATAATAAATGATAAATACATCAATAAATCAATCAAAAAAAATTAATAAAAAATAATTTTTTTTAAAAAAATCAATAAATATAACATTTTCTACATACCGACTGCAGCACCGGGAGTCCTCCAACAGCGTGCTGGGACGGTCCCCCCAGTGTGTCTCTGTCAGTGTCTCTATCTGTCTGTCTGTGTGTGTCTCTCACTCTCTCTCTGTCAGTGTCTGTGTTTCTGACAGCGAGGGTAGGGGGAGAAGGGGGGGAGGGGGATGGGGAGGGAGAGAAGGGAGGTGGGGGGGGAGAAGGGAGGTGGGGGGGAGAAGGGGAGAAGTGGGGGTGAGAAGGGGGGAAGGGGGCAAAGGAGAAGGGAAGGGGGCAAAGGAGAGAGGATGTAGGGAGGGAGGGGAGGAGAGAGGATGTAGGGAGGGAGGGAGGGAAGGAGAGAGGAGAGGGAGGAGAGGGGGATGGAGAGAGGAGAGAGGGAAGGAGAGAGGAGGGAGGGAAGGAGAGAGGAGAGGGAGGAGAGAGGGATGGAGAGAGGAGAGAGGGAAGGAGAGAGGAGGGAGGGAGGGAAGGAGAGAGGGGGGAGGGAAGGAGAGGGGGGTGGAGGGAGAGAAGGAGGCTGAACGGCCGGGCCCAAGACCTCGGGCTAGATTTACAGGTAGGTGGCGTCGGGTCTTGGGCTGGGGGGGGGATGGAGTCGCGGAGGTCGAGTCGCCGGGGGGGGGCGGGAAGCGGGAGTCGAGTCGGGTCGGGAGGAAGCAGGAGCTGGGCGTGGGAGGAGTCTTATTCACACAGCCCCAGTGAGGCCATTCGGCCAGGGCTAGGGGCTGCGTGCTTCGGGCCCCGCCCACACAATTTTGGGCGCCTGGAGCTACTGCACATGCGCGCCCACTGTAGCGCGCATGTGCAGAGGTCCCGGCACTGTTTTTAGCGCAGGGACCTGGCTCCGCCCCCCACAGCTCGTGCTGCGCTGCGCCCGGCTGCAGAAGACCTGCAGGGAGCCGGAGAATAGGGAAGTTTTTTTAGGCGCACTTTCTGGCGCGAAAAACAGGCGTACAGGTCCGGGCTGCGCCGTTTTAGGCACGTCCCGAAACTTGGGCCCTAAATTCCTCTAAAGCTTCGATTGTATTTAGCTGTTGATGTATGACATAAGCATCCCTTTTTTTCTTAATCCTCCCCTGTAAGATCCTAGACATACAGGGGACTCTGGAATTATTTTTTCCACTCTTTTTCTTTAAGGGCACATGTTTGGCCTGAGCCTTCCAGATCTCCTCCTTAAATGCCTCCCACTGTTCTGACACTGATTTACCCACAAGTAGCTGTTTCCAGTCCACTGTGGCCAAATCACTCCTTAACTTAGCAAAATTAGGTTTTCCCCAATTCAGAAATTTTATTCCAGGTCTATTCTTGTCCTTATCCATAAGCAACTTCAATCTGACTGAATTATGGTCACTGGCACCCAAGTGCTCTCCCACTAATACCCCTTCAACCTGCCCAGCTTCATTCCCCAAAACTAAATCCAAGACCGCCCCCCTCTCATGTTGGGCTTGCGACATGCTGACTAAAAAAGTTCTCTTAGAAACATAGAAATTTGGTGCAGGAGCAGGCCATTCAGCCCTTCGAGCCTGCACCGCCATTCAATAAGATCATGGCTGATCATTCAACCTCAGTACTCCTTTCCTGCTTTCTCTCCATACCCCTTGATCCCTTTGGTCGTAAGGGCCATATCTAACTCCCTTCTGAATGTATCTAACAAACTGGCCTCAACAACTTTCTGCGGTAGAGAATTCCACAGGCTAACCACTCTCTGAGTGAAGAACTTTTTCCACATCTCGGTCCTAAATGGCTTACCCCTTATTCTTAGACTGTGACCCCTGGTTCTGGAACTCCCCAGCAACGGGAACATTCTTCCTGCCTCTAACCTGTCCAATCCCGTTTCCATGACATCCCCTCTCATTCTTCTAAACTTCAGTGGATACAAGCCCAGTTGATTCAGTCTCTCCTCATATGTCAGTCCTACCATCCCAGGAATCAATCCGGTGAACCTTCGCTGTACTCCCTCAATAGCAAGAAATTCCTTCCTCAGATTAGGGGACGAAAACTGAAAACAATATTCCAGGTGTGGCCTCCCCAAGGCGCTAAACAACTGCAGTAAGACCTCCCTGCTCCTATACTCAAATCCTCTCACTATGAAGGCCAACATGCCATTTGCCTTCTTCACTGCCCCCTGTACCTGCATGCCAAACTTCAATGATGATGGACCATGACACCCAGGTCTCGTTGCACCTCCCCTTTTCCTAATCTGTCACCATTCAGATAATATTCTGACTTCCTGTTTATTGTGTTCCTAACACAGATGAGACTGCACACAGTGAGGTTAAAGTAACAGTGACCTCAGACTCTATTAAGACACTCCAGAGTGAGGAACAGGCCTGAGGGGCCGGCTTATATACAGTGCTCCCAAGGGATGCTGGGCTCCCTTAGGACTTCAGGGGATGCGCTCCCTGGTGGCCGAATATGGGAGTGCATGCTTTACAGACACACAACATCACTCCCCCCCTCAAAGTCAAAGTGAAAACTATTTGCAAGGTGAGGCGGTCGGGAGACTTTCTTTCCCTGGTGGACCGCCTCGGTACAAATGTCTGTTCTGGTGTGTTGGCTGTGCCCTCGCTGGGCTGGCATGTTGTTGGCCCTGCAGGGCTGCTGAGTGAGCCTGGCCTTGCTGGGCTGTCGGGCGTGATGGGTACGATTTCCTGGTCCGGGATGGTGTCGTTGATCCTTTGGGTGTGTGTTGTGGGCTCGAAAAAGGTGGTGTCTGCTGTGGGTTGTTCAGGGCAGTCTGTGAACTGCAGCCTCATTTGGTCCAGGTGCTTTCTGCAAATTTGTCCATTGTCTAGTTTGACTGCAAACACCCTACTCCCTTCTTTAGCTATCACCGTGCCCGCGATCCACTTGTGACCATGTCCATAGTTTAGCACATATTACAGGGTCATTCAGATCAATTTCCCGTAACACAGTGGCGCGACCATCATTTACATTTTGTTGCTGCCGCCTGCTCTCTACCTGATCATGCAGGTTGGGGTGGACCAGCGAGAGTCTGGTTTTAAGTGTCCTTTTCATGAGTAGCTCAGCCGGGGGCAACCCTGTGAGCGAGTGGGGTCTCGTGCGGTAGCTGAGCAGTACTCGGGACAGGCGGCTTTGGAGTGCTCTGCCTGCCCATTGGAGGCTGGTTTAAACGGGGTCGAGGTGACATGTTTGATCTCATTGTGGGTCATGAATTCTTTAAATTCGGCACTGGTGAAACATGGCCCGTTGTCACTGACCAGTATGTCAGGCAGGCCGTGGGTGGCAAACATGGCCCTCAGGCTTTCAATGGTAGCGGTGGTGGTGCTTCCCAACATTATTTCACATTCAATCCATTTTGAAAAAGCATCCACCACACCAGGAACATTTTACAGAGAAACGGGCCCGTATAGTCGACATGGATCCTCGACCATGGTCTGGAGGGCCAGGACCACAAACTTAGTGCTGCCTCTCTGGGCGCGTTGCTCAACTGAGCACACACGCGGCATTGCTGTACACAGGACTCTAAGTCAGAGTCGATACCGGGCCACCACACGTGGGATCCGGCTATCGCTTTCATCATTACTAGACCCGGGTGTGTGCTGTGGAGATCCGAGATGAACGTCCCCCTGCCCTTTTTGGGTAGCACTACATGGTTACCCCACAACAGGCAGTCTGCCTGAATGGACAGCTCGTCCTTTCGCTGCTGGAACGGCATGATTAGCTCTTGCATTTCAACGGGGATGCTGGTCCAGCTCCTATGCAGTACACAGTTTTTTACTAGGGACAGCAGAGGATCTTGGCTGGTCCAAGTCCTAATCTGGCGGGCAGTGACAGGTGATTTATCATTTTCAAACGCTTCCATGACCATCAACAAGTCTGCGGGTTGCGCCACCATCAACAAGTTTGCAGGCTGCGCCATTTCCACCCTCGTGGTGGGCAATGGTAGCCGACTGAGAGCATCCGCAGAGTTCTCGGTGCCTGGCCTGTGGCGGATGGTATAGTTATACGCTGATAGCATGAGTACCCACCTTTGTATGCGGTCTGAAGCATTAGTATTTATCCCCTTATTTTCAGCGAACAGGGATATGAGGGGCTTGTGATTGGTTTCCAACTCAAATTTGAGGCCAAACAGGTACTGATGCATTTTCTTTACCCTGAACACACGCGCTAATGCCTCTTTCTCAATCATGCTTTAAGCCCCCTCGGCCTTAGACAAGCTCCTCGGGGTACAGGCGACAGGTTGCAACTTCCCCGCAATGTTGGCTTGTTGTAATATACACGCGACTCCATACGACGACGCATCACATGCTAACACAAGTCTTTTACACAGGTTATACAATACAAGCAGCTTGTTGGAGCATAAAATGTTTCTGGCTTTCTCAAAAGCAATTACTTGGTTTTTTTCTCCATACCCAGTTCTCACCTTTCCGCAATAACACATGTGAGGGCTTAAGAGGGTGCTTAACCCCAGTACGAAGTTACCAAAATAGTTGAGGAGTCCCAGGAACGACCACAGCTCCGTGACGTTCTGTGGCCTGGGCGCGTTCCTGATAGCCTCTGTCTTGGCATCTGTGGGCCGAATGCCGTCCGCCGCGATCTTTCTCCCCAAAAACTCCACTTCTGTTGCCACGAAGATGCATTTCGACCTCTTCAGCCGCAGCCCTACGCGATCCAGTCACTGGCGGACCTCCTCCAGGTGCTCGACGGTATCCCAATCCGTGACCAATATGTCGTCCTGAAAAACTACTGTGCGTGTTACCAACTTGAATAGGCTCTCCATGTTTCTCTGGAAGATCACTGCAGCCGACCGAATTCCAAATGGGCATCTGTTGTAGATGAACAGTCCCTTGTGCGTGTTGATGCAGGTGAGGCCCTTCGAAGACTCCTCCAGCTCCTGCGTCATGTAGGCTGAAGTCAGGTCGAGCTTAGTGAACGTCTTGCCTCCTGCCAGCTTTGCAAATAGGTCATCTGCCTTAGGTAGCAGGTATTGGGTATGGGTAGAGCTGCAGAACACCAAAGGGCAAAAAACGTTAGTGGGAGTTGTGTACAGACCTCCAAACAGTAGTAGTGATGTTGGGGAGGGCATCAAACATGAAATTAGGGGTGCGTGCAATAAAGGTGCAGCAGTTATAATGGGTGACTTTAATGTGCACATAGATTGGGCTAACCAAACTGGAAGCAATACGGTGGAGGAGGATTTTCTGGAGTGCATAAGGGATGGTTTTTTAGACCAATATGTCGAGGAACCAACTAGGGGGGAGGCCATCTTAGACTGGGTGTTATGTAATGAGAGAGGATTAATTAACAATCTCGTTGTGCGAGGCCCCTTGGGGAAGAGTGACCATAATATGGTGGAATTCTGCATTGGGATGGAGAATGAAACAGTTAATTCAGAGACCATGGTCCAGAACTTAAAGAAGGGTAACTTTGAAGGTATGAGGCGTGAATTGGCTGGGATGGATTGGCAAATGATACTTAAGGGGTTGACTGTGGATGGGCAATGGCAGACATTTAGAGACCGCATGGATGAACTACAACAATTGTACATTCCTGTCTGGCATAAAAATAAAAAAGGGAAGGTGGCTCAACCGTGGCTATCTAGGGAAATCAGGGATAGTATTAAAGCCAAGGAAGTGGCATACAAATTGGCCAGAAATAGCAGCGAACCTGGGGACTGGGAGAAATTTAGAACTCAGCAGAGGAGGACAAAGGGTTTGATTAGGGCAGGGAAAATGGAGTATGAGAAGAAGCTTGCAGGGAACATTAAGACGGATTGCAAAAGTTTCTATAGATATGTAAAGAGAAAAAGGTTAGTAAAGACAAACGTAGATCCCCTGCAGTCAGAATCAGGGGAAGTCATAACGGGGAACAAAGAAATGGCGGACCAATTGAACAAGTACTTTGGTTCGGTATTCACGAAGGAGGACACGAACAACCTTCCGGTTATAAAAGGGGTCGGGGGGTCTAGTAAGGAGGAGGAACTGAGGGAAATCCTTATTAGCCGGGAAATTGTGTTGGGGAAATTGATGGGATTGAACAGGGAATTATAGACCGGTCAGCCTGACATCGGTAGTGGGTAAAATGATGGAATCAATTATTAAGGATGTCATAGCAGTGCATTTGGAAAGAGGTGACATGATAGGTCCAAGTCAGCATGGATTTGTGAAAGGGAAATCATGCTTGACAAATCTTCTGGAATTTTTTGAGGATGTTTCCAGTAGAGTGGATAAGGGAGAACCAGTTGATGTGGTATATTTGGACTTTCAGAAGGCGTTCGACAAGGTCCCACACAAGAGATTGATGTGCAAAGTTAGAGCACATGGGATTGGGGGTAGTGTACTGACATGGATTGAGAACTGGTTGTCAGACAGGAAGCAAAGAGTAGGAGTAAATGGGTACTTTTCAGAATGGCAGGCAGTGACTAGTGGGGTACCGCAAGGTTCTGTGCTGGGGCCCCAGCTGTTTACACTGTACATTAATGATTTAGATGAGGGGATTAAATGTAGTATCTCCAAATTTGCGGATGACACTAAGTTGGGTGGCAGTGTGAGCTGCGAGGAGGATGCTGTGAGGCTGCAGAGCGACTTGGATAGGTTAGGTGAGTGGGCAAATGCATGGCAGATGAAGTATAATGTGGATAAATGTGAGGTTATCCAATTTGGTGGTAAAAACAGAGAGACAGACTATTATCTGAATGGTGACAGATTAGGAAAAGGGGAGGTGCAAAGAGACCTGGGTGTCATGGTACATCAGTCATTGAAGGTTGGCATGCAGGTGCAGCAGGCGGTTAAGAAAGCAAATGGCATGTTGGCCTTCATAGCAAGGGGATTTGAGTACAGGGGCAGGGAGGTGTTGCTACAGTTGTACAGGGCATTGGTGAGGCCACACCTGGAGTATTGTGTATAGTTTTGGTCTCCTAACCTGAGGAAGGACATTCTTGCTATTGAGGGAGTGCAGCGAAGGTTCACCAGACTGATTCCCGGGATGGCGGGACTGACCTATCAAGAAAGACTGGATCAACTGGGCTTGTATTCACTGGAGTTCAGAAGAATGAGAGGGGACCTCATAGAAACATATAACATTCTGACAGGGTTAGACAGGTTAGATGCAGGAAGAATGTTCCCAATGTTGGGGAAGTCCAGAACCAGGGGTCACAGTCTAAGGATAAGGGGTAAGCCATTTAGGACCGAGATGCGGAGGAACTTCTTCACCCAGAGAGTGGTGAACCTGTGGAATTCTCTACCACAGAAAGTTGTTGAGGCCAATTCACTAAATATATTCAAAAAGGAGTTAGATGAGGTCCTTACTGCTAGGGGGATCAAGGGGTATGGCGAGAAAGCAGGAATGGGGTACTGAAGTTGAATGTTCAGCCATGAACTCATTGAATGGCGGTGCAGGCTAGAAGGGCCGAATGGCCTACTCCTGCATCTATTTTCTATGTTTCTATGTTTCTATGAAGGCCGATAAATCCCCAGGGCCTGATGGACTGCATCCCAGAGTACTTAAGGAGGTGGCCTTGGAAATAGTGGATGCGTTGACAGTCATTTTCCAACATTCCATTGACTCTGGATCAATTCCTATGGAGTGGAGGGTAGCCAATGTAACCCCACTTTTTAAAAAAGGAGGGAGAGAGAAAACAGGGAATTATAGACCGGTCAGCCTGACATCGGTTGTGGGTAAAATGATGGAATCAATTATTAAGGATGTCATAGCAGTGCATTTGGAAAGAGGTGACATGATAGGTCCAAGTCAGCATGGATTTGTGAAAGGGAAATCATGCTTGACAAATCTTCTGGAATTTTTTGAGGATGTTTCCAGTAGAGTGGATAAGGGAGAACCAGTTGATGTGGTATATTTGGACTTTCAGAAGGCGTTCGACAAGGTCCCACACAAGAGATTGATGTGCAAAGTTAGAGCACATGGGATTGGGGGTAGTGTACTGACATGGATTGAGAACTGGTTGTCAGACAGGAAGCAAAGAGTAGGAGTAAATGGGTACTTTTCAGAATGGCAGGCAGTGACTAGTGGGGTACCGCAAGGTTCTGTGCTGGGGCCCCAGCTGTTTACACTGTACATTAATGATTTAGATGAGGGGATTAAATGTAGTATCTCCAAATTTGCGGATGACACTAAATTGGGTGGCAGTGTGAGCTGCGAGGAGGATGCTGTGAGGCTGCAGAGCGACTTGGATAGGTTAGGTGAGTGGGCAAATGCATGGCAGATGAAGTATAATGTGGATAAATGTGAGGTTATCCAATTTGGTGGTAAAAACAGAGAGACAGACTATTATCTGAATGGTGACAGATTAGGAAAAGGGGAGGTGCAAAGAGACCTGGGTGTCATGGTACATCAGTCATTGAAGGTTGGCATGCAGGTGCAGCAGGCGGTTAAGAAAGCAAATGGCATGTTGGCCTTCATAGCAAGGGGATTTGAGTACAGGGGCAGGGAGGTGTTGCTACAGTTGTACAGGGCATTGGTGAGGCCACACCTGGAGTATTGTGTACAGTTTTGGTCTCCTAACCTGAGGAAGGACATTCTTGCTATTGAGGGAGTGCAGCGAAGGTTCACCAGACTGATTCCCGGGATGGCGGGACTGACCTATCAAGAAAGACTGGATCAACTGGGCTTGTATTCACTGGAGTTCAGAAGAATGAGAGGGGACCTCATAGAAACGTTTAAAATTCTGACGGGGTTAGACAGGTTAGATGCAGGAAGAATGTTCCCAATGTTTGGGAAGTCCAGAACCAGAGGTCACAGTCTAAGGATAAGGGGTAAGCCATTTAGGACCGAGATGCGGAGGAACTTCTTCACCCAGAGAGTGGTGAACCTGTGGAATTCTCGACCACAGAAAGTTGTTGAGGCCAATTCACTAAATATATTCAAAAAGGAGTTAGATGAGGTCCTTACTACTAGGGGGATCAAGGGGTATGGCGAGAAAGCAGGAATGGGGTACTGAAGTTGAATGTTCAGCCATGAACTCATTGAATGGCGGTGCAGGCTAGAAGGGCCGAATGGCCTACTCCTGCACCTATTTTCTATGTTTCTATGTTTCTATGTAGTGAGAAACAATTAATAGTTACTTTATAATCGCCGCAAATCCTGACTGTGCCATCACTTTTGAGTACTGGAACAATCGGGCTGGCCCATTCGCTGAATTCCACTGGGGAGATGATGCCCTCGCCTTGCAGCCTGTCCAGCTCGATTTCCACTCTCTCCCTCATCATGTGAGGTATCGCTCGCGCCTTGTGGTGAATGGGTCATGCCTCTGGGACCAAGTGAATCCGCACCTTTGGCCCGGAAAAGTTTCCAATGCCTGGCTCAAAAAGGGAAGAAAATTTGTTAAGAACCTGGGTACATGAGGCCTCATCGACATGTGATAGTGCTTGGATGTCATCCCAGTTCCAGCAGATTTTGCCCAGCCAGCTCCTTCCAAGCAGTGTGGGGCCATCTCCCAGGACAATCCAGAGTGGCACTTCGTGCACCGTGCCCTCGTAGGTGACCTTGACCATGGCACTGCCCAGGACAGTGATGAGATCTTTGGTGTACCTTCTCAGTTTCATGTGGATGGGGCTCAGGGCTGGTCTGAGTGCCTTGTTGCACCACAGTCTCTCAAACATCTTTTTACTCATGATGGATTGGCTGGCACCAGTGTCCAGTTCTATGGCTATGGGTAAGCCATTCAATTTTACATTTAGCAGTATAGGTGGACATTTCGTCTCAAATATGTGCACCCCGTGTACATCAGCAGCTGCTTTCTCTGTCTGATGCTCAAAATTGCTTTGATCCACCATGGACCGATCTTCCTCTGCCATATGGTGGTTAGCAGGTTTTGCATAGTTTGCAGCTCGTCTGCAAGCTCGTTGGAGGTGCCCCATTGTTCCACAGCTCTTGCAAACATACCCTTTGAAGCGGCATGAATAGGCTGAATGGAAGCCTCACACGCCAACAAGGTGTGAATTGCCTTGCATTCATCCTTTGTTGCGGACTCTGAGTCATCTGGGTCACCTGAGGCCTGCTGGCAGTTGCAGATACGTGAGTTCTGCCCTGTACATTTCTGCTCGCAAACACAGTTCCAGTTATTTTATGAACATTGCTAGCACTTGTGTGCTGAGAGATTTGTTTGGTGTTATCACTGGTGGACATAAATGCCTGTGCTATCGCAATGGCCTTACTGAGGGTCAGTGTCTCTACAGTCAAAAGTTTTCGTAGGATGGTCTTGTGGCCAATGCCCAGTACAAAAAAGTCTCTGAGCATTTGTTCCAGGTAGCCATCAAACTCACATTGTCCTGCAAGTCGCCTTAGCTTGGCGACGTAGCTCGCCACTTCCTGACCTTCAGATCGCTGGCACGTGTAGAACCGATACCCCGCCATCAGCATGCTCTCCCTCGGGTTAAGATGCTCCCGAACCAGTGTACAGAGCTCCTCATACGACTTCTCTGTGGGTTTCACCGGAACCAGAAGATTCTTCATGAGGCTGTAGGTCGGTGCCCCGCAGACCGTGAGGAGGACCGCTCTCCTTTTTGCAGCGCTTCCTTCTCCGTCCAGCTCGTTGGCTACAAAGTACTGGCCTAGCCATTCAACATCGGCTTCCCAGTCCTCACCCTACGAGAACTTCTCCAGGATGCCCACAGTTTGCTGCATCTTTGTGTTGGATTCGTATACTCGTCGCCAGTTATTGTGTTCCAAACACAGATGAGACTGCACATAGGGAGGTTAAAGTAATAGTGACCTCAGTCTTTATTAAGACACTCCAGAATGAGGAACAGGCCTTAGGGGCCGGCTTATATACAGTGCTCCCAAGGGATACTAGGATCCCTTGGGACTTAAGCGGATGTGCTCCCTGGTGGCGGAATATGGGAGTGCATGCTTTACAGATACACAACACTATTTTTGCCACCAAAGTGGATAACCTCACATTTATCCACATTATACTGCATCTGCCATGCATTTGCCCACTCACCTCACCTGTCCAAGTCAACCTGCAATCTCTTAGCATCCTCCTCACAGCTCACACCGCCACCCAGCTTTGTGTCATCTGCAAACTTGGAGATATTACATTCAATTCTTTCATCTAAATCATTGATGTATATTGTAAATAGCTGGGGTCCCAGCACTGAACCCTGCGGCACACAACTGGTCACTGCCTGCCATTCTGAAAAGGACCCGTTTATTCCGACTCTCTGCTTCCTGTCTGCCAACCAGTTCTCTATCCACGTCAATACATTACCCCCAATACCATGTGCTTTAATTTGGCACACTAATCTCTTGTCTGGGACCTTGTCAAAGGCCTTTTGAAAGTCCAAATACAACAAATCCACTGGTTCTTCCTTGTCCACTCTACTAGTTACATCCTCAAAAAATTCTACAAGATTGGTCAAGCATGATTTCCCTTTCATAAATCCATGCTGACTTGGACCGATCCTGTCACCGCTTTCCAAATGCACTGCTATTTCATCCTTAATAATTGATTCCAACATTTTCCCCACCACCGATGTCAGGCTAACCGGTCTACAATTCCTCGTTTTCTCTCTCCCTCTTTTTTAAAAAAGTGGTGTTACACTAGCTACACTAGGAACTGAACCAGAGTCTATAGATTGTTGGAAAATGACTACCAATGCATCTGATATTTCTAGGGCCACTTCCTTAAGTACTCTGGGATGGAGACTATCTGGCCCTGGGGATTTATCGGCCTTCAATCCCATCAATTTCCCTAACACAATTTCCTGACTAATAAGGATTTCCTTCAGTTTCTTCTTTTCGCTAGACCCTCGAACCCCGAGTATTTCTGGAAGGTTTCTTCCTTAGTGAAGCCAGATCGAAAGTATTTGTTCAATTGGTCTGCCATTTCTTTGTTCCCCATTATAAATTCACCTGATTCTGTCTGCAAAGGACCTGCGTTGATCTTCACTAATCTTTTTCTCTTCACATATCTATATAAGCTTTTGCAGTAAGTTTTTATGTTCCCTGCAAGCTTCCTCTCATACTCTGTTTCCCCCCTCCTAATTAGACCCTTTGTCCTCCTCTGCTGAATTCTAAATTTCTCGCAGTCCTCAGGTTTGCTGCTTTTTCTCCCCAATTTATATGCCTCTTCCTTGGATTTAACACTATCCCTAATTTCCCTTGTTCGCCACGGTTGAGCCACCTTCCCCTTTTTATTTTTACTCCAGACAGGGATGTACAATTGTTGAGGTTCACCTATGTGATCTATAAATGTCTGCCATTGCCTTTCCACTGTCAACCCTTTAAGTATCATTTGCCAGTCTATCCTAGCCAATTCATGTCTCATACCATCGAAGTTACCTTTCCGTAAGTTCAGGACCCTAGTCTCTGAATTAACACTGTCACTCTCCATCTTAATAAAGAATTCTACCATATTATGATCACTCTTCCCCAGGGGGCCTCACACTACAAGATTGCTAATTAGTCCTCTCTCATTACACAACATCCAGTCTAGGATGGCCAGCTCTCTAGTTGGTTCCTCGACATATTGGTCTAGAAAGCCATCCCTAATACACTCCAGGAAATCCTCCTCCACCACATTGCTACCAACTTGGTTAACCCAATCTATATGTAGATTAAAGTCACCCATGATAACTGCTGTACCTTTATTGCAATCATCCCTAATTTCTTTTTTGATGCCATCCCCAACCTCACTACTACTGTTTGGTGGTCTGTACACAACTCCCACTTGCGTTTTCTGTTTGGTATTCCGCAGCTCTACCCATACAGATTCCACATCATCCAAGCTAATGTCCTTTCTTACTATTGCGTTAATTTCCTCTTTAACCAGCAATGCTCCCCCACCTCCTTTTCCTTTCCGTCTATCCTTCCTGAATGTTGAATACCCCTGGATGTTGAGTTCCCAGCCTTGGTTACCCTGGAGCCATGTCTCCGTAATCCCAATTATATCATAATCGTTAATAGCTGCCTGCACAGTTAATTCATCCACCTTATTATGAATACTCCTCGCATTGAGGCACAGAGCATTCAGGCTTGTCTTTTTAACACGCTTTGTCTCTTTAGAATTTTGCTGTAATGTTGCCCTTTTTGATTTTTGCCTTGGGTTTCTCTGCCCTCCACTTTTACTATTCTCCTTTCTATCTTTTGCTTCTGCCCCCATTTTACTTCCCTCTGTCTCCCTGCATAGGTTCCCATCCTCCTGCCATATTAGTTTAACCCCTCCCCAACAGCACTAGCAAACACTCCCCCTAGGACATTGGTTCCGGTCCTGCCCAGGTGCAGACCGTCCGGTTTGTACTGGTCCCACCTCCCCCAGAACCAGTTCCAATATCCCAGGAATTTGAATCCCTCCCTCTTGCACCATTCCTCAAGCCACGTATTCATCTGAACTATCCTGTCATTCCTACTTTGACTAGCATAGAAACATAGAAAATAGGTGCAGGAGTAGGCCATTCGGCCCTTCGAGCCTGCACCGCCATTCAATGAGTTCATGGCTGAACATGCAACTTCAGTACCCCATTCCTGCTTTCTCGCTATACCCCTTTATCCCCCGAGTAGTAAGGACTACATCTAACTCCTTTTTGAATATATTTAGTGAAGTGGCCTCAACAACTTCCTGTGGTAGAGAATTCCACAGGTTCACCACTCTCTGGGTGAAGAAGTTTCTCCCCATCTCGGTCCTAAATGGCTTACCCCTTATCCTTAGACTGTGACCCCTGGTTCTGGACTTCCCCAACATTGGGAACATTCTTCCTGCATCTAACCTGTCTAAACCCGTCAGAATTTGAAACGTTTCTATGAAATCCCCTCTCATTCTTCTGAACTCCAGTGAATACAAGCCCAGTTGATCCAGTCTTTCTTGATATCTCAGTCCCGCCATCCCGGGAATCAGTCTGGTGAACCTTCGCTGCACTCCCTCAATACGTGGCACTGGTAGCAATCCTGAGATGACTACCTTTGAGGTCTTACTTTTTAATTTAACTCCTAGCTCCCTAAATTCAGCTTGTAGAACCTCATCCCGCTTTTTACCGATATCGTTGGTACCTATATGCACCACGACAACTGGCTGTTCACCCTCCCCCTTCAGAATGTCCTGCAGCTGCGCTGAGACATCCTTGACCCTTGCACCAGGGAAGCAACATACTATCCTGGAGTCTCAGTTGCGACCGCAGAAACGCCTATCTATCCCCCTTAGAATAGAATCCCCTATCACTATAGCTCTTCCACTCTTTTTCCTGCCCTCCTGTGCAGCAGAGCCACCCATGGTGCCATGAACTTGGCTGCTGCTCCCTTCCCCTGGTGAGCCATCTCCCCCAACAATATCCAAAGCGGTATATCTGTTTTGGAGGGAGATGACCACAGGGGACTCCTGCACTACCTTCCTACTCCTGCTCTGCCTGATGGTCACCCATCCCCTATCTGCCTTTGTAACCTTTACCTGCGGTGTGACCAACTCACTGAACATGCTATCCACGACATCCTCAGCATCGTGCATGCTCCAGAGTGAATCCATCCGCAGCTCCATTGCCGTCATGCGGTCTAACAAGAGCTGCAGCTGGATACATCTCCTGCTCACATAGTTGTCAGGGACACTGGAAGCGTCCGTGATTTCTCACATGGCCTAGGAGGAGCATGACACGGGTCTGCGCTCTCCTGCCGTGATTTAACCCTTAAAGTAATCTAATCTGGCAACAATGCCAAAGGGCTCTTACTGACAAGATAAGGAAAAAAGAAAAACTACTCACCAATCAACCAGCCAATCACTTACCCTCTTGTTGTGATGTCACACCGTTTTCTTTTCCTCCCAGGTCAGGGAGTCAGCACTGGTGGGGAAAGCAAGACAAAGTAACACTTGTTGAATGCATTTCAAGAACTCCTCACCTTCTATACCCTTCTACCCTTCACACTAAATTTGTCCCAATCAATATTTGGATAGTTAAAATCCCCTATTACTACTCTATGGTTTTTGGACTTCACAGCAATTTGCCTACATATTTGCTCCTTTATCCCCCTCATACTGTTTGGGGGTCTATAATACATATTCAATTTGTTTTAAAATGTACCCCTTATGTCTTATTGATCAAAACTAAGTACACTCTTAAGTTGCTCTCTGACCAAACAGTTTTACAATAATTTAGCAATATTATCCAGGTTTACTTTGTTCTTTGCTACACTACTCCAATACAATGAGCATTTTTATAGCTACTTTAATGTAGTAAAACATTCCAAGGCACTTCACAGAGCATGATCAGACAAAAGTTGACACAGAATCACACAAGTAGGTATTCGGACAGATGGCCAAAAGCTTTGCCAAATAAGTAGGTTTTAAGCAGCGTATTAAAGAAGGGGAGTGAGATACAAAGTTTAAGGAAAGCATGACTGCAAATGTTGGGGTGAAGCAATTTGGGGGTGGAGATGGGCAATATTCCAGCGGTGGAAGCACTTGGTAAGTTCAGAGTTTTGCAATCTGTTCAGATCTGATATAATATGTAGGATGGCAATTTTATCTTCCAATTTCCTGTACCTTTCATATATTGGCCCAGATTTTGCATTGAGAATAACAACATGGCTATCAGCACCACGGCTATTATGAAGCAAATCAGACAGCAACTCCCAGAGTCTGCACAAGCACAGGTAAACGAGGAAATCCAGACGTTGCTGTCCGAGTTACCCTGTTCCTCCACAGGCTGCACTATAGCAGTACCTCGCCGATAGACAAGGCATTGAAATCCATGTAGCAACATAAGAACATAGGAAATAGGAGCAGGATCAGGCCATTTGGCCCCTCGAGCCTGCTCCACCATTTAATACATCATGGCTGATCCAATCATGGACTCAGGTCTACTTCCCTGCCCGTTCTCCATAACCCCTTAATCCCTTATCGGTTAAGATATCACCCATTAGTTACCCACTAAACATGGCAGAAAAAGTAGGACTGGTGCATTCAGGTGTAAGTGAATTTTTAATGGTGTGATAAGTCATAATTACTGCCAAACAACCTCTCTGGCACTGAAAATTTAAACTTTGCAAGTGTGTCTCATTTCTTCAGAATTTAATTTGTGTTGGAAATTATTTTAAAAATAAAAATGAAAATAAAACTGTAGTGGGCTGGATCAGACACCTGATGACAGCAAGTCTCCACACAAAAGTCTGTGGGCAGTTGTCGGCGTGATGAACAGCAACGCCATTCCTTTGCCACCGACTGCAAAATCCGGGCCATTAAATTTTACTTGCCTCTGATCATTCTATTTGTAGCCTTTTTAAGTCTCTGACTGCTATCCCTAACTTGACGTCCTTCCCTCCCAATTTGATATTATCTGTGACTTGACCACTTTGTATTGAATTTTTCATTTGTTGATGCCAGTTAGAAACAGTAGGGATCCCAGCACCTTTCCAAGGTACTCCATTCAATACTTTCCTGCAATGTTAAAACATCTAGCGTATTCTGGGATAAGATCTCGCATTGAAATTTTAATTTTTGATACTTCATTTGATACATTTTACAGCATTTAGCAGCAGAATTTATTCTTCACACAGCCCACAGCGCTTGATCTGCCCTCTACGCCACCATAACCAGTGCCTGTGAAGAGACGCTCGGTCACGAAACCAGGAAACACCAGGACTGGTTTGATGAGAATGACCAGGAGATCCAAGAGCTAATAAATCGAAGCGCAGGGCATTTCTGAACATAAAACGACAACCCAACTCGGGAGCAGCAAAGCAGCTTTACAGACGGCTTTAGGCCGAGGTTCAACAAAAAACCCGCGATCGAAAGAATAGATGGTGGGTGCAGAAAGCACAGGAGATTCAGAAGCTGGCCGACAGCCATGATGTGCGAGGATTTTTCACCGCAGTCAAGTCTACCTATGGCCCAAGCACCCAAAGCCCCAGCTCACTGTTGGCCAAGAACGAGGAGACACTCATCAAGGACACCGAGGCAGTCAGGACCCGCTGGAAGGAGCACTGCGAAGATCTCCTTAACCGAGACTCTGACTTTGACTTGAGTGTCCTCGACTCCATCCTGCAGCATGCTACCTGCCAGCTCAAGAACAACAAAGCAATGGGAGCAGATGGAATCCCTGCTGAGGCACTAAAGTATGGCGGAGAGGCACTATTGGTATAAATGCATGACCTCATCTCTTTCATTTGGAAGGAGGAGAGTATGCCGGGCAAGTCCGACTGCGGCAACTACAGAGGAATCTTCCTGTTATCAGCCACTGGGAAGGTCATCGCTAGAATCCTCCTCAACCGTCTTCTCCCTGTGGCTGAGGAGCTCCTCCTGGAGTCACAGTGCGGATTCCATCCACTACGGGGCACAACGGACATGATCTTTATGGTGCGACAACTGCAAGAGAAATGCAGGGAACAACACCAACCCTTGTACATGGCCTTCTTTGATCTTACAAAGGCCTTCGACACTGTTAACCGCGAGGGACTATGGAGCATCCTCCTCCGTTTCAGCTGCCCCCAAAAGTTTATCGCCATCCTCAGCCTGCTCCATGATGACATGCAAACAGTGATCCTGACCAGCGGATCCAGCACAGACCCAATCTACGTCCGGCCAGGGTCAAACAGGGCTGCATCATCGCACCAACCATCTTCTCGATTTTCCTCGCTGCAATGCTCCACCTCACGCTCAACAAGCTCCCTGTTGGAGTGGAACTCAACTACAGAACCAGTGGGAACCCGTTCTGTAAAGTCCTTACTCTACAGCATGAAAGCACATGAGGCACATTCCAGGGACAAGGACACTCAGTGACCTTAACTCTTTATTCAGTACTCCAGAAGTGATGACCCTGCGTGGGACCTTCCTTTAAATACCTGAGTGATCAGGTAAGGAGTGTCTCCCACAAGTTTACCCGCTGTGGTCAAGGTGTGCATCTGTGTTGAGTGTATACAGTAATACAGTGGTGTTACATTGTAGTTACAAACATGACATCACCTTCTCCCCCAAAGGCTTATTGGGATCATAGGTTTAGTCTTTCAGGTGGTCTGTGCTCCCTCGTGGAGCACTGCAGTTGGGGCTCTGGTTGTTGGACACTAACCTGAGTGTCTGTCACCTGTGCGGGCTGACCTCAGGAACTGTGCATTCTTCTGATTGCTTTTGTTGCACGTTTACTGGCGGTAATGTGAGCTCCATCTCATGGTCTTCTTCAGGTTCCACCGTGTCATTGCTGAACCTTTTTTTACTTGGTCCAGATGCTTACGGCATATCTGGCCATTGTTGATCTTTACCACAATGACCCTATTCCCTTCTTTGTCAATTATGGTACTCTCGAGCCATTTGGGCCCCATGACATGATTGAGAACGAATACAGGATAATTTATTTCTATACATCTCCCCCTCGAATTATGGTCATGGTACTCGTTTTGTGCCTTTCGCTTGCCCTCAACTATGTCGGTCACGACTGGGTGGATGAGAGACAACTGAGCTTTGAGTGTCCGTTTCATGAGTAGCTCTGCGGGCAGGACCCCCGTGAGCGAGTGCGGGCGGGACCTATAGGCCAACAGGAGGCGCGATATGCGGCATTGTAGGGAGGGTCCTTGAATCCTGAGCATCCCTTACTTAACGATTTGGACTGCACGTTCCGCATGGCCATTGGAGGCCAGCTTGAACGGCGCAGTCCTGACGTGGTTGATGCCATTGCCTGATGTAAACTCCCGGAATTCATAGCTCATGAAATACAGGCCATTATCACTAACCAAGATATCTGGAAAGCCATGGGTAGCGAAGATCGCACGTAGGCTTTCCATGGTGGTGGATGACGTGCATGAATTCAGGATGATGCACTCGATCCATTTCGAGTACGCATCTACAACGATAAGGAACATCTTCCCCATAAACGGGCCCATATAGTCAACGTGAATGCGTGACCATGGCTTGGTGGGCCAGGGCCACGGACTGAGCGGGGCCTCCCTGGGGGCATTACCCAGCTGGGCACATGTTGTGCACCTGCGAACAGTGTTCCAGGTCTGAGTCAATTCCGGGCCACCAAACGTGTGACCGGGCAATGGCCTTCATCATCACAATGCCTGGGTGCTCGCTGTGGAGTTCCCTGATGAATGCCTCCCTGCCCCTCTGAGGCATGACTACTCGGCCGCCCCATAGTAGGCAGTCAGCTTGGATGGAGAGCTCATCCATCCGTCTGTGGAATGGTCTGACCACCTCAGGGCATGCTCCGTGTGCGGGCGCCCAACCCCAATCAGGACACATTTCTTAATCAGGGATAGGAGGAGATCTCTGTTTGTCCAGATTGTGATTTGGCGGGGTTGTGATAGTGGAGCCTGCACTGTCGAAGGCATCGACAGCCATGACCATCTCAGTGCTTTGCTCAGCTGCCCCCTCGGTGGTGGCCAGTGGGAGCCTGCTGAGCACGTACAGCGCAATTTTCAGAGCCGGGCCGGTGCCGGATGGAGTAGTCATAGGCCGCTAGCATGAGGGCCCATCGCTGTATGCGAGCTGATGCGTTGGCATTGACAGCCTTGCTGTCTGACAACAGGGATGTGAGCGGCTTATGGTCCGTCTCTAATTTAAACTTCCTACCAAAGAGATATTGATGCATTTTCTTTACACCTTAGACACATGCGAGCGCTTCCTTCTCAACCATCCCATAGCCCCGTTCTGCTTGAGAGAGCGACCTGGAGGCATAAGCCACAGGTTGTAGCTGACCCTCAGCATTACCCTGCTGCAACACGCACCCAACCCCATAGGACGATGCATCACATGTCAGAACTAAACTTTTGCAAGGGTCGTACAGGGTCAACAGCTTGTTTGAACACAGTAGGTTTTGCGCCCGATCAAAAGCCTGTTCCTGACAGTCCCCCAAAACCAATCGCAAGCCTTACACAGGAGCACTTGTATTGGCTCCAATAACGTGCTCAAGTTCGGCAGAAAGTTCCCGAAATAGTTCAACAGTCCCAGGGATGAACGCAGCTCCGATGTGTTGCAGGGCCTGGGTGCTCGTCGAATCGCCTCTGTTTTGGATTCGGTGGGCCGAATCCCATCTGCAGCAACCCTCCTGCCCAGAAACTCAACCTCGGGAGCTAAGAACATGCATTTAGACTTCTGGAGTCGCAGGCCTACCCAGTCCAGTTGGCGTAGCTCCTCCTCCAGGTTGTGGAGGTGTTCCTCGCTGTCTCGACCCGTGATGAGGATGTTGTCCTGGAATACGATCGTTCCAGGGATGGATTTAAGCAGGCTTTCCATGTCGCGTTGAAAAATTGCGGCCTCTGATCGAATGCCAAACGGGCACCTGTTAAACGCAAACAGTCCCTTGTGCGTGGTGATGGTGGTCAGCAGTTTAGATTCGTCAGCCAGTTCCTGGGTCATATAGGCTGAAGTGAGGTCCAACTTGGTGAACAGCTTGCCGCCTGCCAGCGTGGCGAAGAGGTCCTCCGCTCTTGGGAGCGGGTATTGATCTTGTAAGGACACTCAATTGATGATGGCCTTGTAGTCGCCACAGATCCTGACAGAGCCATCCGCTTTAAGAACGGGGACGATAGGGCTCGCCCAGTCGCTGAATTCAACAGGCGAGATGATGCCCTCTTGCAATAGCCGTTCCAATTCGCTCTCGATTTTCTCCCGTATCACACGCGGCACCGCTCTGGCTTTGTGGTGCACTGGCCTGGCATCTGGGGTGATGTGTATCACTACTGTAGTGCCTTTGAAAGTCCCGATGCCCAGTTGGAAAAGTAACTCGAATTGTTGTAGGACTTGTGAGCACGAACTTCGCTCCACAGAGGACATTGCGTGAACATCCCCCCATTTCCAGTTCATCTCGGCTAACCAGCTCCTCCCCAACAGTGCGGGACCATTGTCCCCAGAACGGCAGCTGGTTCACTAAGCCACGTGCGTGACAGCCAACATTGCACTGCCTAGCACGGGAATGATTCTTTGGTGTAAGTCCTTAGTTGTGTCTCAATACGTTCTAATTTGGGTCTACTGGCTTTGTGTGGCCATAGCTTCTCGAATTGTTGAACGCCCATGAGTGACTGGCTGGCCCCCGTATACAGTTCCATTCGTACTGGGATACCGTTCAATAAAACCCTCATCATCATTGGTGGCATTTTGATGTATGAACTGTGAATATTCGCCACATGGACCCGCTGAACCTCGGCGTCCATCGATTTGCCCCAAAAGTCATCCTGCCTCACAGAACCCTCTTCTGGTCCACCTGCCTCATATATCAGTCTGGTTGCAGGTTTTCTGCACATGCGAGCTAAATGGCCACTGAGGTTTCAGTTTCTGCAGACAAACTGTTGGAATCTGCAAGATCTGACTGAGTGTTTTCCCCCACACCTCCAGCACGAGTTAAAGTTTCCATTGTTGGGGACAAAAGGGCTGTGGCCAGGAATTCCGCACTGACTGTCCCTCTGACTGCTCTTAAGTACCCTATTAGTGGGTGTCAATGGCCCCATCCCGGGCCGCATTGTCCACTGTGATGGCGTGAACGTCCGTTCAGCCTGCCATTGTCACTGTTGAGGTCCTATTCTGGGGTCTATTACTGCCTGATGAATGTCGGACTGCCCCTGCCTGCCCGCGGGGCTCTGAGTAGCATTGAGGATGTTGACTCCCTAATCCATCGCCACATTGGAGGCAGAATTGCACGTGTAAATCATTTTCGTCTCTTCCTCCCCTGCCATCAAAGTCTGAGCCACCAACGCCATCGCTTCCAAGGTCAAGTCCTTGGTCTCAATTAACGTGCGAAAAGTCCCCGCATGATCGGTACCCTTGATAAAGAAGTCCCTTAGCATCTCTCCCCTGCAGGCGTCTGTGAACTTACAGAGGCTGGCCAACTGCCTGAGGTCCGCTACAAAGTCCGGTATGCTCTATCCTTCACGACATCGGTGGGTGTAGAATCTGTGTCAAGCCATGTGTATGCTGCTCGCCAACTTGAGGTGCTCCCCAATCAACTTGCTAAGCCCTTCAAAGGTTTTGTCCAACGGCTTTTTGGGTGCCAGTAAGTCCTTCATGAGCGCTTAAGTCTTTGGCCCGCAGCTGGTCAAAAGATGAGCCCGACGCTTGTCGGCCGCTGCATCCCCCAGCCAGTATTTCGTGACAAAGCTCTGCTGAAGCCTCTCAACAAAATCGGCCCAGTCTTCCCCAACATAGTACCGTTCATCTATGCTACCCGTCGCCATTCTCGTGGGTCGTGAATTCCCGTTTCTCGTCGCCAATGTAAAGTCCTTACTCTACAGCATGAAACCACACGAGGCACATTCCAGGGACAAGGCCACTCTGTGACCTTGACTCTTTATTCAGCACTCCAGAAGTGATGACCCTGTGTGCGACCTCCCTTTAAATACCTGAGTAATCAGGTAAGGAGTGTCTCCCACATGTTCACCCCCTGTGGTCAAGGTGTGCATCTGTGTTGAGTGTATACAGTAATACAGTGTTGTTACATTGTAGTTACAAACATGACATGTTCGACCTTCGTCGTCTCCAGGCCAGATCCAAGACCATCCCATCCTCTGTCGTCGAGCTACAGAATGTGGATGACGCTTGCGTCTGCGCACATTCAGAGACTGAACTCCAAGACATAGTCAACATCTTCACTGAGGTGTATGAAAGCCTGGGCCTTACACTAAACATCAGTAAGACAAAGGATCTCCATCAACCTGACCCTGCCACACAGCACTGGACCCCCAGTCATCAAGATCCATGGCGTGGCCTTGGAAAATGTGGACCACTTTCCATACCTTTGGAGTCTATGATCAGCAAGGGCAGACATCGACGACGAGGTTCAACACCGCCTCCAATGCGCCAGCGCAGCCTTCAGCCGCCTGAGGAAGAGAGTTTTCGAAGATGAGGCCCTCAAATCTGGCACCAAGCTCATGGTCTATAGGGGTGCAGTGATATCCACCCTCTTGTATGGCTTACAGATGTGGACCATATACAGTAGACACCTCAAATTGCTGGAAAAATACCACCAACGATATCTCCGCAAGGTCCTGCAAATCCCCTGGGAAGACAGATGCACCAACGTTAGTGTCCTCGATCAGGCCAACATCCCCAGCACAAAGCACTGACCACACTCGACCAGCTCCATTGGGCGAGCCACATTGTTCGCGTGCCTGACACAAGACTCCCAAAGCAAGCGCTCTACTCAGAACTCCTACACAGCAAGTGAGCCCCAAGTGGGCAGAGGAAAGGTTTCAGGGACACCCTCAAAGCTTCCTTGATAAAGTGCAACATCCCCACCGATACCTGAGAGTCCCTGGCCAAAGACTGCCCTAAGTGGAGGAAGAGCATGCGGCAGGGCGCTGAGCACCTCGAGTCTCGTCACCGAGTGCATGCAGAAAGCAAGCGCAGGCAGCGGAAGGAGCTTGTGACAAACCAGACTCCCCGCCCATCCTTTCCTTCAATGACTGTCTGTTCCACCTGTGACAGAGACTGTAATTCCCAAATTGGACTGTTCAGTCACCTATGAACTCACTTTTAGAGTGGAAGCAAGTCTTCATCGATTTCGAGGGACTGCCTATGATGATGATTATTCTTCATACAAAATAATATAATCCATTGAACTGAACAGAGATTATATTGGTGACTTTGTATGTTGTGGAAATTAAATCAGTTTGGACAAGAAATAACACATCTACAGTCTTTTTATAACTACCACAGAACCTTATGATCTTCTTCATGTTTACCCACATTGCCTTGATCTTGTGTTATTTACTTTCCTGTACTTTCTGCACCAAGGTTTGTGTTCCACAAGGAAGGAGGTACAAACTCAAGTTTATTAACATAAGACTTGCCCTGTTTGAAACCAGCAATTTCTGAGCTCTGTTAAAATATTGTTCATTGGGCTGTAGCCTCTTTCATATTCAGCTTTTCTGCATGTATTTGACACATTAGGAGAAGTTTCAAATCACTCTGTGGGTTCTCCACATTGATGCTCATGTCGTGCTGGGCATCTAACAGGATGCAGTCATGAAGGTGGTGCACTTCCTTCTCCACATGTTGGATGCATGGGACAGAAAGCCATTTGCTGGGTCCAGTACATTCAGGTTTGCTAGGATCCCAGTGTGGCCAATAATAGAGGTAGGCAGCCAATGTGAGTGCTTTTTAGTTTCCATTTTGGCTTGAGAGAGCTGAATTTTCCTTCAGTCTTTGGCTTTCAAAGCTTACTCAAACTTCTCCTTGGTATATCTTTAAAGGAACCACAATCCATTTATGTGCTGTGCATGTAGCAAGGCCATGGAACAGGCCTGAAGCTTCTGTGAAAGCGATGATTAATGTTATACAAGGTTACTGACATTAACCAATTCAAGGCCTTTATGGACAGTATCTATAGCCTCTACATGGAATCCAGCATGGCAGAGGAGCGGGTGCTATTCACAAAACTGTGACGGTACTCCTGATTTTCCCTCCAGTATGACACTTACCCTATCATGATGCCCAGTTTTCTTCAAGATAATGCTCATTGAAGTCAGCCAACTTTAGGCAGGTTAGGAGCACTGATACAATAGCTTTGGCAGTTTGTGTCTTAAGTTCAGTGTGAACAGGAATGCAAAAATAATGCCCAAGCCTGCATTTGCAGTCTTTATATGCACTATTAGCTTTGCCTTCTTATTTGAGTGCTTGATTCATCAATCATAAATATAGACAGCTTTATGAGGATGTCACAAGGTCATTTATTTTTCTTTATTTCAGCTGCTCAATTACTGAGGAATTTAAAGGCTAATAGGAGATTTGATAGAGGTGTTTAATATCATGAAGGATTTAGATAGAGTAAATAAAGAGGAACTGTTTCCAATGGCTGAAGGGTCGATAACCAGAGGACACAGTTAACTCGCATCTGACTATGTAAGACTGCAAAACGAAAGAAGGCAACAAGATTGAGAGCAGGATGCAGATAAAATTAGGAAATCTTTAGAGTTCATGAAAGGCATGTTTGCAAATGCAATAGAATTTTAATAAATGTAAAGAGCAATGATCAATAAGGAGGACAGTGGATAGGTTGGGTCGATGATGACTGCAATGTGGACCCTTCTAATGCCATTGAAGTAGGGTATCCCTTTGGATTGGAGTTATAAAAAGGTCCAAGCTTTTACTAGTTACATAAGAATATAAGAAATAGGAGCAGGAGAAGGCCATATGGCCCCTTGAGCCTGCTCTGCCATTTAATACGATCATGGCTGATCCAATCATGGACTCAGGTCCACTTCCCTGTCCGCTCTCCATAACCCCTTATTCCTTAATCGTTTAAGAAACTGTCTATTTCTGTCTTAAATGTATTCAATGTCCCAGCTTCCACAGCTCTCTGAGGCAGCGAATTCCACAGATCAACAACCCTCTGAGAGAAGACATTTCTCCTCATCTATGTTTTAAATGGGTGGCCCCTTATTCTAAAATTATGCCCTCTAGTTCTAGTCTCCCCTATCAGTGGAAACATCCTCTCTGCATCCATCTTGTCAAGCCCCCTCATAATCTTATACATTTCTAGTCAGAGTAGGAATCGCAGGATAGCTCAGATGAATACGTGGCTTGAAGAATGGTGCAGCAGGGAGGGATTCAAATTCCTGGGGCATTGGAACCGGTTCTGGGGGAGGTGGGACCAGTACAATCCGGACGGTCTGCACCTGGGCAGAATCGGAACCAATGTCCTCGGGGGAGTGTTTGCTGGTGCTGTTGGGGAGGAGTTAAACTGATATGGCAGGGGGATGGGAACCAATGCAGGGAGATAGAGGGAAACAAAAAGGAGGCAAAAACAAAAGACAGAAAGGAGATGAGGAAAAGTGGAGGGCAGAGAAACCCAAGGCAAAGAACAAAAAGGGCCATTGTACAGCAAAATTCTAAAAGGACAAAGGGTGTTAAAAAAACAAGCCTAAAGGCTTTGTGTCTTAATGCAAGGAGTATCCGCAATAAGGTGGATGAATTAACTGTGCAAATAGATGTTAACAAATATGATGTGATTGGGATTACGGAGACGTGGCTCCAGGATGATCAGGGCTGGGAACTCAACATCCAGGGGCATTCAACATTCAGGAAGGATAGAATAAAAGGAAAAGGAGGTGGGGTAGCATTGCTGGTTAAGGAGGAGATTAAGGCAATAGTTAAGAAGGACATTAGCTTGGATGATGTGGAATCTATATGGGTAGAGCTGCAGAACACCAAAGGGCAAAAAACGTTAGTGGGAGTTGTGTACAGACCTCCAAACAGTAGTAGTGATGTTGGGGAGGGCATCAAACAGGAAATTAGGGGTGCGTGCAATAAAGGTGCAGCAGTTATAATGGGTGACTTTAATATGCACATAGATTGGGCTAACCAAACTGGAAGCAATACGGTGGAGGAGGATTTTCTGGAGTGCATAAGGGATGGTTTTTTAGACCAATATGTCGAGGAACCAACTAGGGGGGAGGCCATCTTAGACTGGGTGCTATGTAATGAGAGAGGATTAATTAGCAATCTCGTTGTGCGAGGCCCCTTGGGGAAGAGTGACCATAATATGGTGGAATTCTGCATTGGGATGGAGAATGAAACAGTTAATTCAGAGACCATGGTCCAGAACTTAAAGAAGGCTAACTTTGAAGGTATGAGGCGTGAATTGGCTGGGATGGATTGGCGAATGATACTTAAGGGGTTGACTGTGGATGGGCAATGGCAGACATTTAGAGACCGCATGGATGAACTACAACAATTGTACATTCCTGTCTGGCATAAAAATAAAAAAGGGAAGGTGGCTCAACCGTGGCTATCAAGGGAAATCAGGGATAGTATTAAAGCCAAGGAAGTGGCATACAAATTGGCCAGAAATAGCAGCGAACCTGGGGACTGGGAGAAATTTAGAACTCAGCAGAGGAGGACAAAGGGTTTGATTAGGGCAGGGAAAATGGAGTATGAGAAGAAGCTTGCAGGGAACATTAAGACGGATTGCAAAAGTTTCTATAGATATGTAAAGAGAAAAAGGTTCGTAAAGACAAATGTAGGTCCTCTGCAGTCAGAATCAGGGGAAGTCATAACGGGGAACAAAGAAATGGCGGACCAATTGAACAAGTACTTTGGTTCGGTATTCACGAAGGAGGACACGAACAACCTTCCGGTTATAAAAGGGGTCGGGGGGTCTAGTAAGGAGGAGGAACTGAAGGAAATCCTTATTAGCCGGGAAATTGTGTTGGGGAAATTGATGGGATTGAAGGCCGATAAATCCCCAGGGCCTGATGGACTGCATCCCAGAGTACTTAAGGAGGTGGCCTTGGAAATAGTGGATGCGTTGACAGTCATTTTCCAACATTCCATTGACTCTGGATCAATTCCTATGGAGTGGAGGGTAGCCAATGTAACCCCACTTTTTAAAAAAGGAGGGAGAGAGAAAACAGGGAATTATAGACCGGTCAGCCTGACATCGGTAGTGGGTAAAATGATGGAATCAATTATTAAGGATGTCATAGCAGTGCATTTGGAAAGAGGTGACATGATATGTCCAAGTCAGCATGGATTTGTGAAAGGGAAATCATGCTTGACAAATCTTCTGGAATTTTTTGAGGATGTTTCCAGTAGAGTGGATAAGGGAGAACCAGTTGATGTGGTATATTTGGACTTTCAGAAGGCGTTCGACAAGGTCCCACACAAGAGATTGATGTGCAAAGTTAGAGCACATGGGATTGGGGGTAGTGTACTGACATGGATTGAGAACTGGTTGTCAGACAGGAAGCAAAGAGTAGGAGTAAATGGGTACTTTTCAGAATGGCAGGCAGTGACTAGTGGGGTACCGCAAGGTTCTGTGCTGGGGCCCCAGCTGTTTACACTGTACATTAATGATTTAGATGAGGGGATTAAATGTAGTATCTCCAAATTTGCGGATGACACTAAGTTGGGTGGCAGTGTGAGCTGCGAGGAGGATGCTGTGAGGCTGCAGAGTGATAGGTTAGGTGAGTGGGCAAATGCATGGCAGATGAAGTATAATGTGGATAAATGTGAGGTTATCCACTTTGGTGGTAAAAAGAGAGACAGACTATTATCTGAATGGTGACAGATTAGGAAAAGGGGAGGTGCAAAGAGACCTGGGTGTCATGGTACATCAGTCATTGAAGGTTGGCATGCAGGTGCAGCAGGCGGTTAAGAAAGCAAATGGCATGTTGGCCTTCATAGCAAGGGGATTTGAGTACAGGAGCAGGGAGGTGTTGCTACAGTTGTACAGGGCATTGGTGAGGCCACACCTGGAGTATTGTGTACAGTTTTGGTCTCCTAACCTGAGGAAGGACATTCTTGCTATTGAGGGAGTGCAGCGAAGGTTCACCAGACTGATTCCCGGGATGGCGGGACTGACCTATCAAGAAAGACTGGATCAACTGGGCTTGTATTCACTGGAGTTCAGAAGAATGAGAGGGGACCTCATAGAAACATATAAAATTCTGACGGGGTTAGATAGGTTAGATGCAGGAAGAATGTTCCCAATGTTGGGGAAGTCCAGAACCAGAGGTCACAGTCTAAGGATAAGGGGTAAGCCATTTAGGACCGAGATGCGGAGGAACTTCTTCACCCAGAGAGTGGTGAACCTGTGGAATTCTCTACCACAGAAAGTTGTTGAGGCCAATTCACTAAATATATTCAAAAAGGAGTTAGATGAGGTCCTTACTACTAGGGGGATCAACGGCTATGGCGAGAAAGCAGGAATGGGGTACTGAAGTTGAATGTTCAGCCATGAACTCATTGAATGGCGGTGCAGGCTAGAAGGGCCGAATGGCCTACTCCTGCACCTATTTTCTATGTTTCTATGTTTCTAAGATCACCTCTCATTCTTCTGAATTCCAATGAGTAGAGGCCCAACCTACTCAACCTTTCCTCATAAGTCCACCCCTCATCTCTGGGATCAACCTAGTGAACCTTCTCTGAACTGCCTCCAAAGCAAGTATATCCTTTCGTAAATATGGAAACCAAAACTGCACGCAGTATTCCAGGTGTGGCCTCATCAATACCCTGTAAAACTGTAGCAAGACTTCCCTGCTTTTATACTCCATCCCCTTTGCAATAAAGGACAAGATTCCATTGGCCTTCCTGATCACTTGCTGTACCTGCATACTAACCTTTTGTGTTTCATGCACAAGTACCCCCAGGTCCTGCTGTACTGCAGCACTTTGCAATCTTTCTCCATTTAAATAATAACTTGCTCTTTGATTTTTTCTGCCAAAGTGCATGACCTCACACTTTCCAATATCTGCCAAATTTTTGCCCACTCACTTAGCCTGTCTATGTCATTTTGCAGATTTTGTAATTCTTGGCCTAGTAAGATCACTATGTACAGGATCAGGTAATAATGCTTGGGGTTCATTGGAAATCTTTTTGCAGACCTACCACTATCAATATACATAACTAGAAGAACACAAATGATTCAAATTTTTGGTGGGGTCAAACTAAAAACATATGAGGACCGCCGGATTAGTCAGTTTTGTTCAAATTTATTATCATGAGTGATAGCTTAGAATGTAAGAATATCGATGATTTTATATTACTTTTGTTTCTAACAAAAACAAATGGACAGAATTGGTTTAAATCATGTTCTCGAACAGCCCATCTTTTCCCCTCAATGATGCTGATCATAGAATCATAGATTAGTACAGCACAGGAGGCCGCTATTCACTCCATCGAGTGTGCATCAGCTCCTTCGAAAAGCAATACGGTTAGTCTCACTCCCCAGCTCCTTCCCCATATCCCTGCAACTTTTTCTCCTTCAAGTATATATATCCAATTTCCTTTTGAAGGCTACTACTAAATCTGTATCTGCCACCCTATCCGGCAGTGCATTCTGAATCCTAACCACTCATTGCATAAGAAATTTTTGCCTCATGTTGCCTCTGCTTCTTTTGCCAATCAACTTATATCTGTGCCCTCTGATTATTGACCCTTCAGCCATTGGAAACAGTTTCTCTTTATTTACACGATCTAAATATTTCATGATTTTAAACACCTCTATCAAATCTCCTCTTAGCCTTCTTTGCTCCAAGGAGAAAAATCCAGTTTCTCTAGCTTATCCATGTAACTGTATTCCTTCATCCCTGGAACCATTCTGGTAAATCTCTAGAATGTAATGTATCACTGAGTCATATAGAACAAAAGCTCCCAGGTTTGAATTCTTGTCTGTAATACATTAACTGGAGCAACAGTTAAGCCGCTACAATTGGCCTCAATGTTTTTGGTTTAGGGAAAGAATTAGTTATCAGGGTCCTTGCTCCTAATTGCTACCCAGTGACCTATGCTGAAAGGTTTTCTTTTGTGGGTGCCATCAGGGTTACCTGTGAAGCTCTCTGCAGTTGAACAGCATGCTGATTTTCATTGTCTTTATTTTGTTAACTTTTGGTCATCTGCCCTAATATCTCCTTATATGGCTCGGTGTCAATTTGTTTTTGATAACACTCATGTGAAGTGCCTTGGAGCATTTTATTATGTTAAAGGTGCTATATAAATATAAGTTGTTGTTGTTGTCTAGGCTCATGCTTGAAGAATGGCTTCTTAGAGCAGGGCAGGCACCTTTTAGAGTAGTTTGAATTTCAGGACCAAGGATGTTGTACTGTAAAAATAGTCACATATAAAGAAATAAGCTGTGCGGAGAAATACTGACTTAAAGAATTATTAAGATTAAAATGCAAAAGCTTTAAAAACACAGGCTCTTCATCACAGCAGAGGGTAGTGTGAGAGCAGGAGATTGCTGCAATATAAAAGTCAATATTTTGCAATAAAGCATGCATCAAAGGCTGTTTGCAACAAAGCTATGGTTCAGCAAAAGCAATGATAGGATGTAACAATACAGTATGAAAAGGCATGGGACCTCTCATCTCTGTTTGAACAGCTGGGTGGTCACAAAACATTAGATTGTGTTGCATCCAGCAAGAAGAAGACCATAAAGAAGATGGTACAAAGAGATACCATGTTTTTAGTTAGTTGGAAAGAAAGAGACCTCTTACTACCTTTGAGACCTGTTGCCGTGATCAGGCTTGGAGAAGCCATCTTCATGATTCCTCATTAAAATCAATGCATGTAAGTTTCAGACGTGGGGCTAATGTGTGCTACTCTGTATGGGTGTTTAAGATTAATGTTTTGTCACTAATAAATGAAGTGAATTATCAAACATCTTACTGTCTCTAGCTTTATGAACCTATGTAAACAAGAAGTGATCCAAAACTCAGCTGCCCGTGTCCTAACTCGCACCAAGTCCCGTTCACCCATCACCCCTGTGCTCGCTGACCTACATTGGCTATCGGTTAAGCAATGCCTCGATTTCAAAATTCTCATCCTTATTTTCAAATCCCTCCATGGTCTCGCCCCTCCCTATCTCTGTAATCTCCCCCAGCCCCACAACTGTGTCTGCACTCCTCTAATTCTGCCCACTTGAGCATCCCTGATTATAATCGCTCAACCATTGGTGGCCGTGCCTTCTGTTGCCTCGGCCCCAAGCTCTGGAATTCCCTGCCTAAACCTCTCCACCTCTCTTCCTTTCTTTCCTCCTTCAAGACGCTCCTTAAGACCTACCTCTTTGACCAAGCTTTTGGTCACTTGTACTAATTTCTACTTAAGCAGTTCGGTGTCAAATTGTTTTATCTCATAATACAATATGAAGTGCCTTGGGACATTTATCTACATTAAAGGTGCTATATATGTTACATGTGCAGACTGTAGATATACTCTCTGTGTAGTCACTGTATAGTTGCATAAGATGGAGACTTGTTACCTGATGTACTATCAATAAGGTTTACACTGTGTATATACTATGCTGGCACCACTAGAGGGTGCAACTGGTGGAGACCGGGGTTTCCTGCCCCTCTGGCAGAGGCACTGCGTTGGGAGACCTGAGGGTCACCTGCATTGGTGTGCCGGGCCCAGTATAAAAGGCTGCCCACCATGCTTGTGCCTCACTCTGGCATTACGAATAAAGGACCAAGGTCACTACAGTTTGAGTACAACACATTGGAGTCATTCATAAGTGCATTACAGACATAACAACTGGCGACGAGAATACGGACTTTCACGCGATCATGGCAACCTTTGGCACACTAAAAGACTTCGCAGAGGGTGATGATTGGGATGCCTTCACAGAAAGGCTCGAGCAATATTTTGTGGCAAACGACCTGGCAGGGGAGACGGACACATTGGCGGAGAAGCGCAAGGCTATACTGCTGACCAGTTGTGGGCCCGAGGTCTACCACCTCATCAGGGACTTGCTGGCACCCACGAAGGCCAAGGATAAGACATACAATGAGCTGACTGAACTAATTTACGACCAACTAAAACCAAAACAGAGCATCCTCACGGCCAGGCACAGATTCTATACTCACCGCAGACCTGAAGACCAGGAGATCGCAAAATATGCTGCTGACCTCAGAAGACTTGCGACACCATATGATTTCGGCATGCACCTCAACGAAGCATTGCGAGACATTTTTGTTGTGGGAATTGGCCACGAGGGCCTCCTTCACAAGCTATTATCTGCCGGCACCACAGTCAACCTGCAGAAGGCCATCAGCTTCAGTCAAGCATTCATGACCTCGACCTGCAGCACCAAGCAAATTATTCATCCTGTGGACTCAAACCCAGCAAGTACTGTACACAGAATGGTGCCTTTCACAGGCAAGACTGTAGAACGTGGCTCTGCCCAGGGCAGAGAGCACAGACCTCAGGGTTCCAGAACTCAGAGTCCACCGAGGGGTGCTAATCGAGTAGCACCATGCTGGCGATGCGGAGGCTCACCAGTTTCGGTTTGCTGAGCACATATGCAAAGCCTGTAACACGAAGGGCCATCTCCAGCATATGTGTAAAAGAAATACGACTCACCGTCTAGCAGAGGAGTCGGTAGATGACTTTGAATGATGATTTGGCCAGAGAGGCAGCTCAGCCCCAAGAAGAAGTGTATGGAGTGTATACCTGCACCACCGATTGTCCTCCAGTGAAGATGGAAGTCGAGATAAATGGCGTTCCAGTCTTCATGGAAGTGGACACAAGAGCAAACCAGTCAGTGATGAGCCAGGATGCCCTTGAGAGGCTATGGAACGAAAAACGATCCGAGCTGGTTCCAGTACAGGAAAAGTTGCGCACCTACACCAAAGAGCTGATCCCAGTCCTTGGTAGTGCGGATGTAAGTGTAATCCACAATGGCGTGGTGCACAAGTTACCTCTGTGGATTGTTGCAAGTGATGGTCCAACGCTACTCGGAAGAAGGTGGATGGGGAAGATCCAGTGGAAATGAGAAGACCTCTTCACTCCAGCAATTGATGTCCCCCATGCTGAGAGACAGAGCAAAACCTCACCTTCGCTTGGGCCAGAGAACAGACCAGCGCAGCACCTGAGGCACAGACCGTCCATCATGACTGCGTGGCAATGATCCAACCGGAACGACCTAAAAGTACCTTCCCGGCTCCAGTGGCAGGACTCCTGGGGAGGAAGATCGAATTCACAGGCACATTTTGTAACATAATCGCAGGAGTGAAGGATCAAGGCAGTCGACCTCGAGGACAGAGTCAAGATGGCGTCCCTGCTGCAGCGAGGTGCAGCGTGTCTGAAAAAAAAGATGGCCGTGGCCATATCACGAGCTGCAACGCTGAGGGACCAACATGTGGTGTCTAAGAAAGGATTTGATTGGGGTAAAGCCAGCAGGGTTCTCTTAAAGGAGACCTGCAACCAACTGAACTTAAAGAGACATTGTATGCATGGCAGTCAATGTAATGAACCGATTAAGATTGTGAACAAAATGTTGTTGCGAGATGTCAGTACTATTTCTAATGTAAAGAACAAAATGTTGTTGCGAGATGTCGGGAATAGAATGGCCCCAAAAATAGCAAGCGAGCGAATTCGGGAGGGTAAAGGCGCTGATCTTGGTGCTCTGCCCCAGGTGTCCCCACAAGTTATAGGCCAGTGACGTCAGGAGGGTGAAGGCACTGATCCTGATACCCTGCTCCAGGTCTATCCCACGCTGCAGGCACCCGATGGCATTATTCACCACGGACCTGGAAACGAAAACAGCGGCAATACACGCAGTCGGCCGCCGTTGCCCACCACTTGGGTGGAGATGGCGCAGCCCCCAGACCCAGTCGTTACCTCGGCCATGTCGAGGAGCGAAAGGTCAGAACCAACGAGTTCCCCAAACGGTACCTAGAACAGCCAGGTTCCCAACGCCATTAGAGAGCAGGCAGAAGATTCTGCAGCCCAAAAGGACAGGGAGGCCACACACATCTGTGGCTCTGCCCACCACTAGGCAACGGCAAAGGCCCTGAGTCCTGGCTAGGTGAGCGAACCAAGCCCACCCCGCTAGCAGGGGGCGCAGCGCCGCTATCAGACGACTAGGACCCCAACCCGATTGCTCTGGAACCTGCATCCTCGCATACCTGTACTGCTACCTCAGTACTTACCATGACTGAACCATGAATGCAATCTACCCAATCCTGGCGCATGACTGTAAAATGTAACGAATGTAAGTCACTGAACCAAGGTGTCACAATACAAACTGTAACTTCTTTTCTTTGTACTTGCACTGTGTCTGATCCTGTATGTTAATGTAATGGGCCCCTGCTGCATGATATCGCTGTGGGGTCGGGGGACGGGGGGGGGGAAATGGATGTATGTCAGCCATAGAGCTCATCAATGTTGATTCAAGCCCTATGTGTGCAAGGGCTGTGGAACAATGGGGCACTTCCAGCGAATGTGCAAACGATCTCTGACTTACCACGTGGCAGAGTCAGGAGAGGACGACCGATCCAGCGAGGATCACGATGAACGAGCAGAAGAGGCAGTTGAACCTGAGGATGAAGAGGAAGTATATGGGATACACACCTTCACCACCAATAGCCCTCCGATAATGTTAAAAGTTGAACTTAACGGCACTCCAGTCTCCATGGAACGAGACACAGGGGCGAGTCAGTCAGTCATGAGCCAGAAGGCTTTCGAGAGGGTGTGGAGCGATGAAGCCAAGCGACCCGAGCTGATCCCGATTCAGGCAAAGCTGCGCACCTACACCAAGGAACTGATATCAGTTAATGGTGGTGTAAACAAAAGAGTATTCCATGAGGGAGCAGTGCACGATTTACTACTGTGGATTGTTTCAGGTAATGGGCCAATGTTGCTTGGCAGGAGGTGGATGGGGAGGATTCGATGGAACTGGGAAGACCTCTGCATACCCTCTCCGTCGAACAAGGCCTCCCTTTCCCAAAGGCTGAGCAAACCCCCTCTTCCAGCTGAACCAGGCATCGAAATGCAGATCCCCGAGGCACAAGCCGCTCATCACAACCACGAGGAGGTAAAGTTCAACTGAGCAGCGGTACAGGCGCAGTACCCACCACCCGAAGCTGACAACCTCTTCGCGACGATGAAAGAGGCTCTAGGTCGACCATATGGAGTGGGACTCTGGCCAAAACGATCCAAATGCGTCTTCCCGACACCAGAGGCAAAATATCTGGGGAGGAAGATCATGGCAGTCGGCATCATGGACACGGACGAGAGGGTATCCAGATCACGGGACGAGAAGGCATCCAGACCACGGGACAAAGGTGCATCCAGACCAAGGGACGAGAGTGCGTCCAGACCATGGGACGAGAGAGTGTCCAGACCACGGAAGGTCACTGCAACGGAACGGAGGAATGTGTCGCCCAGCAAGGAAAATGACTGGGTTTGGGGCAAAGGTAAAGGGGCGGCTGCGGTGAAGGCCAGGAACCCACCACGCTCAAATAAATTGTGTGCATCATGTAACCCGTGCGAGCGGTCTTTCGCGGCCAATGATGTAACTATTGTATGGGGTTGGGGGTACCTTACAACAAGCCAAAGTAGCGGGCGAACACCAACCGGTCGTATATGTATCTGACAAAGTACTTGTAACAAGTGTTGTGTTATCACACAGGGTCAGGTGTGTTGTACAGCAAGCCAAAGTAGTGGGCAAACCCCAAACAGTTGTACATGTATCTAACAAAGTATTCGTAGCAAGTGAGATGTTACCGCACGGGGTCGGGAGTGTTGTGCAACAAGCAAAAGTAGTGGGCGAGCCCCAAACGATTGAATATGTATCAAATAAATTAAACAGAGCAGCAGCCTGTGTTCACAGGACTAAAGAGACGTACCAAAGAGTGTCCCAATATGTGCTCGAGTCAGACAAACTGCTCATCCCACGAGCTTGGGAGAGCAGAGGCACCATTATTGATGCGTTGTTTCGAGAATGTCCAACACTGTCTGTGCACTGTAACATGATCCGCCACGGGCCAGGCACAGAGAGCGGCACTTATGCTCTCAGTTGGCCACCGTTGCCCAACACCGGGTGGAAACGGTGCAGCCTGCAGACCCACTGGCAGTCGTGGAAGTGCTAGAAAGCGAGGGGTCAACCGTAACGGCCCCTCAGCTTAGGACCTGGACCAGCCAGGATTCCATGATACCGCCTGCTAAAGGAGAACTGCTAGACGGGATGTGGCAACCCATCCGCCAAAGAGACGATAGACCCATCCCAACGTTGCAAAGCAAGACAGGATGGCTACACACAGTTGATGGTCCGGGGCCCCCATACTACGGCCCAATGTCCAGAGGGACCACTAGGCCTCCCGCCACTACCGAAAGTCTCAAGGCCATTGCGGCCATCCTGGGCTTGCCAGACCTCAGGGTCAGCGCCCAAATCACTAAACCTAACACCACACGTGTCACAGTAGACTCCCTAAAGACCCGGCTATCCTGGGTGCAACGCAATCACCAGACTGAATCACTCAGAACCGAGCCTTCCGCATGCCATCAGCAGAGAATGCACCATAAGTGCACGGCCCTTCCACGCGACATCAGAATAAGTGATGTAGACCTTGTTCAGGGCCCCAATCGGGCCGCTAGCACCTCATTAGCCAAGGGGAGGAATGGAGTGTATGTGTTGAAAACGGAGTGTTTGATTGTGAAACCATGTACCGGGCTAACGAGTAAAGCAGTGGGACGAGACCAAACGGCGAACGACAGATAACCAGGAACCACACTGTAAGGACCTGGCCCCCCCCAGCACCCCACCAACACGATCAACTTCGGCATCAACCACAAGGACGAACCCACCACGTCAGGACTTCAACCCAGGCGATTGACCCGGGGGCGCGGGGCACCAGATCGCAAATATCTTGCACAATAAGACTTTGGGGGTGAGGGGGAGTGATGTTATGCCTGTATGTAGACCTTACCCAAATGTAAGACCTGCCACCTGTGAGAGACCTAAGGGTCACCTGTGCACCCTCGGACAAGCAGGTATAAAAGGTGACTCACTATGCTGCTTCCTCACTCTAGCGTCTGAAATAAAGAGACCAAGGTCACAACAGTTTGAGCTTGCGATATAGTCCTGTGGATTTATTCCAAACATAACACTATCCTCATTCATCTGCACAGCTCCCTGTCCCCCAGTGCAGTAGAACTAAAATCCTACCCACATCTATAAATCCCTCCATGGCCTAGCCTCACTCTATTGATGCACTTTTCTATAGCCCTATATACTCTTACGAATTCTTTTGCTCTATTCCCCCCACTACTTCTTTACCCCACCATTGGTGGCAGAACTTGCAACCACCTGGCATTTACTCTTTGGAATTCCTTCCCTAAAGTCCTCAACCTTTAAAACCTCTTCAAAACTACACTTGGAACAGGCTTTTGACCAACCCTACCCAATTTGTTTCATTAGTTATCTGAAGGGGCTGTTCCTCAACTTTTGGTTACACTTTAGCTCTACTCTGCTGACCTTTGGCTGAGGGAGTGGGTATGTCGGCAGATCTTCTCATAGGCCTGTTCCTGGGCATGGCTAAAACAGCAATTTGTAGGTCCATGACTGGTGAGGCCCATGGGGGCTGGGGGTCGCCCTGGCTGCTTGCTTCCCATCTGCAGGTTTGTCCGTGCTCGGGTGGCCCTGGAGAGGGAGCATGCCATGTCCACTGGTGTGCTTGATGCCTTCCGTGACCGGTGGGCAAGGCAGGGTACATAGTATCTTGTAGACATCGATAATAACATATTGATTTAGTTGGGAAAGTATCCCTTTGTTTTTGGTGGGACTTGATGCTTACTTTGGCATCTTTTAGCTTGAATGGACCATCCTATATTAGTGGCGCTCTAAAAGGGGTATGATGATTCTTAGTTGGCGACAACAACAACTTGTATTTAAATAGCACCTTTAACGTAGTGAAACATCCAAAGGTGCTTCACAGGAATATTATGAGACAAAACAAAATTGACCCCGAGCCACAGAAGGAGAAATGAGGGCAGGTGGCTAAAACCTTGGTCAAAGAGGTAGGTTTTAAGAAGCTTCCTAAAGGAGGAAAGAAAGGTAGAGAAGCAGAGAGGTTTAGGCAAGAAATTCCAGAGCGTAGGGCCAGGGCAACAGAAGGCACAGTCATCAATGGTCGAGCGATTATAATCAGGGATGCTCAAGAGGCCAGAATTAGAAGAGCGCAGACATCTCAGAGGGTTGTAGGGCTGAAGGAGATTACAGAGATTACAGGAATGGCCAAGGCCATGGAGGGATTTGAAAACAAGGATGAGAATGTTGAAATCGAGGTGTGGCTTAACTGGGAGCCAATGTAGGTCAGCCAGCACAGGGGTGATGGGTGAGCGGGACTTGGTGCGAGTTAGAACACGAGCAGCAGAGTTTTGGATCACCTCTAGTTTACGTAGGGTACAAAGTGGGAGGCCAGCCAGGAGTGCGTTGGAATAGTCAAGTCTACAGGTAACAAAGGCATGGATGAAGGCTTCCACAGCGGATGAGTTGAGGCAAGGGCGGAGATGGGCGATGTTACAGAACCTAAATAATCCAGTGCCACCGCCCCTGGGAGGACAGACGCACAAACATTAGCGTCCTCATCCAGGCCAACGTCCCCAGCATTGAAGTACTGACTACACTTGATCAGCTCCGCTGGTCAGGCCACATTGTCCACATGCCAGACACGAGACTCCCAAAGCAAGCGTTCTACTCGGAACTCGTCCACGGCAAACGAGCCAAAGGTGGGCAGAGGAAGCGTTACAAGGACACCTGATCAAAGCCTCCCTGATAAAATGTGACATCCCGACTGACACCTTGGAGTCCCTAGCCATAGACCGCCCTAAGTGGAAGAAGTGCATTCGGAACGGTGATGAGCTCCTCGAGTATCGTTGCTGAGAGCATGCAAAAACCAAGCGCAAGCAGCGGAAGGAGCGTGCGGCAAACCTTCCCTCAACGACTATCTGTCCCACCTGTGACAGAGATTGTGGTTCTCGTATGGGACTGTACAGCCACTAAGGACTCATGTTAAGAGTGGAAGCAAGTCTTCCTCGATTCCGAGGGACTGTCTATGATGATGATGATATTGGTCCATCATAAAAGGCTCAATCTGATTCCTACTGCTACTTGTGAAGGGATATCCTTGAGCCAATGTGCCTTTGGGTTGAGGACGGGTAAAGGCAGCTGCAGCAAGCAGTACCCCCTGTGGTCAGAGTACTGAAAGGCCGGGCCCGTGACCCGGAAGTAGAGGCTGTTACCCCCAGCGAGCCGACGTTTGTTTCCGGGGTGAGTGCTGCTCCACAAATGGCGGCTCCGCTGGAAGATGGCGAGGTGCTGGACTCGGACTCGGACTCGGAGATGACAACCGGCGCCGAGCCGCAGGTAGTGGGGCCGCCGGTGTTTGCGCGTGGTCTGGCGGCGGCGGCGGCGGTTGCACCTGGAGACGGCAAGCTCCGCGGGGCTCGGCTTGTTGTCACATTGCGGAGGGTCAATGTCGGCCTATGTCCCCCTCTTCACCGCAACACATGCTGCAGCCTGAGGTTATTAGTCGTGCTTTACTGGATTTCAGCAGTGAAACCACTGACTGAAAACAAAGTCCAAACATGACCGATAAACGGATTTTATTTCATTCTCTCTCTCTCTCTCTCTCTCTTTGAGTGGGGTGGGCTTCCTTTCTCCAGTGCTGTCCTTTGAGCTCCGATAGAGTGCAGTACTGAGGGAGTGCTGCATTGTCGGATATCTTTTGGTAAAGATGTTAAGCTGAGAGCCTCTGCAGCTTGTCCCTTCAGTTCACCCATCATACTTTTATTTTACTTTAAATGTTTAGGCTAAGTAATGACCTGTGTTGGCTCCCGGTCCAGCGATGTCTTGCTTTTAAAATTTGCCGCCTTGTTTTCAAATCCCTCCATAATCTCGCCCCTCCTTATCTCCTGTAACCTTTTCCAGTCCTACAACCCTCAGATCTCTGTGCTTCTCCAATTCAGGCCTCTTGTGCCTCCCCGATTTTCATCATCTCTTCATTGCTGGCAGTGCCTTCAGCTGCCTGGGCCCTAAGCTCTGGAATTCCCTCCTGTTCATGAATTTCCCGTGGTTACGGTCGCAACAAAAGGGTTGTTAGCCCTGCAGCAATAACCCCTGCATGTTTCATGCCAAGTGGTTTTAAACAGTCAACTTTAATATATTGACTTAACAGTATTGTTTTTATACAGCTTTTCTAGTATGAGATGGCGAACAATTAACACAACCTGTTTCCTTCAAGTCTCGTTCGAGTTGATCAGACTTGCAACCTTCATGGGTCACTGTTAAAACAAATGGACCTCAAATTGTCCTGAGAGTGCTCTAATGTTTAGAAGAAAAAGGTCCCATTCTTATACTATTCATCTACTTTGGTCTGCACCTGTGCACAATAACATGCATTGGTGCATGTTTTGTTGAGGCCACTTATTGAGGTGTTTACCTCTCTTCTAATCTTTTGGCCATCATCTTTGTTCTACAAGCTTTGTTTATTATACTTTCAATGTGTAGGCCAAGTGCTCATGCAGGCTTTCATAGTTCTAACTGCCTTAGGAGTATCCCAATGCTATCTCTTGTTGTATGTGGTGTGTTACCAGCTGCCTGCTTATCTTGGTGCTGAATTCTTGTGGTTCAGCTTGTTTTATTCACACCAATGAAAAGCTTCTCCTTTTCTCCACTTTTGCTCTCTGGCTAAAATGCTAAAGTAAAGGATGATGGGAAACTGACCATTTAAACCACTTTAAAATATTCTAACATCTCTCTGCCTCTATATCTCCTCCTTAAAACCTACCTCTTTGACCAAGCTTTTGGCCACCTGTCCTAAAATTGCCTTCAGTGGCTTGTGCCAAGTTTTGTTTGATGGCACTCCTGTGAAGCACCTTGGGATGTTTTACTGTGTTAAAGGTGCTATATAAATAGAAGTTGTTGCTGAGACTGCACAATCCAAATTCAGCTCAGGATTACAGCTTTGGGCAAAAATATCAAGTCCAAATCCAGGCTTTTGAGAGGCTGAGACCTTCATGTAACAAGGCATTAAAAGCCACAAAGGCAACTTAAGGGGTAAATGTAATCTTGTGAATTAATGTATTTTTAAGAATTATTATTTAAATCTTTACTTTGGTCATGGAAATTTCAGTTCCTGAAGAATATACCAAAAGAGAATTCAGTATGCATTTTGACCAATTTGTGGGAACCCAGCAGCTAGATTGCACAATAAGAGTGGCAAGTTCCATAGGCAAATGCATAATGAATGTGGATGTAGGAATTTATAAGTGGGGGAATAAAGTTGGCACACAGTGTGGGGGAAAAATGAGGCCAACTTGTGCAGACATGAAGTGATCACTCCATGACTTCATTTCTTTATTTTCCAAAGCACTAACTTTTTTATCATTTGACTGATGATTATGATGTCCATACTTACTATTATACTTCATTCACAGAACCAGCAACCTGCTATTCCCAAATACTCTGCAACACCGTTTAGCGCACAAGATGATATTCAGGCGCATCCATCTTCATTTGATTTGAGCAGTCGCTACCGAACCACAACATCTGACAACTCGAGTGAAGACAGTGATCATGACTCTGATGAAGAGGAAAGACTCTTGTGGCGAAAGAAACGTCAGAAATGTTCACACAGTGGGAACAATCTACCTTTAAAACCTCCAGTCATGCCTTTTGGCCCAGTTGGCGATGGTTTTACAGGGACTGGAAATTCTGTCAAAGCAACTGGTCGCAAAGTTAACAATATTTGGGGCAGTGTGTTGCAGGAGCAGAATCAAGATGCTGTGGCAACAGAGCTGGGGATTCTGGGAATGGAGGGCAACATCGACATGAATTCTCGGCAATCGGAGACTTATAATTATGCACTGGCAAAGAAGATGATGGAAAAGGAGCGTCAGGAGGAGGAAGAAGAGGAAATGATTAAATTAGAAGCAGAATTGGATGAATATGTACAAGATGGAAAGAGTGGCAAAAACCAGGAGGAGCCTAACCAATACAACCTCAAACGGAAAAGGCCTGTCAGAGAGAGGCTGGGGGAAAGGCTTGAAATGGACTACAAGGGCAAATGTGAGATTACAGAAGATGACTGTCCAAATAAGATTTCAGATGAAATAGCTCACAGGTTAGTGTGTACTGTTTATGGGTCTACGAAATACGGATTATGTGAAATATGATGTGAACATTAGGCTGCAGTGGTAATGATGTGTCATTTGCAGTTTGAATCCCTTTCATGTGTGGCGCTCAGCAAACTTGCCTCTGCTCAGTGTGATTGAGCCTTTGTGGTGTACCCAGCTGTGAAATGGTCTTCAAACTGGGCTTCAGTGCTGTTCATTCTCTTTGCTCTCCAAGCAGCAAGTGGAGTTGCCGATTAAAACGTAATTGGTTCGACTGTTTTATTTTTTTCCTTCTGGGGAAATACCTGGCCTCCACATGTCAACTGTGCCATGATTGAAATCACAAGCTCAGTGCCATGCTTCAGCACCTGGGATGGAGAAAGGCTACGACCGTGGGCATTTGACATTGCTGCTCTTGAGCCAGCTGGTGGGAGGCATGTGATGGCCCAGAGATAACTTCTTTACATTTCCCTCCTTCTGCCCCACATGACTTGGATCAGAAATGTGATGTAATGCCTCTTCTGCCATAGTGCCAACACTCCCAACATACTCTGCCCTTCCTACTGTTGTACATCGTTTTTAATGCCCTCAAATTCCAGGGAATGCCATAATGCAATTATATGACTGTCAATTCAAGCTAAGTGGTTTGGGTTTGACATCAGTATAAACTGTAGTGTAACTTGGATGCAACTTCAGTTGAATCAAATTCTATCAGACCATTTGAGACCACCTCTCATTCTTCTAAACTCCATGTGTCTCTCTTCAGCTTTGAAGTAGCAGCTGCATTATAACTGTGAATGGTACACAAGAGCTTTAAGTTTCTAGGCAGCTATACTGGTTGGGAACCTGTTCAAACTTTTTTTTTCTTTTAATTGTTTCATGCTCTCTGAGGGTTGTAAATCGGTGGAATTCTCTGCACCAGAGCTGTGGAAGCTTGATCATTGAATATGTTTAAGGTGGAGAAAGACAGATTTTTGAACGATAAGGGAGTAAAGCGTTATGGGGAGCGGAAAGGGAAGTGGAACTGAGTCCATGATCAGATCAGCCATGATCTTATTAAATGGCAGAGCAGGCTCGAGGGGCCAAATGGCCTACTCCTGCTCCTATTTCTTATGTTCTTGGAGATGACTAGCTCTTTGGGAGTATTAAGACATTTAATCAGAACTTGGGCAGACTTTTATACTTGTGTCCAGGAACATAAGGTGTTTTGTCTGCCCCATGTGATGCAGAGCCATTGTTATAAGCAGGTACCATCTCTAGTCTGTAGTACAGCAGCTGCATTTATACTTGTAAGTCATAACTGAGGAAGCAGCGGTGTGCGGGGCATTATGCAGTAGTGGTTTGTGTACTGTAATCTGCATTCATTTGATGCAAGTAATTAGAGGTGGTTTAAAAAAAATGCCTCCGATCAATATTTCAAGCGGGATCTGAGATTGCCACACATTTAATTGAAATCTGAAACAGCTTATATTACTTGTGCTGACCCTTCTCTTCCTTCCCACTAGTTCAACCAAATGACTCCATTAATGAAAGCATTGAACATTCCTGAGCAGATTTTGTTTTAATTTTAGTGTTGATCTATACATTTTTGTAGTGCATTGTAGCCTTCATGTTTAAGCAATCGATTCTCGGTGTCTCATCATAGAATCATAGAAATTTACAGCTTAGAAGGCGGCCATTTCAGCCCATTGTGTCTCCACCAGCCAACAAAGCTATCTAGCCTAATCCCACTTTCCAGCTCTTGGCCTGTGGCCTTGGAGGTTGCGGCACTTCAAGTACACATCTTTAAATGTGAGGGTTTCTGCCTCAACCACCCTTTCAGACAGAGTTCCAGATCCCTACCACCTCTAGGTGAAGAAATTTCCCCTCCAATCCCCTCTAAACCTCCTACCATTTACTTTAAATCTATGCCCCCCCTGGTGGTTGTTCCCTCTGCTAAGGGAAATAAGTCCTTTTTATCCACTCTGTCCAGGCCCCTCATAATTTTATACACCTCAATAAGGTCACCCCTCAGCCTCCTCTGTCCCAAAGAAAACAAGCCCAGCCTATCCAATCTTTCCTCCATAGCTAAAATTCATCAGTCCAGGCAGCATCCTCGTAAATCTCGTCTGACTCCTGTGTACCCTCTCTAGCGCAATCACATCTTTCCTGTAATGTGGTGACCAGAACTGCACACAGTACTCAAGCTGTGGCCTAACTTGTGTTTCATACAGTTCAAGCATAACCTCCCTGCTCTTGTATTCCATGCCTCGGCTGATAAAGGCAAGTATTCCGTCTGCCTTATCTACTTGGCCTGCTATCTTCAGGGATCTGTGAACATAGAAACATAGAAAATAGGTGCAGGAGTAGACCATTCGGCCCTTCGAGCCTGCACCGCCATTCAATAAGATCATGGCTGATCATTCCCTCAGTACCCCTTTCCTGCTTTCTCTCTATACCACGTGATCTCTTCAGCCATAAGGGCCATATCTAACTCCCTCTTGAATATATCCAATGAACTGGCATCAACAACTCTCTGTAGTAGGGAATTCTACAGGTAACCACTTGAGTGAAGAAGTTTCTCCTCATCTCCGTCCTAAATGGCCCACCCCTTATCCTAAGACTATGGCCCCTGGTTCTGGACTTCTCCCAATATCGGGGACATTCTTCCCACATCTAACCTGTCCAGTCCCGTCAGAATCTTATACGATTCTATGAGATCCCCTCTCATCCTTCTAAACTCCAGTGAATAAAAGCCCCGTCCAGCCATCCCTGGAATCAGTCTGGTGAACCTTCGCTGCACTCTCAATAGCAAGAACATCCTTCCTCAGATTAGGAGACCAAAACTGAACACAATATTCCATGTGGGGCCTCACTAAGGCCCTGTACAACTGCAGTAAGACCTCCCTGCTCCTATACTCAAATCCCCTAGCTATAAAGGCCAATGTACCATTTACCTTCTTCACCGCCTGCTGTACCTGCATGCCAACTTACCATGACACGTAGGTCTCGTTGCACCTCCCCTTTTCCTAATCTGCCATTCAAAAAATATTCTGCCTTTGTGTTTTTGCCCCCAAAATGGATAACCTCATATTTATCCACATTATACTGCATCTGTCATGCATTTGCCCACTCAGCTAACCTGTCCAAGTCACCCTGCAGCCTCTTGGCGTCCTCCTCACAGCTCACACCGCCACCCAGTTTAGTGTCATCTGCAAACTTGGAGATATTACACTCCATTCCTTCATCTAAATCGTTAATGTATATTGTAAAGAGCTGGGGTCCCAGCACTGAGCCCTGCGGCACTCCACTAATCACTGCCTGCCATTCTAAAAAGGACCTGTTTATCCCGACTCTCTCTGCTTCCTGTCTGCCAACCAGTTCTCTATCCACGTCAATACATTACCCCCAAAACCATGTGCTTTGATTTTGCACACCAATCTCTTGTGTGGGACCTTGTCAAAAGCCTTTTTGAGAGTCCAAATACACCACATCCACTGGTTCTCCCTTGTCCACTCTGCTAGTTACATCCTCAAAAAATTCCAGAAGATTCATTATAGCATGATTTCCCTTTCATAAATCCATGCTGACTTGGACCGATCCTGTCACTGCTTTCCAAATGTGCTGCTATTTCATCCTTAATGATTGATTCCAACATTTTCCCCACTACTGATGCCGGGCTAACCGGTCTATAATTCCCCGTTTTCTCTCCCTCCTTTTTTCTAAAAAGTGGTGTTACATTAGCTACCCTCCAGTCCATAGGAACCAATCGAGTCAATAGACTGTTGGAAAATGATCACCAATGCATCCACTATTTCTAGGGCCACTTAAGTACTCTGGGATACAGACTATCAGGCCCCAGGGATTTATCGGCCTTCAATCCCATCAATTTCCCAAACACAATTTCCCGCTTTATAAGGATATCCTTCAGTTCCTCCTTCTCACTGTCCCCTAGTACATTCGGAAGGTTATTTGTGTCTTCCTTCGTGAAGACAGAACCGAAGTATTTGTTCAATTGGTCTGCCATTTCTTTGTTCCCCGTTATAAATTCAGCTGAATCTGACTGCAAGGGACCTACGTTTATCTTCACTAATCTTTTTCTCTTCACATGTTTATAGAAGTTTTGCAGTCAGTTTTTATGTTCTCTGCAAGCTTCCTCTCATACTCTTCTTTTCCCCCTCTTAATTAAACCCTTAGTCTTCCTCTGTTGAATTCTAAATTTCTCCCAGTCTTCAGGTTTGTTTTTTCTAGCCAATTTATATGCCTCTTCCTTGGTTTTAACACTATCCTTAATTTCCCTTGTTAGCCATGGTTGAGCCACCTTCCACGTTTTATTTTTATTCCAGACAGGGATGTATAATTGCTGAAGTTCATCCATATGATCTTTAAATGTTTGCCATTGCTTATCCACCGTCAACCCTTTAAGTATCCTTTGCCTGTCTATTCTAGCCAATTCACACCTCATCCCGTCGAAGTTACCTTTCCTTAATTTGGAAACTAGGGTCCTGAACTTAACTGTCACACTCCATCTTAATAAAGAATTCTACCATATTATGGTCACTCTTCTCCCCCCCCCCCCCCCTCAAGGGGCCTCTCACAACAAGATTGCTAATTAGTCCCTTCTCATTACACATTACACATCACCCAGTCTAGGTTGGCCAGCTCTCTAGTTGGTTCCTCGACATAATTGTTCAACAAAATTGTACATTCCTGTCTTGGCATAAAAATAAAAAAGGGAAGGTGGCTCAACCGTGGCTATCGAGGGAAATCAGGGATAGTATGAAAGCCAAGGAAGTGGCATACAAATTGGCCAGAAATAGCAGCGAACCTGGGGACTGGGAGAAATTTAGAACTCAGCAGAGGAGGACAAAGGGTTTGATTAGGGCAGGGAAAATGGAGTATGAGAAGAAGCTTGCAGGGAACATTAAGACGGATTGCAAAAGTTTCGATAGATATGTAAAGAGAAAAAGGTTAGTAAAGACAAACGTAGGTCCCCTGCAGTCAGAATCAGGGGAAGTCATAACGGGGAACAAAGAAATGGCGGACCAATTGAACAAGTACTTTGGTTCGGTATTCACGAAGGAGGACACGAACAACCTTCCGGTTATAAAAGGGGTCGGGGGGGGTCTAGTAAGGAGGAGGAACTGAGGGAAATCCTTATTAGCCGGGAAATTGTGTTGGGGAAATTGATGGGATTGAAGGCCGATAAATCCCCAGGGCCTGATGGACTGCATCCCAGAGTACTTAAGGAGGTGGCCTTGGAAATAGTGGATGCGTTGACAGTCATTTTCCAACATTCCATTGACTCTGGATCAGTTCCTATCGAGTGGAGGGTAGCCAATGTAACCCCACTTTTTAAAAAAGGAGGGAGAGAGAAAACAGGGAATTATAGACCGGTCAGCCTGACATCGGTAGTGGGTAAAATGATGGAATCAATTATTAAGGATGTCATAGCAGTGCATTTGGAAAGAGGTGACATGATGGGTCCAAGTCAGCATGGATTTGTGAAAGGGAAATCATGCTTGACAAATCTTCTGGAATTTTTTGAGGATGTTTCCAGTAGAGTGGATAAGGGAGAACCAGTTGATGTGGTGTATTTGGACTTTCAGAAGGCGTTCGACAAGGTCCCACACAAGAGATTGATGTGCAAAGTTAGAGCACATGGGATTGGGGGTAGTGTACTGACATGGATTGAGAACTGGTTGTCAGACAGGAAGCAAAGAGTAGGAGTAAATGGGTACTTTTCAGAATGGCAGGCAGTGACTAGTGGGGTACCGCAAGGTTCTGTGCTGGGGCCCCAGCTGTTTACACTGTACATTAATGATTTAGATGAGGGGATTAAATGTAGTATCTCCAAATTTGCGGATGACACTAAGTTGGGTGGCAGTGTGAGCTGCGAGGAGGATGCTGTGAGGCTGCAGAGCAACTTGGATGGTTAGGTGAGTGGGCAAATGCATGGCAGATGAAGTATAATGTGGATAAATGTGAGGTTATCCACTTTGGTGGTAAAAACAGAGAGACAGACTATTATCTGAATGGTGACAGATTAGGAAAAGGGGAGGTGCAAAGAGACCTGGGTGTCATGGTACATCAGTCATTGAAGGTTGGCATGCAGGTGCAGCAGGCGGTTAAGAAAGCAAATGGCATGTTGGCCTTCATAGCAAGGGGATTTGAGTACAGGGGCAGGGAGGTGTTGCTACAGTTGTACAGGGCATTGGTGAGGCCACACCTGGAGTATTGTGTACAGTTTTGGTCTCTTAACCTGAGGAAGGACATTCTTGCTATTGAGGGAGTGCAGCGAAGGTTCACCAGACTGATTCCCGGGATGGCGGGACTGACCTATCAAGAAAGACTGGATCAACTGGGCTTGTATTCACTGGAGTTCAGAAGAATGAGAGGGGACCTCATAGAAACATTTAAAATTCTGACGGGGTTAGACAGGTCAGATGCAGGAAGAATGTTCCCAATGTTGGGGAAGTCCAGAACCAGAGGTCACAGTCTAAGGATAAGGGGTAAGCCATTTAGGACCGAGATGCGGAGGAACGTCTTCACCCAGAGAGTGGTGAACCTGTGGAATTCTCTACCACAGAAAGTTGTTGAGGCCAATTCACTAAATATATTCAAAAAGGAGTTAGATGAGGTCCTTACTACTAGGGGGATCAACGGCTATGGCGAGAAAGCAGGAATGGGGTACTGAAGTTGAATGTTCAGCCATGAACTCATTGAATGGCGGTGCAGGCTAGAAGGGTCGAATGGCCGACTCCTGCACCTATTTTCTATGTTTCTAAAACCATCCCTAATACACTCCAGGAAATCCTCCTCCACTACATTGCTACCAGTTTGGTTAGCCCAATCTATATGTAGATTAAAGTCGCCCATGATGACTGCTATACCTTTATTGCACACATCCCTTATTTCTTGTTTGATGCTGTCCCCAACCTCAACTACTATTTGGTGGTCTGTACATAACTCCCACTAGTGTTTTCTGCCCTTTGGTATTCCGCGGCTCCACCCATACCGATTCCACATCATCCAGGCTAATGTCCCTCCTTACTATTGCATTAATTTCCTCTTTAACCAGCAGCACTGCCCCGCCTCCTTTTCCTCTCTGTCTATCCTTCCTGAATGTTGAATACCCCTGGATGTTCAGTTCCCAGCCTTGGTCACCCTGGAGCCATGTCTCCATGATGCCAATTGCATCATATCCGTTAACTGCCATCTGCGCAGTTAATTCGTCCACCTTATTCCGAATACTCCACGCATTGAGGCACAGAGCCTTCAGGCTTGTCTTTTTAACACACTTTGACCCTTTAGGATTTTGCTGTGTGGCCCTTTTTTGCTTTTTTGCCTTGGGTTTCTCTGCCCTCCACTTTTACTATTCTCCTTTCTATCTTTTGCTTCTGCCTCCATTTTATTTCCCTCTGTCTCCCTGCATAGGTTCCCATCCCCCTGCCATGTTAGTTTAACTCCTCCCCAACAGCACTAGCAAACACTCCCCCCTAGGACATTGGTTCCGGTCCTGCCCAGATGCAGACTGTCTGGTTTGTACTGGTCCCACCTCTCCCAGAACCAGTTCCAATGTCCCAGGAATTTGAATCGCTCCCTCTTGCACCACTGCTCAAGCCACGTATTCATCTGAGCTATCCTGCGGTTCCTACTCTGACTAGCACGTGGCACTGGTAGCAATCCTGAGATTATTACTTTTGAGGTCCTACTTTTTAATTTAGCTCCTAGCTCCCTAAATTCGTCTTGTAGGACCTCATCCCGTTTTTTACCTATATGCACCACGACAACTGGCTGTTCACCCTCCCTTTTCAAAATGTCCTGCACCCGCTCCGAGACATCATTGACCCTTGCACCAGGGAGGCAACATACCATCCTGGAGTCTCGGTTGCAGCCGCAGAAGTGCCTATCTATTCCCCTTACAATCAATTCCCCTAATCCCTATAGCTCTCCCACTCTTTTTCCTGCCCTCCTGTGCAGCAGAGCCACCCATGGTGCCATGAACTTGGCTGCTGCTGCCCTCCCCTGATGAGTCATCCCCCTCAACAGTACCCAAAGCGGTGTATCTGTTTTGCAGGGGGATGACCGCAGGGGGACCCCTGCACTACCTTCCTTCCACTGGTCTTCCTGTTGGTCACCCATCCCCTATCTGGCTGTGTACCCTTTACCTGCGGTAAGACCAACTCGCTAAACGTGCTATTCACATCATTCTCAGCATTGTGAATCCACCCACAGCTCCAGTGCCGTAATGCGGTCCGTCAGGAGCTGGAGGCGGATACACTTCCCGCACATGTAGTCGTCACGGACACCAGAAGCGTCCCTGACTTTCCACATAGTACAGGAGGAGCATAACACGTGTCCGAGCTGTCCTGCCATGACTCAACCCTTAGATTAACTTAATTTGGCAACAACAATGCTAAAGGTTACTTACTGATATAGAAAAGAAAAAGAAAACTACTTACCAATCACTTACCCCCTTGGCTGTGATGTAACCTTTCGATTTCTTTCTACCTCTTTTTTTTTTTGCCTCCCTGCTGCAGCTGCACTAGTAGACCTTTCCGACTCCCCGGACTTTTATAGGCAACCTCCTTGAAGTCCTGCTGCTTCTCCGACTCCACTTTAAGGTCCCTTTGTTTCTCTATACTTCAGTGTCCTACCATTTAATGTGTATTCCCTTGCCTTGTTAGCTCTCCATTTGCCACTTCTGCCTATCTGACAGTTCATATCCTCCTGCTATCTATAGCTTTCTTCTTTCTCAACCACGCAGCCAATTTTTGTAACTTCTGAAAACTTCTTCATCGTATCCCCTACATTTAAGTCTAAATCGTTGATTATATACATAAAAAAGCAAGGGACCTAGTACTGAGCCCTGCAGAATCCCACAGGAAACGGTCTTCTAGTCACAGAAACACCCATCAACCATTACCTTTTGGATCCAAATTGCCATTTTGCCTTGGATCCCATTGGCTTTTTCTTTCATAATCAGTCTGCCATTTGGGACCTTATCAAAAGCTTTGCTAAAATCCGCTGGACCAAGACTTAGCTCTGTCAAGTCCATATGGTGGCTGATGTGCAATGGCCACCACACATTTAAAAAAAAAATCCATGCACAGGCATCTTCCACCCTTCAAGATTTAGTTCGGGACCTAAGTTCTTAATTGAAACACCTGTGAACTTTTTGTCGTGGAAGCAAGTCATCCTCGATTCGAGGGACTGCCCATGATGATGATGATACTACATCATACACACTGCCCTCATTGACCCTCCTGGTTACCTCCTCAAAAAATTCAATCAAGTTAGTCAGACACGACTTTCCCTTAACAAATGCATGCTGACTGTCCTTGATTAATCCGTGTCTTTCTAATTGGAAGATTTATCCTGTCCCTCAGAATTTTTCCCAATTTTCCCACCACCGAGGTTGGGCTGACTGGCCTGTAATTACTGTCTATCCCTTTCTCCCTTTTTAAACAAAGATACAACATTAGCAGTCCTCTGACACCACACCTGTAGCCAGAGAGGATTGGAAAATGATGGTCAGAGCCTCTGCTACTTTCTCTTTTGCTTCTCAACAGCCTGGGATGCATTTAATCTGGGCCTGAGGATTGATCCACTTCCAAAGCTGCTAAACCCCTTAATACTACCTCTCTCAATATGTTTATTTCACCTAATATTTCTGCAATGTCTGCTTCGCCCCTCTTGTGAAAACAGGCGCAAGATATTCATTCAGAACCATATCTATGTTTTCTTCCTCCACGCACAGATTACCTTTATGGTCTCTAATAGGCCCTGCTCGTGCGCTCGTTATCCTCTTGCTCTTAATATATTTATAAAACATCTTTGGGTTTTCCTTGATTTTACTTGCCAAAAATGTTTCATGCTCTCTTTGCTTTCCTAATTTCCTTTTTCTATTTTCACCCCTGCACTTTCTATATGGTTTCTGCAGTATTAAGCCCTCGGTATCTGTCATAAGCCACCCTTTTTCTTTTCTTTATCCTACCCTGTATGCCCTAGATTTGTTAGTCCCACCGTTTTTCTTTAAGGGAACGTACTTGCTATAAACCCTCAAGGTCTCCACCTTGAATGCCTCCCACTGCTCTGGCACTGATTTACCTTCAAGTAGCTGCTTCCAGTCTACTTTGCCTGAATGACATCTCCACTTAGTAAAATTGTCTTTCCTCCAATTGAGAATTTTTATTTCTGGTTTAAGTGTGTGGGCAAAAAATTGGCAGATGGAGTACAATGTGGGAAACTATGAGGTTATTCACTTTGGCAGAAAAAATAGAAAAGCAAATTATAATAAATGGAGAAAAATTGCGAATTACTGCAGTATAGAGGGACCTGGGGTCCTTGTGCATGAAACACAACGTTAGTATGCAGGTATAGCAAGTAATCAGGAAGGCAAATGGAATGTTGGCCTTTATTGCAAGGAGGATGGAGTATAAAAGCGAGGAAGTCCTGCTACAAATGTACAGGGTATTGGTGAGGCCACACCTGGAGTACTGGGTACAGTTTTGGTCTCTGAATTTAAGGAAGGATGGACTTGCATTGGAGGATATTCAGAGAAAGTTCACTAGGTTGATTCCGGAGATGAGGGGGTTGACTTGTGAAGATAGTTTGGGCCTATATACATTGGCGTTCAGAAGAATGAGGGTTGATCTTATCGAATCATATGATAAGGGGGCTCGACAAGGTGGATGCGGAGAAGATATTTCCTCTCATAGCGGAAACTAAAATTAGGGGGCATAGTCTCAGAATAAGGGGCCACCCATTTAAAACTGAGATGAGGAATTTCTTCTGAGGGTTGTAAATCTATGGAATTCTCTACCTGAGAGCTGCGGAGGCTGGGTGATTGAATATATTTAAGGCGGAGAAAGACAGATTTTTGAGCAAAAAGGGAATAAAGGGTTATGGGGAGCAGGCAGGGGAGTGGAGCTAAGTCCACGATCAGATCAGCCATGATCTTATTAAATGGTGGCGCAGGATCGAGGGACCAAATGGCCTACTCCTGCTCCTATTTCTTATGTCTTATGTCCTTTGTCCTTTTCCATAACTACCCTAAATCTAAATCTAACTGAATTATGATCACTGGCACCAAAATGCTCTCCGACTGATACCCCTTCCATCTGCCCAGCTTCATTCCCTAAAACTAAGTCCAGAACTGCCCCTCCCTTGTTGGGCTTGCTACATACTGGCTAAAGTACTCCTGAATGCATTTTTAGGAATTCTGCACCCTCTATACCTTTCACATTAATTCTATCCTTGTTAATATTAGGGTAGTTGCAATCCCCTACTATTACTGCTCTATAGTTTTTGCATGTCTCAGAAATTTGCCTGGATATTTGCTCTTCTATCTCCCTCTGACTGAGGATCTATAATACACTCCCAGTAGTGATAGCCCCTTTTTTGTTCTTCAATTCAACCCATATGGCCCCATTTGATGATCCTTCTAACCTATCCCTCCTCACAGCTATAATTGTTTCTTTAATCAATATTCCGACCCCCCTCTTTTTTTATTCCCCCTCTCTATCCCGTCTGAAAACCCTGTAACCAGGAATGTTGAGCTGCCATACCTGCTGTTCTTTCAGCCATGTCTCAGTAATAGCTTTAAAATCACACCCCCAAGTGTCTATCTGCTCTCAGCTCATCTGCTTTACTCCCTAAACTCCTTGCATTGAAGTATATACCATTTAGCCCTGCCAAACTACCTTGTCTATTTTCTAGCCTTTGTTTCCTCTGCCTTCCAAATTCACTTTTTTTACTTTTTCTGCTTTTTAATTCCAGCTTTGCTCTCCCTTTCTCCCCCCCCCCCCCCTTTTGAATCTACTCTCTGGTTCCCATCACCCTGAATGTTCATGTGGCCATATGATGAACAGAGAGGCCTAGTCTGGCCACTTGTGTCCTTTTTTTGAGATATCGTCGGCTATTTGTGAAAGGTTTGAGGAGGAAGGAGAGGAGCTGCCTTTGTCACTAAAGGATTTATGGCGATGAGGTGGGTGGATCAAGTCGCTTGGAGCCCTGTGTATTTCTCTCTCTCTCTCTCTTTCTCTCATGCCATCCGCCTCTGCTATTACTGGTGCTGTTAATTCAAGTCACTGGCTTGTTGGGGTTTGGTATTGAAATAAGTGGCAAGTTCTCTTTCTGTAATGAAAGACATGGACCTGGAATTTGTCCAGTCTAACCGAATGTGAACTAAATGAGTCTGTAGTGAGCACTGTGCTTGTTGCTCCTGGTTCATTCCATGTTAAGCAAATGGTTGATGAGGTGAAGCAGATCTTGGGCAGCAAATGGACACACACTTTTTTTAAATTTAGGATAAAACCAAAAAATGATAAATACTCAACAGGTCAAGTAGCATCTGTGGCGAGAGAAACAAAGTTAATATTTCAGGTCAATGACCTTTTGTCAGACCTGAACCATTAACTGTTTCTCTCTTCACAGATGCTGCCTGACCTGCTGAGTGTTTGTTTATTTCAAATTTCCAGCATCCGCAGTATTTGCTTATGTAAGTTTAGGAACTTAATAAATTATTTTACGCAAGGTGTAATAGAGCCATTAATAACTATTGTTTATACAGAAAAGATACTTGTGTTACAGGGGCTCCATGGAATTTTTATAACTTGGGAAGAGGGTCTCTGAAGCAAAAAGGTTGTGAACCCCAGCTCTAGAGTACTCCCAGACCTGCCTGGCTTCAATATTTTATTCAAGTCTGCTATAGGGATTTGAATCTCTTTCAATTTGCTGTGGTTTGGTATGTCCTCTTGAAGCCAATTTGGCCCCCTCAAAAAACCTGCTCACCTCTCCAACAAGGATAGTCATTGGGCTGATTTTAGCTTCACTGAATTATATGTATATGACATAATCAACTTGCACCTCAGGGCTGGAAAATTGTGGTTTCGGACACCTATAAACTCATTCTATTTTTCAGTGCGGAGAGGTATAGCACACATTTACAATCTGGGTCTGTGTAGATTATCCAGAACTGAGAAAATTCTACAAAGTTTAAGCTATCTTTAGAAATAGGAACAGAAGTAGGCCATTCGTCCCCTCGAGCCTGCTCCACCATTCAATAAGATCATGGCTGATCTTCTATCTCCTATTGATCTGAGTTGAATATACTCAACGACTGAGCCACCACAGTCCTCTGGGGTAGAGAATTCCAAAGATTCACCACCCACAGAGTGAAGAAATTTCCTCTCGGTCCTAAATGGCTGACCCCTGATTCTGAGACACTGACCCCTGGTTCACTCAGCTATTCACGTTGCTTTAAAAGATCTGTTGGGCTAGTTGGCCTGATTATTCTTTTGGGAGAGGAAAGTGGTCTACTCGGTATTGGGGCTCAGCTTATGAAACTTCTATATGTTGGTCATGGGTTTCATTTCTTCCATAGAAAATGATTAATAAAATATATATATATATACTCAAGTGTCTTGGCTTTGACCTTGACTCCAAATAATGCAGCTTGGGGGAAGCAATTAGCTGCTAATGGTGAACCTGCATAAATCTATTAAACATGTAATGTAGAAAGCTTTACTAAAATTTGAATTACACTTTTTCAGGCTTCGAGAGCCAAAAACTGATCTGATTCATAGGGTTGTGAAAGCTGTCGGAAGAAAAAAAGCAATAGAACTCCTGATTCAAACAGCTGAGGTAGAACAGAATGGTGGTCTCATGATTGTTGTAAGTAATACTTTTTCTAATTCTTTTAAAAAAAAATGAATCTATGCTCCAAATGACATGACCACTTTATCCAGTAAGTAACTGAACCATATGCTCAGGAAAGTCCCAGGCTCAATCCCCAGTCTTTGCTCAATTACCCATAGCTGAGCTAATGATGGGAGTGTTGTACAGTAATTGGCTTTTGCACCCTGCGTTGAGAAAAAATTGCCAGTGTTTCCCTCACGAGTGCTGTTGGATTTGTGTGAACATTTGGTGAGGCGAAGAATGGGCTTGGCTGTGATGCCTTCTGCAATTAAATAAGTTGGCATCACTGTCAAACCTCATGAATAATGGCTGGCTGAGCAAATTACTGAAGGGAGTTTGATGCCCAAAGAACCATATTCCAGCATGGCGTTCACATGGTCACTGGGGAGAGAGGGACAGCAATTTGATTAGCTGAGCATGCGTGATAGGATTTCTCCCATTTTGCTGAAAACTTTGATGCAATAGGTTAAGTTCAGCGATGAGTATTGTAGTCATTATGATTTCAAGCTCTAACTTGGCCGCTATGAACATTCACGTGCTATCCTCAAACATTACTAATCATTTAAACATTTTAAATGTCTCTTTTTTGAGTGAGTTAAGTGCATAAGAAATGAGCAAAACTGGTTTCCTGTTTTACTGAGGAGCTTTTCAACAAATCAATTCATGTCAATTAGTAGCACCAAGATTTATTCCAGATTGACTTCAAATTTTGCATTCATTCATTTAAGATGGGAATTATTAGGCAGCTTTTTTTCAAGCTAAAAATATTTTCTAATTCAAAACTTAGCAAATTAATTTAAACAGCAATAATAACAAACAGAAATTGGTCTTAAGACTTTTTTGTTAAACTGATCTCCCAAAGAATTGCTTGCAGTGTATTGTAGATTATAGGGTGCTGGATTATATTTATATAGTTTGTTATATTTTCTGCTAGTTGATTTTATGGCATTGGCCATGGTAAATTGGAGAGATTGAAGAAATAGACATGGCATCCGGTTCGGGTCATGAGGCTTCCATTGTTGCAAGTAGATATATGGCACTGTCAACTCCCATACAAATAAGGTGCTCGGTCTGCTCATCGGAGAGAATGATGCCACTGAACCCGCAATGAATTCTACGGCCTCCAACTTTTCTGAATAAATTTTAAAAGAAAAAAATGATGGTCAAAATACATTGCATAGAGATGAGGGATTTCCTAGTTTATAATGTTTGAAGTGTTCTGTAAAGGGAGCTTTAATGGTTACACTAATACCAGAGATGCATGTTATGGCTTTGCACCCAGGGAGAGATGTGTTGTATATAGACGGAAAGGTAAAGTTTGCAGAAAGAGTGCAAAAGTCTGAGACAGATGTACAGAGGCAACAAGAAAAGGAGTCTTATCGACAGGAGTTGGTGGGACAATGAATTAGTGGTAAATAAGCAGAGACACAGTTTCAGGAAGAGGGACTTATTTTTGCCACAGATCTATTTTTTATATCTTCCGCACAGGACGGCAGTCGCAGAAGAACACCTGGTGGAGTTTACCTGCAATTATTGAAGAATACACCAAGTATCACCCAGGACCAAATAAAGGTTAGAGTTCAAACATTTTTGAGTAATGAATTTGAGCATCAAATACTACTATTTAGTAAGGTCACTTTGTTTCTTAATTTACCAGACATTGGCATTAATAGAAGTGGTAGGGCAGTTGTAGATGAAATGAGAATGCTCTTTGCTTCTCTATCCTCCCTCTGGCTCGATCATTAATGATTGTCGTCTTGTGACTGAGCTGTACAGATCTGAAATTTCCAAGCTTGATCCCTTGTATATGCTAGCCAATCTCAGCTGGGGCAACAGTGGGAACACCATGTTTTACTTCAGAGTTCCTAAGCTAGGGAGAGGAAACCCTAACCTTAATCCTAAATCCTGCACCTGATCATTATATGGGAATGCCTGCTGGAGGTGTATATGTGTAGATGGGGTTGGGCTATACTGTGATAGTCCCCATGACTGTTCCTGTTCAAGATTTGATATGAAGAATGGCCACTAAGGTAAGGCCACTAGAGGGCCTCTTAAACCACAAGAATCATATTACAGCATGCATTATTATCATGTTTAAATCCCTTTGTGGTCATGTCCCTTCCTAACTCTTTAACCTCCTCAAGCCCTCCAAATTTCTCACCCCTGAATTTTCCGTTCCTCTGACACTAGCCTCCTGTGCACCCCTGTGGTCATCTGTAGGTTAAACTCGTGACAGATTGTCACAAAATGCATGATCTATCAATATTTCTTTTTGTTGTAGCTAAAAGACTTAAGCTACAACCATATTGAGTATGTGAGTCAAGAAAAGTCTCTTGCTTTCAATCAACAGGAAATTTTTTATGATGAAAATCAGAGGGAATATCATTGCAAAAAAGCAGCCAAAAAAAGGAGGCAACACATCATTGGGAAAAAGATGAAACAGGCTATTAAGGAGCTCAACCTACAAGTGGATGATGATGCTTCACGAGAGACTTTCGCGAGCGACACAAATGATGCCTTGGCTTCTGTTGAGGATACGGAAGAAGTTCACATGGAGAAGCCAACATTAGATCCAGAAGATGCAATTGAACTTGATAATAGTAATGATCTGGAAATCTTTTGAAAAGCTTGTCTAATTAAAACAAATGCAAGAAATATCCCTGTTGATGATTTCCGATTGAAATCTACATTTCAAACACCTTGGTTTCATTCAAAATATTTCTTTTATGGTGGTGTCAGTTTGTTGCCTTGTGAATTAATGCTTTCATTGTTTCAGTCAAACAACTTAAATTATGAATGTTAACCTTTTGTTATGCTCATATAACTGCATTGTTAAGGATATAAGGTAAAGTAATGCATTCATATCAGCAAAGGAAGATTACAACAGTTCATGTCCATATTTTACAACTTGTTTAATGAATATCATAGTTTTCCACCAATTCAGTCAATTTTTTTTTACTTAATTAAATGCAAATATCCTTTGCAGCTCATTTGATTCATTTCAGCATATTCTGATTTTAGCTACAATGGAAACTGATGATTTGGATGAACAGATACCTAGGTGGTCAAATACTTTGGAAGGTTCTGGCAGGTAGATAAAGACATAAAAATGGCCAATAGTAAATTGGAGTAGAGTACAAAATCAAAGAGGTAATAAATATATAAGGCTATTAAAGAATGATTAGACTGCATTTAAACTATATGGTGCATAGTTTTGGGTGTCTGACTGTGAAATCAAAGTGAAGTCATAGTTTGTACAGCATAGATTCATCAAGATGATAGCAGGAACTATAGTTTGGGGGAGTGATTGAAGGTATTGGGACTATTTCCACCAGAGCAGAGAAGGCTATGGGGGAAGTTTAGGGTTTTTTTTTTTAAATTGAGAGATTTTAATCAGGTGCATAAAATACTATTTCCTCTGGTTGGGAGTCAGTAATAAGGGGTCATCAATTTAAAGCTTTCACTGAGTGAGGATAAGGGTTAAAAGAAATTTCATTAAGAGTTAATGTACAGCAGGCTGAGACCATTGTATCTTTTTAGGAAATAAATATTTCAATTTGACCGAGTGCAGGACAGTAGGATTTGCTTTGGATTGTTTTAGGTTGGCTGAAACATGGGGCCAAATGATGTGTGCAGTAAACCTTTTTCCAGAATGTCTTGAGAAATTGGTACAAATACTGTACTAATGTAATGAAGTGTATTAGATTTGTTTTGGGAATATGAAGCTAAAGATCTGATAGTTTTTAAACCCATTATAACCAAACATGCAGTTTTGTTCCCACATGGATATGACCAATTGTCATGAATTTCTTTTGAGGAAGTGACATCTCAAGTCAACTGAAAAGCTTTACAACATGGTTTTGTCATCCATGCCTTTGTTACCTGTAGACTTACCTACTCCAACCCACTCCTGGGGTCATCTAAAACTCGGCAGTGCGTGTCCTAACTTGCACCAAGTCCCGCTCACCCATCACCCCTGTGCTCACTGAGCTACATTAGATCCCATTAAGTGGCGCCTCAATGTGAAAATTGTTGTTAACAAATCCCTCCACGGCCTCGCCCCTTCATATCTTTGTGATCTCAGCCTCACAACACCCTGAGATGTCTGCACTCCTCAAATTCTGCCCTCTTGAGCATCCCTAATTATAACTCTGCAATCGTTGGTAGCCATGCCTTCAGCTGCCTGGGCCCTAAGCTCTGAAATTCCCTCCCTAAACCTCTCCGCCTCTCTTTCCTCTTAAGATGCTCCTTAAAACCTACCTCTTTGACCAAGCTGTAATTTCTTATGGGGCTAGGTGTCAAATTTATTTGTTTTGTCTTGTAGCACTCCTGTGAAACGCCTTGGGATGTTTTGCTATGTTAAAGGTGCTATATAAATGTAAGTTGTTGTCGTACCTTGCCTTCCAGAAAGCATTTGACAAAATTCTGTTGAAGCTTAGTAACAGTAAATCAAAATAAAATATGGAATGATAAATTGATTAAAGTTAGGACACAACAGCTGGTGAGCTGCAAGAAGCTGACTAGAGTCATGAGCAGTGAGGTTTTGCTGAAGGGATAAGGGAGAGTGTTTGACCTAAAAAGGATTTGGTAGCTCTTTATATGTAATAAATGGAGGCTATATGAGAAATGTGATAACTCGATTGCCTTTTGAATTGAGGGCTGTGCTCTGCAGCATGCAAGGTTCTGGAAGATGGTTGTTGACACCTCACTGCAATAGAAAAACAGCATCAGAAGCAGATGATCACCTGCAGAAAGTGATGGGAGAAAACAGCACAAGGAAAACTTGGTATTTGTCCAACACATAAAGAGGACATAAGTGAAAGTGTAGAATAGGGTAATACTTGACACCACAAAGCAATTACCTTAAAAGCTTTATCCATAAGAGACAAATGATAATTTTAAGGAATTCTTTATTTCAGCAAATAGGCAGTCTGTTTTGCAGCTGTGATTGGGAGTACAGAAACATAGAAAATTGGTGCAGGAGTATGCCATTCGGCCCTTCGAGTCTGCACCACCATTCAATAAGATCATGGCTGATCATCCACTTCCATACCCCTTTTCTGCTTTCTCTCCATACCCCTTGATCCCTTTAACCGTAAGGGCCATATCTAACTCCCTCTTGAATATATCCAATGAACTGGCATCATCAACTCTCTGCGGTAGGGAATTCCACAGGTTAACAACTCTCTTGAGTGAAGAAGTTTCTCCTCATCTCAGTCCTAAATGGCTTGCCCCTTATTCTTAGACTGTGTCCCCTGGTTCTGGACTTCCCCAACATATAATGTGTTGCTTCCCAAGGCACAAGAGAATCTTCTGAAAAGAGGGGTTAACCAGCCAGAAGTTCTGGTTTATATAGGAATCAATAACAAGAAAGAATAGCAAAGTCTTGAAGTGCAAGTGAGCTAAGATAGTTTTGGGATTACACCTGGTACCATTTGCTAGCGAGGATTAGTAAGAAACAATGGTGTAGAAGAAAGAGTTTTAGGTTTTGGACATTGGAGCAAGTCTGGATGGACTTTTGTGTAAATTAAATTGGTACAATTTTTTACAGTAGGTAAATACCAATTGGGAAGGATATGAACAAATAAGACGGGGGGGCGGGTTAAGAATATAGTGAAATGGAAGAGAAGTCTAGAGCAACAAGCTTGGTAGGTGAGGGGTACAGAAAGGTGCATTTTGGGGCAGGGGAAAATAAAGGGAAAAGCAAGCCAAGTATGAGAATTAGTGTTTATGTGAATGTGCAAAGTGTTAGAAATAAAGTTGGGGCACTAATTCCACCAATTAAAATGGAAACACATGATGGTGGACCTTGAAAAAGATTGAGAGGAAAACATAAGAATTAGGAACAGGAGTAGGCCATCTAGCCCCTAGAGCCTGCTCCACCATTCAATAAGATCATGGCTGATCTGGCCGTGGACTCAGCTCCACTTACCCGCCCGCTCCTCGTAACTCTTAATTCCCTTATTGGTTAAAAATCTATCGATCTGTGACTTGAATACATTCAATGAGCTAGCCTCAACTGCTTCCTTGGGCAGAGAATTCCACAGATTCACAACCCTCTGGGAGAAGAAATTCCTTCTCAACTCGGTTTTAAATTGGCTCCCCCGTATTTTGAGGCTGTGCCCTCTAGTTCTATTCTCCCCGACCAGTGGAAACAACCTCTCTGCCTCTATCCTGTCTATCCCTTTCATTATTTTAAATGTTTCAATAAGATCACCCCTCATCCTTCTGAACTCCCAACGAGTAAAGACCCAGTCTACTCAATCTATCATCATAAGGTAACCCCCTCATCTCTGGAATCAGCCTAGTGAATCGTCTCTGTACCCCCTCCAAAGCCAGTATATCCTTCCTTAAGTAAGGTAACCAAAACTGCACGCAGTACTCCAGGTGCGGCCTTACCAATACCCTTTACAGTTGCAGCAGGACCTCCCTGCTTTTGTACTCCATCCCTCTCGCAATGAAGGCCAACATTCCATTCGCCTTCCTGATTACTTGCTGCACCTGCAAACTAACTTTTTGGGATCAGGTCCCTCTGCACCTCAGCATGTTGTAATTTCTCCCCATTCAAATAATATTCCCTTTTACTGTTTTTTTTCCCAAGGTGATGACCTCACACTTTCCGACATTGTATTCCATCTGCCAAACCTTAGCCCATTTGCTTAACCTATCTAAATCTCTTTGCAGTCTCTCTGTGTCCTCGACACAACAGAAGGGGTTGACCTTACTCATTAAAGACACAATTATAGTTATGGAAAACAAAGTTCTTGTTGCTTAGACAGGGCCTATCTGGGTTGAATTCGGAGATCTGAAACAACACAAACAAAAGGAAAGAAATCAAAGGTGAGATTTGTAGGCCATTTAGAGAAGTTTGTAGTGGAAACTGTTATAATAATGGGGACTGTTAACTACTCTAAGGCAGAATGGGGTAAGGCAACGTTTGTGGTCAAAGTGGGGAACTGAAGTGTTTCAAATGCTCAGGAATAGGACAATTCAGAAAATTCTCGGCCAATTGGTTTTACCTCAGTGCTGGGTAAATTTATGGAAGTCCATGATATGGAATTAAATTAGTGCTCGAGAGCGGCCTAATCGGGACAGTCAACAGATTTGTTAAAAAGATAGGGGGTGCATGATTAATTGAATTTTTAGAGGAAATTTGTGCACAGATAACAGGAATGCAGTAAATGTGGATTTTAAGAAGCAGAACACAATGAGATTTGTTATGAAAATTAAGGCAAATAGTAATAAATGAAATGTGGCCACGTGGATAGAGATAGCTGAAGAAAGAAAAGCAACTAGGTCAGAATCACATTTAGGGGTGGAAAGGAAGTGTTCAGCAAAGTGGCTATCCAATCTGCATTTAGTCTCCCCAATGTGGATCAGATTGCACCAGATAGGAGAAGATAGCAGCAATTACTGTATATAGATTGGAGGAATTGCTGTCGCAGACGGAATGAATGGAACCCTGGGCAAAAAGATGACTGAACAGGTATTGCACCTGCTACACAAGAAAGTTCCGCATTCCTGTCAAGCTGGTGGAAGAATTAATAATTTATCACAGGAAAAGTCCCTCTGGTATTGTAGATGGTGGGAATACCAGAAAATTATCTGACAAATTAAAAGCTTATTAGGTTGAAAGGATGAGGATGTTGTATGAGGAGGTGAGAGTGGAGGCATGTCAATTGAGACAGCAAATGGGTCATGGGGCCTGTCATTGCAACTAAGGGGCAGCCACGGCTGAGTTCAAAGGATATTTCAGAAGCTCTGGTGCCAAAGGTGGATTTATCAGAACATACACGGAGACAGAAACTGGGATAATGGTGTGAAGAAGTATAATTCAGATAGTTGTGGGTGGTGGTGACAGACTTTGAGTATGACGACAGAGTTGTGAAATTTGTCAGCATGTTTGTGGTATTTGGTTGGATGCCTTCACAGAGGCTGAAAGACATCTCATGGATGTCGTTTGCTTGTTTAAAGCAATGTGTACCCAAAAGTGACAGGCCGTTCCTGTTGCTTGCAAATGTCATAAAGGTCTTTGAATTGACATCATAATAGTGTACGATTCATATACATAGCAAGTTTATTCCTGCAGTGTTAAATCACATTGGACGTTCAGTGAACAGGGCAGTGTTGATACTAAGCTCACAAGAAAGCTTTAGATTGTTAGTAAATTTGAAACTATTAGACTACACCCTTTGTGTACAGCACAGTATACAGTCTCAACTAACAACCAACATGAGCTGTGCAAAGGTCGACGCAGCAACCAACACCAGATTCAAAACGTGAGGAAAGTTATTTCTAATACTGTAACTTGCGTTGAGTATATATGTTCAGTATGAAAACCATCACATTGATTAAACTCTATTAATTTTCAGGATGTTATTTTTAATTTTGTCATCAAAATGTTAATATTGCCTTAATGAGTTGGTATGCCTTTTTTTAAATGACAATTTCCTTTGTACCCATGCTGTTGCTCTATAGAGTATGGTGTATGTATGTGTAGATGGCACAGAAACAGGAGATTGTATCTGAACCTTTGGATTTAGTTAACTGAAAATAAACTGTTTTGGTTTATTATTTTCCCTCTTGTGACTCATGTTTCTGACCAACCCACCCACCCGCATGCTCCTATATTTGATTTCCTCAACCTTCCTTACTTCACAGCTCTGATTTCTCACTTCCCATTTAATGGGCTCAATTTTGCCCAAAGCTGTTTTTTGGCGTATTGCCAGAGTTACGCCCATTTTTCTAGGCCAGAACTGCTACAAAAATAAATGTGCCAAGTTTCCCTGCTCTATCTTTCAAAATTGGCGCCGCACAGCCTGTCCTGTAGCCTCGGGAGGTGGAGCTAACTGCGCTGAAAAAAACGATGCCGCCCCTTCAATGTGCATGTGCAAAACAAAAAGGAAGTTTTTGACGTGATTCCTATGGGCACGCATGCCCAGTACAGGTCCTGGTCATTTATAAAGAGCCAGTGTGTGAGAACATTTAATTCTCATTGGAAAAATCGGAGTTGCTGCAATACAAGATGCAACGCAGCGCAAGGACCAAGAATTTCTTACAGGGTGAAGTGGAGGCACTAGTTACTGTGATTGAGGGCAGATGGCAGGAGCTGGACACTAGCACAGGTCACATAAAAGTTCCACCCAAAGAAATGAAGAAACGCTGGAACCAAATAGCAGAAGATTACTGTGTGATGGTGACCACTCCGAGGTCTGGAGGCCAGTGCAAAAAGAAGTGGCAGAACTTTAGTCAAGTAGTTAATGTAAGTAATATTTTCATTAATTCACTGGAATTGCAATTGTAAATGTGACCATCTGTATATCCCACCCAGCAGAAAGACGCCCTCTCTTAAAAAGTTATATTTTCATCTTTGCAGAGGAAAGTGGCCTACAACAAACGAGAAAGAACTCGAACAGGAGGAGGCCCGGCAAATCTGCACCCACTGACACCCTTGGAAGAGAGGGTCACTGCTTTGATGGGTCCTGCCTGGAGAAACGCAACCACCACTGCACAAGCTGGGCCCACACTCGAGGGAGAGGGTAAGTCCTGCATGGCTTTCATAAATGTTAAGTACTGCGCGGGCTAGCCATGCTTCGGTTCATGGGGATGTCTCCCTCAGCTACGCTTCAGTTGATGTAATGTGCAATCATTCATTGTGGTCCTTCAAATCAGCCTGCTGCCTGCGCTGTGTGAGCCTACTCATGCCACACTGCCCCCTCCTCTGCTGCTAAACATTTGTCTGTGTTCTGTTATATTTTGCAGAACTTGAGGCCAACCCTGACGATGCAGAAGAAGATTCAGACGAGGACGTGCCTGAAGAGGTGAACATCTTCCAATCCAACCTTCCAGACCAAGAGCATGGGAGTGAGGGCAGGGGAAGGGGATGGATGAAGTCCCTATTGTTGTACTCACTTTGAAGGAAGTGCAGGTGCCGCCCATTGAGATGCTAGCCCCTTCCCTGAGTAGTGGTTTGAGTGTTGGTGGGACATTCTATGGTTTCCCACCATCCGAGGCTGGGGTTTCCGGTGCGGTGCAGCGAGGCACACCCAAGGCCCCACTGCCCACTGTCCGAGGCTGCAGGTCCCAGTGGAATGCAGCAAGGCACACCCAGGGCCCCACGGTCCGAGGCTGCGGGTTCCAGTGGGGTGCAGCGAGGCACACCCAGGGCCCCACCGTCCGAGGCTGCGGGTCCCAGTGGGGTACAGCGAGGCCCACCCAGGGCCCCACCGTCCCAGGCTGTGGGTCCCAGTGGGATGCAGCAAGGTATGCCCAGGGCCCCACCGTCCGAGGCTGCGGGTCCCAGTGGGGTACAACGAGGCCCACCCAGGGCCCCACCGTCCCAGGCTGTGGGTCCCAGTGGGATGCAGCAAGGTATGCCCAGGGCCCCACCGTCCAAGGCTGCGGGTCCCACTGGGATACTGCGAGCCACACCCAGGTGAGGAGGGGAAGGAGAACTCGACCGCGCTCTCCTGAGGTGCAGGGTCTAATAGATGTGGTACACATGATGGCAATGAGTGCGGAGAGCATTGACCTTATGTGATCACTTCTGGACACCATCAGTGGGGTGGGTGATGAGGTATCGGGACTGTCGGGAGAAGTAACAACATTCTCAAGAGAAATGGGAACGCAGTCCAGGAACATGAGGGAGGGAATATCTCAGTCAGCTGAAACCATGTCGGTGCACATGCGGGAGGAAATTTTGCAGGTAGTTCAAACATTCAGTGAACATGAGGGAGGGAATGTTGCAGGTAGTTGAGACACTGTTGGTGAACTTGAGGGAGGGCATATCCCAGGTAGCTGAGATACTGTTGGCAAACACGAGGGAGGGAATGTTGGAGATAGTTGAGATACTGTCAGGGCACATGAGGGAGGGAATTTTGGAGTTAGTTGTTACAATAAGGGAACACGCCCAGATCCTGCTCCCATTGACAGAATCAACTGCCACTCCCACTCCAATCCCCAGACCAGCCACTGAAGAAGCCCAGGCCAGGCCTTCCACATTACCGCCTGCCCCCCCCAACCCCCCACCCCCAACAATAAGTGCACATTACCCAAGATGTTCGAAAGAATAAGCTTGGTACCAACCTGAGAAACACTGCGCCACTGTCTGCGGGCAGGGGTGGTGGAGTCACCAAGACCAAGCGCAGCGAGCAGTCTTGGAATAAGGTGGAGGAGAGATGGGTGCAGCCTTTTTTTGCTGCTCTTATTATTGTTGTTACTGTTGTAACTGTTCTCAAATTAAAAGTTTTTTGTATGTTATGTAAATTTACAAGTTTAAAAGTTAGTAAGTGATCTTAAAGTTTTTAAGTGATCTTAGAGTTTGTAAGTGAATTTAAAGTTTGTAAGTAATCTTAAGTAAAAACTTTAAAGTTTGATACAAGAATATGTTTATTAAAATTAAGTTAAGTACAAACAAATATTTGTTAAACTTTTGAATAAAATATATTTTAAATTATAACTGAATCATTTCCATCATTTGTTCAATTACTAACACAACTTTTGAAGTAAACAAGAATCATTTCCATCATTTGTTCCATTAACACAACACAACATTACGGAACAGGACCAAACAGTAAACATGGTCCATTTGGAATAGTTGCCGCTGAGCCTTCAGGCAGCAAAGCGTTCACAGATGAGCTGCTGGCATAAGGCTCGAGCAATTGTTAAAGGGGCATGATGGCCCGCCCTCCTCCGCCGTCGTGCCCCGGGTTCAGGTAGTTGCATGGCTTCCTTGTCCACCTCCTCGTCATCTGCATCTTCCTCATCATTATCATCAGCCACTCTCACCTCAGGTGAGTCTTCTACTACCATCTGCTGCTGCCTGATGATGGCTAAGTTATGCAGCATGCAACACACAACAGTAAACTGACTGACAATCTCAGGGGAATATAGCAAGTAGCCTCCGAATTGGTCCAGGCATCGGAAATGCTGTTTCAAGATGCCAATGGTCCTCTCTATTACGCTGCGCGACATGTTGCATTCACAGTCAGCTTTCGTCTGGGTTACGCATAGGGGCGTCATGAGCCAGGTGACGAGGTTGTACCCTTTATCTCCCAGTAGGCAGCTCTGCCCTTCTAGCTGCTGTTGAAACATGGCAGATACAACGCTCTTGCATAGGATGAACGCATCATGAGTGCTCCCAGGGTATCTTGCATCAACTGACATGATGCGACCCATGTCGTCACACGAGCTGCAAATTAATGGAGTCGAAGCCTTTTCTGTTCCTGTACATCTCAGAATCCTCCAAAGGTGCTTGCAAGGCAATGTGGGTACAATCAATGCAGCCCTGTGCTCCAGCCCTGTCACGCATTGCCTGGGCGGTTATGGGGAACTTTATGTAGTCATTCCCCCCAGGCATATAGTGCAGCAGTCACCTGCCGAATGCAGACATGTGTTGCATGTTGAGAAATGGTGCACACACCCCCAGTTGTAGCTTGGAACGATCTGGATGCATAGAATGAAAGCGCAGCTGTAACCTTCACTTCAACTGACAAAGCAGTCCTCCTGACGCTTCTAGGTTGCATGTCTGCTTTTACCAACTCACAGATCTCAGTTACAACTTCTTTGCTGAAATGCAGCCTTCCGACACAGTCTGCATCACTCAGGTGCAGGTACGAACGCCTGCCTCCATATACCCGAGGTGGGTAAGGCATCCTGCCAATCACCCTACAAGCTCTGAGGTTCGTCATGCGATGATGCCGAATCAATTATCTCCTCCGCAACAGCATCATGCAAAAGGCTTGCACAAGGTATGGCATTGTCAGTATTGCACCCGTGGTTAAATTTTACCTTTGCAACAGCAGGCAGGCAGGACAAGGTTTTTTGTTCTCTCTCTGCACAGATCTGTATGGACCACACCCAGCTCTGAGCAGGCGCAGTGATTGGAAACCTGCCCCCGCCCGGGCTACATTTGATATGTAGTGCAGTCTTGCGATGCCTTCCAATTGCTTTCCACAGCCCCCCCACCTTTGCCACCCCCCAAGCTTCTTTTACAGCCGAGCCCCTGTGTCCGGGCGCGTGACCGATTCTGCCTGCCGATGCTCTGACCCTCCAGCCCTGTTTGCAGACATGGCGTGTCATTTGAAAAAATATGAAAACTTACAGAATTCCATTAAATTTCCATTTACTGCTTTATAAGGTAAAAAAATATAATCTTTATTATGCATATTTTGTCTTCTTGACTCCAAAACATCACTGAAAAACAATGACGCCTTTCTACACCGATTTTCCAATGCACACTGCTTTTTCTTAACTCACCAGAAGGTTTTTCGCGAGTGGTCACATACACCGATCTAGGAAACATTTTTTTGAGGCAAACTTGCATAATTGACAAAAACTGGGGCAGACATCAGGTTACGCCCCCATGATGCAAAAAAACCCCTACTAATCTAAAAAAATCGTAACTAACTGAGTTACGCTGACGCACATTCCTGGGGAAACTAACTTACAGCAAAAAAAGCGGCGCGCGCCAAAAAAACGGCGCAAATGAATGTGCCACCAAAATTTCTTCTGCCAAATTTACTAACTTAAAAAGTGATATATGCCTAACTTAATGATGAGTATGCAAGGAACAATACTAAAGCTCAAGAACAATTTGGTTATACTATTTGGGACATTGTGATTTTCTTATAAGAATCATTCCACTAAATGTCAGCTGTGGCTCAGTTGATCACACCCTCGCCTCAGAGTCAGCAGGTTGTGGGCTCAAGTCCCACTCCAGAGACTTGAGCACAAAAAGCTAGGCTGACACACCAGTGCAGTCTTCTTCTTAGGCAGTCCCTCGGAGTTGAGGATGACTTGCTTCCACACTAATATGAGTTCTCAGGTGACTGATGAGTCCAATGCGGGACCAACTGTCTTCTGTCTCAGGTGGAGCAGACGATGGTTGAAGGGACGGTGGATGGGTTGCTTGGGTTGCCGTGTGCCCCTTCCGCTGTTTGTGCTTGACTTCCGCTTGTTCCTGGCTAAGAGATTTGAGGTGTTCGTCGCCTTCCCAGATGCTTCTCCTCCACTTTGAGTGGTCTTGGGCCAGGGATTCCCAGGTGTCGGTGGGAATGTTGCACTTTTTCAAGGAGGCTTTGAGGGTGTCCTTGAAGTGTTTCCTCTGCCCACCTGGGACTCGCTTTCAGTGTCGGAGTTCCAAGTAGAGTGCTTGTTTTGGGAGTCTAGTATCGGACATGCGGACGGTGTGGCCCATCCATCGGAGCTGATCAAGCATGGTCAATGTTTCGATGCTGGGGATGTTGGCCTGAGTGAAAACACTGACGTCAGTGCGCCTATCCTGACAATGGATTTGCAGGATCTTGCGGAGGCAGCTTTGGTGGTACTTCTCCAGTGCTTTGAGGCGCCTGCTGTACATGGTCCATGTCTCTGAAGCATATAGGAGGGCGGGTATCACTACTGCTCTGTAGACCATGAGCTTGTTGCTGGGTTTGAGGTCCTGGTCTTTAAACAATCTCTTCCTCAGGTGACCGAAGGCTGCACTGGCACACTGAAGGTGGTGATGGACTTCGTCATTGACGTCTGCCCTTGTAGCTCCAGTGCAGTATAGAGGGAGTGCTGCACTGTTGGATGAGACATTAAAGTGAGGCCCCATCTGAAGAACAAGGAGTTATCCCTGGTGTCCTGGCCAATCGTGACTACACTTCAAATATATTTCATTGGCTGTAAAGCATTTTGGGACGTCCAGTTGTCGTGAAAGGCGCTGTATAATGCAAGTCTTTAAGTGAGTCTTGCATGCATTTTTTTTCTATAAGCCAGGCTGACTGGTTAGGAAACTTGGCATTCAGCAGGATTGATCTAAGTGGGAAAAAAAAAATAATGATATCCGCTCATTATTGGTTGAGCAGGTAGGATGGGCAAGTCAAACCTGTTGAGCAATTCCTCAAAAACAGTTTGCTCCAGAAAATAAATAGTGAGCCCTGACAAATGTGAATAAAGTGGGAAGGCTCTTACTGACATCCTAGGGTAAAACAAATACCTTAATGCAGTCCTGGCAGGATTTTTAATATAATTTTATCTGGAATAATGAAAACCTGAGACTGAGAGGTGCCAAATTCATTACAGAGTTTTCAAGTAACATCATAGACTGTGAGAGCTAAGCTGCAGTGGTTTAGAACAGTCAACAGTTTTGACTTACCCATCTTACCCGTTGAACCAATATTGAACGAATACTATTGTTTATTTAATTTGTTTCCCAATTAGATCAATCCTGCCACATCCAGTCGTGAATGGTGGTGGACAATTAACCAACTAATGGGAGAAGGAGGCTCCATGAGTATTCCCAGCCTCAATGATGGCGGAGCCTAGCACACGAGACAAGGCTGAAGTGTTTTGAACCATCTTCAGCCAGCAGTACCGAGTGTGTGTTCCATATCGGTTTCCTCCTGAGGTTCAGACCATCAGGAAGCCAGTTTTTAGCCAATTCGATTCACTCCACGTGCTATCAAGAAATGGCTGAGCACACTGGACAACATCCTGGCTATCGTGCTGCAGACTTGTACTCCAGAACTTGCCGCGCCTCTAGCCAAGCTGTTCCAGTACAGCTACAATACTGGCATCTACCTGACAATGTGGTAAACTGCCTAGGTATCTATTGTCCACAAAAAGCAGGACAAATCCAACCGGTCAATTACCGCTCCATCAGTCTGCTCTCAATCATCAGCAAAATGATGGACGTTGTCATCAACAGTGCTATCACGCGGCATTTCCTCACCAATAACCTGCTCACCGATGCTTAGTTTGGGTTCCACCAGGACCATTCGGCTCCAGACCTCATTTCAGCCTTGGTTCAAACATGGACAAAAGAGCTGAATTCCAGAGGTGAGGTGAGAGTGACTGCCCTGGACATCAAGGCAGCGTTTAACCGAGTGTAGCATCACGGAGCCCTAGTAAAATTGATGTCAATGGGAATCGGGGAAAACTCTCCACTGGATGGAGTCATATCTAATACATAAGAACATAAGAAATAGGAGCAGGAGTAGGCCATTTGATTCCTCGAGCCTGCTCCGCCATTCAATAAGATCATGGCTGATCTGATCCTGGCCTCAATTCCACGTCCCCACCCGCTCCCCATAACCCTTGACTCCCTGCACAAAGAACGATGGTTGTGGTTGTTGATCAATCATCTCAGCCTCAGGACATCGTTGCAAAGTTCCTCAGGGCAGTGTCCTCAGGCCAACCATCTTCAGCTACTTCATCATTGACCTTCCCTCCATTATAAGGTCAGAAGTAGGGATGTTCGCTGATGATTGCACAGTGTTCAGTTCCATTCACAAGTCCCCAGATAATGAAGCAGCCCATGCCCAAATGCAGCAAGATCTGGATGACAGTCAGCCTTGGGCTGATAAGAGGCAAGTAATATTCGTGCCACACATGTACCAGGCAATGACTATCTCTAACAAATGAGAGTCTAACCATTGCCCCTTGACATTCAACGGCATTACCATCACCGAGGGGGAGTGTTTGCTAGTGCTGTTGGGGAGGATTTAAACTAATATGGCAGGGGGATGGGAACCAATGCAGGGAGACAGAGGGAAACAAAAAGGAGGCAAAAGCAAAAGACAGAAAGGAGATGAGGAAAAGTGGAGGGCAGAGAAAGCCAAGGCAAAGAACAAAAAGGGCCACTGTACAGCAAAATTCTAAAAGGACAAAGGGTGTTAAAAAAACAAGCCTGAAGGCTTTGTGTCTTAATGCAAGGAGTATCCGCAATAAGGTGGATGAATTAACTGTGCAAGGATGATCAGGGCTGGGAACTCAACATCCAGGGGTATTCAACATTCAGGAAAGATAGAATAAAAGGAAAAGGAGGTAGGGTAGCATTGCTGGTTAAGGAGCAAATTAAGGCAATAGTTCGGAAGGACATTAGCTTGGATGATGTGGAATCTATATGGGTAGAGCTGCAGAATACCAAAGGGCAAAAAACGTTAGTGGGAGTTGTGTACAGACCTCCAAACAGTAGTAGTGATGTTGGGGAGGGCATCAAACATGAAATTAGGGGTGCGTGCAATAAAGGTGCAGCAGTTATCATGGGTGACTTTAATATGCACATAGATTGGGTTAACCAAACTGGAAGCAATATGGTGGAGGAGGATTTCCTGGAGTGCATAAGGGATGGTTTTTTAGACCAATATGTCGAGGAACCAACTAGAGGGGAGGCCATCTTAGACTGGGTGTTGTGTAATGAGAGAGGATTAATTAGCAATCTCGTTGTGCGAGGCCCCTTGGGGAAGAGTGACCATAATATGGTGGAATTCTGCATTAGGATGGAGAATGAAATAGTTAATTCAGAGACCATGGTCCAGAACTTAAAGAAGGGTAACTTTGAAGGTATGAGGAGTGAATTGGCTAGGATAGATTGGTGAATGATACTGAAGGGGTTGACTGTGGATGGGCAATGGCAGACATTTAGAGACCGCATGGATGAACTACAACAATTGTACATTCCTGTCTGGCATTAAAATAAAAAAGGGAAGGTGGCTCAACCGTGGCTATCAAGCGAAATCAGGGATAGCATTAAAGCCAAGGAAGTGGCATACAAATTGGCCAGAAATAGCAGCGAACCCGGGGACTGGGAGAAATTTAGAACTCAGCAGAGGAGGACAAAGGGTTTGATTAGGGCAGGGAAAATGGAATACGAGAAGAAGCTTGCAGGGAACATTAAGAAGGATTGCAAAAGTTTCTATAGATATGTAAAGAGAAAAAGGTTAGTAAAGACAAACGTAGGTCCCCTGCAGTCAGAATCAGGGGAAGTCATAACAGGGAACAAAGAAATGGCGGACCAATTGAACAAGTACTTTGGTTCGGTATTCACTGAGGAGGACACAAACAACCTTCCGGATATAAAAGGGTTCGGAGGGTCTAGTAAGGAGGAAGAACTGAGGGAAATCCTTATTAGTCAGGAAATTGTGTTGGGGAAATTGATGGGATTAAAGGCCGATAAATCCCCAGAGCCTGATGGACTGCATCCCAGAGTACTTAAGGAGGTGGCCTTGGAAATAGTGGATGCATTGACAGTCATTTTCCAACATTCCATTGACTCTGGATCAGTTCCTATGGAGTGGAGGGTAGCCAATGTAACCCCACTTTTTAAAAAAGGAGGGAGAGAGAAAACAGGGAATTATAGACCGGTCAGCCTGACATCGGTAGTGTGTAAAATGATGGAATCAATTATTAAGGATGTCATAGCAGTGCATTTGGAAAGAAGTAATATGATAGGTCCAAGTCAGCATGGATTTGTGAAAGGGAAATCATGCTTGACAAATCTTCTGGAATTTTTTGAGGATGTTTCCAGTAGAGTGGACAAGGGAGAACCAGTTGATGTGGTATATTTGGACTTTCAGAAGGCTTTCGACAAGGTCCCACACAAGAGATTAATGTGCAAAGTTAAAGCACATGGGATTGGGGGTAATGTGCTGACATGGATTGAGAACTGGTTGTCAGACAGGAAGCAAAGAGTAGGAGTAAATGGGGACTTTTCAGAATGGCAGGCAGTGACTAGTGGGGTACCGCAAGGTTCTGTGCTGGGGCCCCAGCTGTTTACACTGTACATTAATGATTTAGACGAGGGGATTAAATGTAGTATCTCCAAATTTGCGGATGACACTAAGTTGGGTGGCAGTGTGAGCTGCGAGGAGGATGCTATGAGGCTGCAGAGCGACTTGGATAGGTTAGGTGAGTGGGCAAATGCATGGCAGATGATGTATAATGTGGATAAATGTGAGGTTATCCACTTTGGTGGTAAAAACAGAGAGACAGACTATTATCTGAATGGTGACAGATTAGGAAAAGGGGAGGTGCAGCGAGACCTGGGTGTCATGGTACATCAGTCATTGAAGGTTGGCATGCAGGTACAGCAGGCGGTTAAGAAAGCAAATGGCATGTTGGCCTTCATAGCAAGGGGATTTGAGTACAGGGGCAGGGAGGTGTTGCTACAATTGTACAGGGCTGTGGTGAGGCCACACCTGGAGTATTGTGTACAGTTTTGGTCTCCTAACCTGAGGAAGGACATTCTTGCTATTGAGGGAGTGCAGCGAAGGTTCACCAGACTGATTCCCGGGATGGCGGGACTGACCTATCAAGAAAGACTGGATCAACTGGGCTTATATTCACTGGAGTTCAGAAGAATGAGAGGGGACCTCATAGAAACGTTTAAAATTCTGATGGGGTTAGACAGGTTAGATGCTGGAAGAATGTTCCCAATGTTGGGGAAGTCCAGAACCAGGGGACACAGTCTAAGGATAAGGGGGAAGCCATTTAGGACCGAGATGAGGAGGAATTTCTTCACCCAGAGAGTGGTGAACCTGTGGAATTCTCTACCACAGAAAGTTGTTGAGGCCAATTCACTAAATATATTCAAAAAGGAGTTAGATGAAGTCCTTACTACTAGGGGAATCAAGGGTATGGTGAGAAAGCAGGAATGGGGTACTGAAGTTGCATGTTCAGCCATGACCTCATTGAATGGCGGTGCAGGCTAGAAGGGCCGAATGGCCTACTCCTGCACCTATTTTCTATGTTTCTATGTTCTATGAATCCCCCACCATCAACATCCTGGAGGTCACTATTGACCAGAAACTTAACTGGACCAGCTACATAATACTGTGGCTACAAGAGCAGGTCAGAGGCTGGATATTCTATGGCAAGTGTCTCACCTCCTGACTCCCCAAAGCCTTTCCACCATCTACAAGGCACAAGTCAGGAGTGTGATGGAATACTCTCCACTTGCCTGGATGAGAGCAGCTCCAACAACACTCAAGAAGATCAACACCATCCAGGACAAAGCAGCCCGTTTGATTGGCACCCCATCCACCACCTTAAACATTCACCTCCTGCACCAACGGTGCACCGTGGCTGCAGTGTGTGCCATCTACAAGATGCACAGCAGCAATTTGCCAAGGCTTCTTCAGCAGCGTCTCCCAAACCTTTGACTTCTATCACCTAGAAGGATAAGGTCAGCAGGTGCATGGGAACACCATTATCTGCAAGTTCCCCTCCAAGTTACACACCATCCTGACTTGGAAATATATCACCATTCCTTCATTGTCGCTGGGTCAAAATCCTAGCACCCTCCCTAACAACACTGTGGGAGTACCTTTACCACAAGGACTGCAGTGATTCAAGAAGGCCGCTCACCACCACCAAAGGCAATTAGAGATGGGCAATAAATGCTGGCCTTGCCAGAGATGCCCACATCCCAGGAATAAACTTTAAAACAAATTTAATCCCAAAATGAGATTATAGCTTTGATAGTACTCCAGGCTATCAATTTAATGTATTTATTATATATTATGACATTAATGGCAGTGGTTGACTCAGTTTTGAGTCCTCTTGTTTGGTAACAGTGCTGCTGAACAGTACAGGTTGTTGTTGAAGCATAATGATATTCGCACAGATTGTTCATTGATTCAAGACCACTGATTTACAATTTTCATTGAAAAACAGGTGGAATTAGGGAAAATTATCCCAGAAAATCCCAGGACTTAACTGGAAACTGAATTTGATTTATTCAGTCACTGTGAAATAATGGCTCCATTGATTGTGACATAATTATTGGCAAATCTTTTGGAATTTTTTGAGGATGTAACTGGTCGAGTGGACAAGGGAGAACCAGTGGATGTGGTGTATTTGGACTTTCAAAAGGCTTTTGACAAGCTCCCACATAAAAGATTGGTGTGCAAAATCAAAGCACATGGTATTGGAGGTAATGTACTGACGTGGATAGGGAACTGGTTGGCAGACAGGAAGCAGAGAGTCGGGATAAACGGGTCCTTTTCAGAATGGCAGGCAGTGACTAGTGGGTGCCGCAGGGCTCAGTGATGGGACCCCAGCTCTTTACAATATACATTAATGATTTAGATGAAGGAATTGAGTGTAATATCTCCAAGTTTGCAGATGACACTAAACTGGGTGGTGGTGTGAGCTATGAGGAGGATGCTAAAAGGCTGCAGGGTGACTTGGACAGGTTAGGTGAGTGGGTCAATGCTTAGCAGATGCAGTATAATGTGGATAAATGTGAGGTTATCCACTTTGGGGGCAAGAACACGAAGGCAGAATATTATCTGAATGGCGGCAGATTAGGAAAAGGGGAGGTGCAACGAGACCTGGGTGTCATGGTTCATCAGTCATTGAAAGTTGGCATGCAGGTACAGCAGGTGGTGAAGAAGGCAAATGGTATGTTGGCCTTCATAGCTAGGGGATTTGTGTATAGGTGCATGGAGGTCTTACTGCAGTTGTACAGGGCCTTGGTGAGACCTCACCTGGAATATTGTGTTCAGTTTTGGTCTCCTAATCTGAGGAAGGACGTTCTTGCTATTGAGGAAGTGCAGCAAAGGTTCACCAGACTGATTCCCGGGATGGCGGGACTGACATATGAGGAGAGACTGGATCAACTTGGCCTTTATACACTGGAGTTTAGAAGGATGAGAGGAGATCTCATAGAAACATATAAGATTCTGACGGGACTGGACAGGCTAGATGCGGGAAGAATGTTCCCGATGATGGGGAATTTCAGAACCAGGGAACACAGTCTTAGGATAAGGTGTAGGCCATTTAGGACTGAGATGAGGAGAAACTTCTTCACTCAGAGAGTTGTTAACCTGTGGAATTCCCTACCGCAGAGAGTTGTTGATGCCAGTTCATTGGATATATTCAAGAGGGAGTTAGATATGGCCCTTATGGCTAAAGGGATCAAGGGATTTGGAGAGAAAGCAGGAAAGGGGGACTGAGGGAATGATCAGCCATGATCTTATTGAATGGTGGTGCAGGCTCGAAGGGCTGAATGGCCTACCACTTCCCCCAATTTCTATGTTTTTATGTTTCTATAGTTATTGAGTGACAACAGTTAATTACCAGGAAATAAGATTAACATTATTTGTCACATGGTTGTGGAATTACAATATTAGCTCTTTTAAATATTAATTTTCAGATAAAGCATGTTTTAAGCAAAACTAGAACTGAAAGTATTTTTTACTTATCTTTTTTTCAGTTGTATTGACGTTCATATCCCAATTTTCTCAAACCTCCACCCTTGTATTCCAAGCCGCTATGTAATGCCATGGAAACAGGACATGAAAAACAGGAGGCTCATTTTAATGGTATGGTTTATCAACGTGAACAGTTTTTTATGATTGAAGACTAGCATTTTTCCTATGGGGAGGTTAATTTAATATAACACTGCAGCCTGAATAGCTTTAACTTTCAATCTCAATATTCCTTCTTCAAGAATTTCACATCTATCGCAATTGGAATCAGTATTTTCACGTATACAGGGATTCTCAATTGCACGGGTTATGTAAAGTGAAACCCACTTGCTATGGCCTCAACCTTTCCATTTTCCACACCAACCATCCCTTTGGTCTCTCTGAGAAAAATTGCCAACTTTAGTGTCAATTAGTGCTGTTTTAGGGAGTTTTATGACAAGGAGAAATGACAAGGGGCTTATTAGGATGAATACTAGACAATGCAGAAAGGCAGCAAGAAAGTGATCAGAGGACAAAGCGAGACCTACACAAAAGAAGATAATCATAACAGTAAAACATTATTTCAAGAGTAGCAAGATTGATCCCTACTATTAGGAGTCTGAGTTATGAGGAAAGAGTGGAGAAACTGGACTTTTCAATCTAGAAAGGAGGTGTCTGAGAGGTGATCTCATAGAGGTATACAAGATTGTTAAGGGTATAGAAAAAGTTAACCTGGAATATTACTTTAAATTAAACTGCAGAAGTAGAACAAGGGGACATAGGTTTAAAATAGTAAAATGTCATTTTCGAATTGATATCAGGAAATTTTTCTTCACACCAACAGTGATTAATTTGTGGAATAAACCTCCAGAGAGAGTAGTGAAAATGAAAATCTTGGAATCATCTAAGAAACAATTGTATGCTATAGGGGAGAGGCGGTGGAAGTTATAATCTCTCTGGATGGAGGAATTAAACTGGACCATATGGCTTTACTTATCCATAATTATCTTGTGATCATGTGGTTCACAAGTACCAAAAATTGGGTTAATGCGGCTCTAACTCATCTCATGGCAGAACCCTGTAATTATCAGAAAGAAGAGACTTTCACTCAGTATTTTTGGGCTGGATTTAAACCCAGTTTTCTGGGGTGAGAAGACAAGACTATTACAGCATAAGTCAATTTTCAGCTGTTTGCTATTTAATCCTAAACATTCTATGGGCTCAATTTTCCCCAATTATCTGCATTGTTTTTTGGCGTGCACCGTTTTTTTTGCAATAAATAAAAATCTCCAAGTTTCCCCAAAGTTTCTGCGCCAGCATAATTCAGTTAGGTACGATTTTTTTAGGTAACGATTTTTTTGCATCATGGCAGGGAGGGGGGGTGGGTGGGTGGCGGCGTAACCTGATGGCTGTGCCAGTTTTTCAGATATAAGCAAGTTTGGCCAACTTACATTTTTCCTAGGACGGTGTATGTGACCACTCCCAAAAAACCTTCTGAGCACTTAAGAAAAAGCAGCACACATTACAAAATCGGCACAAAAAGACGCCATTGTTTTTAGCCAGAGTTTTGGAGGGAGTCAAGAAGGCAGAGAATATGCATCATAAATGTTAATTTTTTTTAAGTCAAAAGGGAGAAATTGGAAGTCCAATGCAATTCTTGAATGTTTGATTTTTTTCAAAGTACCACCCCACCACCGAATGTCTCCTCACCAGGCTCGAGGGTCAGAGCGTCGGTCAGCAGAATCGCTCCCTTGCCCGGACACAGGGGCTCAGCTTCAAAAGGAGCCCTGGGCGGTGGGGGGTGCGGGGTAGTGGGAGGGGGTTGGAAGCCAAACTGAATTGTCAGCCACTTACATAAGGAATGAGAGCCCTTAGGCTATAAATTATAAATTTCTAAAAGGTATGTTTTCATCCTCAATACCGTCCACCTCAGCAGCTTCAAAAGAAGCCCGGGATGGGGAGGGGTTTGGAAGCCAAGCAGGGCGAGGGAGCGATTCTGCCGACCGACACTCCAACCCTTGAGCCCGGTGAGGAGAGGTTCGATGCTGGGGTTGTACTTCGAAAAAAATCCAAAATTCAAGAATTGCATTAGACTTTGTTGCCCTAAATGTCTTCATTGAATGCCTAGTTTCCTGTTCTAGGCAAGCCTATTGCGCATACGCAGATCAGCGTTTGTCCATACTAGGCCATGCACCTTCGAGAGAGAGAGAGGAAAGAGGTGCAAGTGCTTTGTCCTGCTGTTTTGAGGTTGTTGCAAAGCTAATTTAATTATGGGGGCAATATTGACAATGCCATAACTTTTTTTTGCACATGCGCAGAAGGGGGAACATCTTTTTTTCGGCGTGATGCCAATTTCAAAAATTAGAACGGGGAAACTTTAAAGTTTTTTTGGCGTAGTCAGGGCCAAAAGAAACGGGCATAACCTTTCAAATATGCAAAAAAACGGCATTGGGGAAAATTGAGCTCTATATCCTGGAAATTCTTGTTTCTGGACAAACTGGGTTGCTGAAAATTTTGGGGTGTGATCTCTCGCTGGTTTACCCATTCATTTCCTCTTTTGGTCAGGTTTGACAAATTAAAAAAAAACTCTGACTGTTGATAATCTAAGATAAAAACAGAAAATGTTGGTCAAACACAAGTCAGTTAGCAACTGAAAGAGAAAGACAGATTTGTGTTTCTGATGAAACTTCTCACCAAAAACTTTCATGAGTTGACTAATTTGCTGTATATTTCCACATATTCTACATTAATATTGTGTGGGAGAGATCTTTCCCGGTTTTAGCCATAATTGTTGTAGGTACCATTATTAAACTGGAAAGGCATCTGTCTATTCAAGTGGACATTAAATATGACTTGACATTAAAAAAAGCAGGAAATTCTCCTCGTGGCCTTGACAACAATCCTCCTTCAACCAGCACAACTAAAAACAGATTAATTGGCTATTTCTCTCAGATGCTGTTTGTGAGATGTGCAAAATGGTTGTTGTGTTTGCCTACAAAATAACGCTTCAAATTAATTAATTGTAGGTGTAACATTTTGAGATGTTTCGGACAGAAATGATAGGATCGAAAATAAATGCAAGTCTTTCTTTTAACAGCATGTTCAATTTTTATTTCACAAATATCACTATCGACTTATTGTGTGCTCCCACACAATGTTAGTGTAAAAGTATAAGATGGTTTAAGGAAGTTAAAGTATTCAGCAGAATTCATGCAAAAGTAAGCACCTTAACAATATGTATTCTTGATTAGATTGTACAAATGGAAAGATCAATATTGCGATTACATGATCCCCAGAATTAGTGAGGAAAAAGTAATCTAATCAAAACCGATGACTTCATACATTCCCATTCACAGTACAAATAGATTAACTTAAAGTTTCTGTTATACAAGTTTGTAAATGCTGAACATTGAAGTTAAAAGTATTTGGGACTTAATCTTAATGAATTAGTACAGAACTCAATCCTTTTTTGATGATTTTTTTATGTTCCCATCTCAGCATCAAAAATTAAGTGACATACCTGATGATGGTGCGGAGGAGAGCTTATTCTTGGAGAAACGTGAACGCCTTTGCCATGGAGAGGACAGGCTCTGCATCACTGATCAAATGAACCAACTGACCCCAGGCAAAATGCTTCATATTCCTCAGCACTCCCATCTCTCCAGGTACCGGACCACCATGATACGTCGTTGGGCCAGATCTCGCATCTAGACACTTTCTGTTTGAGCCACATTTCTGTATTCTTTGGCCAATATATAAGAGGTAGTTGGTATTGGCGGGCTTGCTAACTTCTAGTCATTAGATGCTAATTGTTCCATTTTTGTAAAAGAATAACTGTATCACTGTTTCAATAAAATTGTAACATTAACCAGATTGCTAAAGTGTTTATTTATGTAAATTGAATAAAAGGGTTACATCACAGGCAAATCAAAAGCAATTAAAAGAAAAAAGATGACCCAATTTAATCAGTCAACAAGTTGCAATTGGCAAAACTTCTCATGTTTCTTTTGAAATGTATTTTGGAGGCTAAACCTTAAAGAGCTCAGGGTTACTTTTCAAGTTTTTTGCTCCTATGTTGGAAATTTGGGAATTTGGTGCATGTTGTGTCCTTAGATGCTCTAACAATGACTCCACGAGGCAATGTGTTGGACTTGAACTGTAGTGACCTTAGTCCTTTATTAGTTAACTCCAGAGTGAGGATCACACCTGGTGGCCTGCATTTTATGCTAGGCCAGGCACACCTGTACAGGTAATACCACAAGTCTCCCACTGCTGTGCCTTGAGATAGTACCAACAGTGACCATGTAAGATACATGACATCACTCCCCCCGAACCCTCAGTGCAAATCGCCTCTGCATTAACTATGCTCTGGACTTAGCTCTATATGGGTTCTGTCTGGTAGACCTCTAGCGGGCCGGCTCAACCTTGGGTGGCTAGTTGGTGAAGTAGCATGCTGGTGGTTGCTGTTTGTCTGTGTGTGTGTGTATGTTCCTGACCACTCCATTCTCCCCCACCCTCCCACATTGGTGTGGCGGGGGCTCCTGGCATTCATGTACATACAAGTTCAGGTAAGTGGGTTTTGCATTTTTTTTTGTGGTGTTTCCGTGGTGCGATAAGAGCGTTAGGTGCCTTGTCGATGCGGTGACCGGTGCATAAGGACAAGCTAGTTCTGGAGCTGCTGGGAAGTGTCCCTGCAGTCCGGTGGTGGTTCAGTGCCCGGTGCTGGCAGTGGGAAGCTGGTTGGCTCGCGTAGCCTGCTCTCGGGGTAGTTGCCATGGTCCCTAGCGTCAGGCAGGTTCACAGATGTCTGTGAACCCCCTGTCCTTTTTTTACACCCTGGGTCCCAGCTGCTCCCTGAGGAGCTGTCATCTAGCAGTGCACAAGGAATTGCTGACTCACTGGCTTGAGCGTCGCTTGGTTTGAGATCCTGGTTGGTGCTTGTTTCCTCTGGGGAAACAGTGGCGGGTGACCCTACATCTAGGGGTATGGCCTTAATGCAGTCTGCTCCTTCAGCTCATGGCAGTTGGTGCCATCAATTGCCTGAGAGATGGAGCCGACCCAGGGCACAGTATCGCTACCGGTGCCTTTGCCCTGCTGAGGTCGCTTGCTTCGCAGCTCGTATGTGTTGGCTGCTTGTGGCCACACTTCATGCTGCATGACTCTAGTCCCTGGGATGCAGGCTACAGCATTGGGTAGCTCACTGGATCTGTGTGCACCCGATGGGTGTCTGCCTGCTGCATTGGCTGCGTGCGGTGGGAATCCTGCATTGCACAGCTTTTCCTTACTTATGATGGACACTCGAGGGGTCCGATCATGATTGCGCGACTTTTCCTCGCTGGTTGCATATGCACAGTTCAAATCATCAATTACACATTGTACACAATCACGCGACTTGTCCTCGCTGATTGCATGTATACAATTCCGATTATCAGTTACACATTTTACATGGTCAGTTACACAGTTTACTTAATCCGTTACACCTTTAGTCTCAAACTTACAATTCTTGTTACATTGCTTAATTGTGTGTAACTGTCCCTTTAATTGTAGTGGGTTGCCGACCTCCTTTAAGAGAGCCTTGCTTGCTTCACCCCAATCTGCTTCTCCGTTTGGTGCCACGTGTTGCTCCATCAGCGCTGCACCTCGTGGTAGGCGCGCCATCTTTTCTTCGCCCACGATGTCGGCTGCGGCAATCCTCTTCTCCCCGGGTTCTGCCTCCGCAGTTGGGAAGTCGTAGCTGAATCCGATTTTCTCCCTCCTGAGTCCTGCCACTGGAGCCTGGAAGGTGCGTTCGAGTTGTCTCAGCTGGATCATCGCCACGCAGTTGTGCTGAGTGTTCTGTGTCTCGGGTGCCGTGCTGGTCAACTCACCGGTGCTGGGTCCACCCTCAGGTGAGGGCTTGCTTTGCCTTTGAGCACAGAAGGCTTCGATCGCTGGAGGGGTGAAATCTTCCCACTTCCACTGGATCTTCTCCATCCACCTTCTGCCGAGCAGCGTCGGTCCATCACCTGCGACAATCCACACAGGTAACGTGCACCGCGCCATCATGGAGTACCTTTACATTCACATTACCAACGACTGAAATGATCTCATTGGTGTAGGTGTGCAGCTTTGCCTGAACTGGGGCCAATTTGGGTCGTTCAGCCAGGTTGTCCCATATCCTCTCAAAGGCTTCTTGATTCATCACTGACTGGCTCGCCCCCGTATCCACTTCCATGAAGACTGGACTTCCCTCTATCTCAACTTCCATCTTCAGCGGGGAGCACTCGGTGGTGCAGGTAAACATGCTATGTACCTCCCCGTGAGACTGGGCTGCCTCTCTGTCTAACAATTCATAATCCACGCTGGATTCATGGCCATCTGCGGACTCCTCATCAACATAGTGAGTCCTATTTCTCTTACACATTCGCTGGAGGTGGCCATTTGACCCTTTGCAAATATAGTCTTTAAAAAGGCACTGGTGAGCCCGGTGATTCCCACCGCAACACCAGCATGGTGCTACTTGATTAGCCGCCCTCGGCGGACTCTGAGTTAAGGGACTCGGGGGCCTGTTCTCTCTTCCCTGAGAGGATTCGTGCTCTACAGTCCAGCTCCTGAACAGCGGCACTCTGGGCACGGTACCTGCCGGGTTTGAGTCCTGACGGTGAGACATCTGCCTAGAGCCGCAGGTCGAGATCATAGAAACATAGAAACATAGAAAATAGGTGCAGGAGTAGGCCATTCAGCCCTTCTAGCCTGCACCGCCATTCAATGAGTTCATGGCTGAACATGTAACTTCAGTACCCACTTCCTGCTTTCTCGCCATATCCTTTGATCCCCCGAGTAGTAAGGACTTCATCTAACTCCCTTTTGAATATATTTAGTGAATTGGCCTCAACTACTTTCTGTGGTAGAGAATTCCACAGGTTCACCACTCTCTGGGTGAAGACGTTTCTCCTCGTCTCGGTCCTAAATGGCTTACCCCTTATCCTTAGACTGTGACCCCTGGTTCTGGACTTCCCCAACATTGGGAACATTCTTCCTGCATCTAACCTGTCTAACCCCGTCAGAATTTTAAACGTTTCTATGAGGTCCCCTCTCATTCTTCTGAACTCCAGTGAATACAAGCCCAGTTGATCCAGTCTTACTTGATAAGTCAGTCCCACCATCCCAGGAATCAGTCTGGTGAATCTTTGCTGCACTCCCTCAATAGCAAGAATGTCCTTCCTCAAGTTAGGAGACCAAAACTGTACACAATACTCCAGGTGTGGCCTCACCAAGGCCCTGTACAACTGTAGCAACACCTCCCTGCCCCTGTACTCAAATCCCCTCGCTATGAAGGCCAACATGCCATTTTCTTTCTTAACCGCCTGCTGTACCTGCATGCCAACCTTCAATGACTGATGTACCATGACACCCAGGTCTCGTTGCACCTCTCCTTTTCCTAATCTGTCACCATTCAGATAATAGTCTGTCTCTCTGTTTTTACCACCAAAGTGGATAACCTCACATTTATCCACATTATACTTCATCTGCCATGCCTTTGCCCACTCACCTAACCTATCTAAGTCACTCTGCAGCCTCATAGCATCCTCCTCGCAGCTCACACTGGCACCCAACTTAGTGTCATCTGCAAATTTGGAGATACTACATTTAATCCCCTCGTCTAAATCATTAGTGTACAATGTAAACAGCTGGGGCCCTAACACAGAACCTTGCGGTACCCCACTAGTCACTGCCTGCCATTCTGAAAAGTACCCATTTACTCCTACTCTTTGCTTCCTGTCTGTCAACCAGTTCTCAATCCACGTCAGCACACTACCCCCAATCCCATGTGCTTTAACTTTGCACATTAATCTCTCGTGTGGGACCTTGTCGAAAGCCTTCTGAAAGTCCAAATATACCACATCAACTGGTTCTCCCTTGTCCACTTTACTTGAAACATCCTCAAAAAATTCCAGAAGATTTGTCAAGCATGATTTCCCTTTCACAAATCCATGCTGACTTGGACCTATCACGTCACCATTTTCCAAATGCACTGCTATGACATCCTTAATAATTGATTCCATCATTTTACTCACTACTGAGGTCAGGCTGACCGGTCTATAATTCCCTGTTTTCTCTCTCCCTCCTTTTTTAAAAAGTAGGATTACATTGGCTACCCTCCACTCCATAGGAACTGATCCAGAGTCAATGGAATGTTGGAAAATGACTGTCAATGCATCCGCTATTTCCAAGGCCACCTCCTTAAGTACGCTGGGATGCAGTCCATCAGGCCCAGGGGATTTATCGGCCTTCAATCCCATCAATTTCCCCAACACAATTTCCCGACTAATAAAGATTTCCCTCAGTTCCTCCTTCTTACTAGACCCTCTGACCCCTTTTATATCCGGAAGGTTGTTTGTGTCCTCCTCAGTGAATACCGAACCAAAGTACTTGTTCAATTGGTCTGCCATTTCTTTGTTACCCGTTATGACTTCCCCTGATTCTGACTGCAGGGGACCTACGTTTTTCTTTACTAACCTTTTTCTCTTTACATACCTATAGAAACTTTTGCAATCCGCCTTAATGTTCCCTGCAAGCTTCTTCTCATACTCCATTTTCCCTGCCCTAATCAAACCCTTTGTCCTCCTCTGCTGAGTTCTAAATTTCTCCCACTCCCCGGGTTCGCTGCTATTTCTGGCCAATTTGTATGCCACTTCCTTGGCTTTAATACTATCCCTGATTTCCCTTGATAGCCACAGTTGAGCCACCTTCCCTTTTTTATTTTTACGCCAGACAGGAATGTACAATTGTTGTAGTTCATCCATGCGGTCTCTAAATGTCTGCCATTGCCCATCCACAGTCAACCCCTAAAGTATCATTCGCCAATCTATCCTAGCCAATTCACGCCTCATACCTTCAAAGTTACCCTTCTTTAAGTTCTGGACCATGGTCTCTGAATTAACTGTTTCTTTCTCCATCCTAATGCAGAATTCCACCATATTATGGTCACTCTTCCCCAAGGGGCCTCGCACAATGAGATTGCTAATTAATCCTCTCTCATTACACAACACCCAGTCTAAGATGGCTTCCCCCTAGTTGATTCCTCGACATATTGGTCTAGAAAACCATCCCTTATGCACTCCAGGAAATCCTCCTCCACCGTATTGCTTCCAGTTTGGCTCGCCCAATCTATGTGCATATTAAAGTCACCCATTATAACTGCTGCACCTTTATTGCATGCACCCCTAATTTCCTGTTTGATACCCTCCCCAACATCACTACTACTGTTTGGAGGTCTGTACACAACTCCCACTAACGTTTTTTGCCCTTTGGTGTTCTGCAGCTCTACCCATATAGATTCCACATCATCCAAGCTATTGTCTTTCCGAACTATTGCATTAATCTCCTCTTTAACCAGCAATGCTATCCCACCTCCTTTTCCTTTTATTCTATCCTTCCTGAATGTTGAATACCCCTGGATGTTGAGTTCCCAGCCCTGATCATCCTGGAGCCACGTCTCCGTAATCCCAATCACATCATGAATGACTGGCTCACAGAGATGGCCTGCTGCAGGGTGACCGTGGTATCCGCCGACAGTAGCTTGTGAAGAAGGCCCTCATGGCCAATTCCAATGACAAAAATGTCCGCCAGCGCTTCGTTAAGGTGGGTGCCGAAGTCGCACGGTGCCGCCAGCCCCCTGAGGTCTGCTGATACGTCCTTACTATACAGTATAAATGTACACGAGGCCCAAAGAAGGTCAGTCTGTGACCTACCCTTTATTCCTTAGCACTCAAGTGCAGCAAGTGGGTGGAGCTTCCCCTTTTATATCTGAAGGTCCAGGTTAGAAGTGTCTCCCACAAGTTCACACCTAGTGGTCATTGTTCTCAGAGTGTACAACTTAGGTCAGATTATACATGGGTTACATTGCTGGTTGAATACATGACATCACCTCCCCCCCACCAAAGTTTTATTGGGATCACAGGTTGAGTCTCTCTGGTGGTTTACGCTCTCTTGTAGAGCATCTGAATCGGGGCTCCGGTTGTTGGGCGCTGGCCTGAGTGTCTGTTGTTTGCGGTGCCTCAGGCCTATCCGGATCCGCTGCTCTCCTGGGCTCTCCTCCCTTTGGTCCCTGTGTTCGGTCACCTGTGGAGGAGTGAACTCTATATTGTGTTCTTCCTCTGCTTCTTCTATGGGGTTGCTGAACCTCCTTTTTGTTTGATCCACATGTTTGCGGCAGATTTGTCCATTGGTAAGTTTAACTACCAGAATCCTATTTCCCTCTTTGGCAATCACAGTGCCTGCGAGCCATTTGGGCCCTACAGCGTAGTTGAGGACAAAAACAGGGTCATTTACATCAATACATCACGCCCTCGCATTCCTGTCATAGTAGTGATATTGTGACTGGCGCCTGCTGTCGACAATTTATTTCAAGGTGGGGTGTATAAGGGATAACCGGGTTTTGAGCATCCTTTTCATTAGCAGCTCTGCGGGTGGAACCCCTGTGAGCGAGTGTGGTCGGGATCTGTAGGCCAACAGGAAGCGTGATAAACGGCTTTGTAGGGAACCCCCTTGGATTCTGAGCATCCCCTGTTTGATTATCTGCACTGCTCGCTCTGCCTGGCCGTTTGAGGCCGGCTTGAATGGTGCCGTTCTGACATGGTTAATTCCATTGCCTGCCATGAAGTCCTGGAATTCAGTGCTTGTGAAGCACGGGCCATTGTCGCTGACCAAGATGTCCGGTAGACCATGGGTGGCGAACATTGCCCGTAGACTTTCGACCGTGGGAGAGGATGTGCTTGAATTTAAAATGTCACACTCGATCCATTTGGAGTAGGCGTCTACTACAACCAAAAATATTTTTACCATGAAAGGACCAGCGTAGTCCACATGGATGCGAGACCAAGGCTTGGCGGGCCATGGCCAGGGGTTAAGGGGGGCTTCCCTGGGCGCATGGCCCAGCTGGGCACATGTGTTGCACCTGCGAACACAAAGTTCCAGATCTGCGTCTATCCCTGGCCACCAAACGTGTGACCTGGCAATTGCCTTCATTATGACAATGCCCGGGTTCTCATTGTGAAGTTCTCTGATGAACACCTCTCTGCCCATCTGGGGCATGACTATGCGGTTTCCCCACAGTAGGCAATCGGCCTGAATCGAGAGTTCATCCCTGCGCCTTTGAAATGGTTTAAATTCCTCAGGGCATGCCTTGTACGTGGCTGCCCAGTCCCCATTCAGGGCACATTTCTTGACCAGAGACAATAGCGGGACTCTATTTTTCCAGACTTTAATCTGACGGGTTGTCATGGGTGAGCCTTCGCTTCCGAAAGCTTCAACAGCCATGACCATCTCAGCAGCATGCTCGGTAGCCCCCTCAGTGGTGGCTAGTGGGAGCCTGCTGAGTGCATCAGCGCAGTTTTCGGTGCCCGGTCTGTGCCGAATTGTGTAGTCATAGGCGGCTAACGTGAGGGCCCACCTCTGTATGCGGGCCGATGCGTTTGCATTTATGGCCTTGTTGTAGGCCAAAAGGGATGTTCGGGGTTTGTGATCTGTCTCCAGCTCAAATTTCCTGCCAAACAGGCACTGGTGCATTTTCTTTACTGCATATACACATGCGAGCGCCTCCTTTTCTACCATCCCGTAGCCCCTTTCTGCCTGGGACAGACTTCTGGAGGCATAAGCTACCGGCTGTAACTGACCCTTGGCATTGACATGCTGCAACACACACCCGACACCATAGGACGACGCATCGCACGTTAACACAAGTTTCTTACATGGGTCATATAGCGTTAACAGATTGTTGGAACATAACAAATTGCGTACTCTATTAAAAGCCCTTTCCTTGCTGTCCCCCTAGACCCATTTGCGACCTTTGTGTAGGAGCACGTGTAGCGGCTGTAGCAGCTTGCTCAATTTGGGAAGAAAGTTACCAAAATAGTTCAGGAACCCCAGGAACGAACGCAGCTCCGTCGTGTTACGGGGTCTGGGTGCTCTCTGGACCGCTTCCATCTTGGACGCAGTAGCGCTGATCCCATCTGCTGCTACCCTCATCCCCAAGCATTCTACCTCTGGAGCTAGGAAGACAAACTTCGCCTTTTTCAGTCGCAGCCCTACCCGGTCCAGTCTGCGTAGCACCTCCTCCAGGTTGTGGAGGTGTTCTTCAGTATCATAACCCGTGATGAGGATGTCGTCCTGAAAAACCACCGTCCCTGGAATCGACTTAAGGAGGCTTTCCATATTTCGTTGGAAGATCGCAGCGGCCGAGCGAATCCCAAACGGACATCTGTTGTACTCAAACAACCCCTTGCGTGTCGTGATGGTAGTCAGCTTCTTCGACTCACTCGCCAGCTCCTGGATCATGTAAGCTGAGGTCAGGTCCAATTTTGAAAAAAGTTTGCCACCAGATAGCGTCGCAAAGAGGTCCTCCGCTCTCGATAGCGGGTACTGGTCTTGGAGTGACACCCGATTGATGGTGGCCTTGTAATCACCACATATCCTGACTGACCCATTCATAATCGGGCTCGCCCAGTCACTGAATTCGACTGGTGAGATGATGCCTTCCCTCAGCAGGCAGTCCAATTCGCCTTCTATCTTTTCCAGCATCATGTACAGCACCGCCCTGTCCTTGTGATGTACTGGCCTGGCGTCCGGGTTTATGTGAATCACTACCTTGGCCCCCATGAAAGTGCCAATGCTGGGTTGAAATAATGAGTCAAATCTGTCCAGGATCTGTGAGCATGATACTCGCTCCACTGAGGAAATTGCATTGACATCACCCCATTTCCAGTTCATGACAGCAAGCCAACGCCTCCCCAGTAGTGCAGGACCGTCCCCCGGGACAACCCAGAGTGGCAACCTGTTCTCCGAATCTTTGTGGGTCACGACTACCGTGGCGCTGCCTCGCACCGGAATGATCTCCTTTGTGTATGTCCGTAGCTGTGCATCAATCGGCGATAATTTTGGACTCCTGGCCTTGGACGTCCACAACTTTTCGAACTGTTTGATACCCATCAGGGACTGGCTGGCCCCCGAGTCTAGCTCCATTGATACTGGGATGCCATTGAGGAGCACTTTCATTATTATCGGTGGCGTCCTGGTGTATGAACTGTATACGTGCTCCACACGAACTTGCTGAACTTCACCTTCCAGCGATTTCCCCCAGTGTTCATTTCTGCAATTTCTGCAGGTATTTTGCTCATCTCTGCAAACTCCGGCTGAGTGTGTGCCTCCACGCCTCCACGCCTCCAACATCAGCTGCTGTTGGAAACAAAAGGTCCCTTGCCAGTCGATCGTCCCTGACTGCCCCTGTTATTGTCCTTGAGTGCACCATTAACAGGTGTTGATGGCCCCATTACTGGCCGCATTGTCCCTTGCAATGGCGTGAATCGCCGTTCAGCTTGCCATTGTCTCTGTCGAACTCTCCCTCTGGGTTCGACTGCATGTTGGGGCAGGCCCGATTGCCCTTGTCTGCCTGGAGAACTGTGTGCTGCTTTAACAATGTTGAATCTCTGTCCCAACCTTTCCTTAACACAGTACCTCTCGTCTGTTCTGCTAGTGGCCATGCTCACGTGGTTTAAATCCCAGTTTCTCGTCGCCATTGATACGTCCTTACTATACAGTATAAATGCACACGAGGCCCATGCTTGAGAGAAGGTTAGTCTGTGACCTGTCCTTTATTCCTTAGCACTCAAGTGCAGCAAGTGGGTGGAGCTTCCCCTTTTATATCTGAAGGTCCAGGTTAGGAGTGTCTCCCACAAGTTCACCACCTAGTGGTCATTGTTCTCAGAGTGTACAACTTAGGTCAGATTCTACATGGGTTACATTGTTGGTTGAATACATGACATCTGCGGTGTACTTCGCGACTTCCTGGCCTTCGGGCTGTCGGTGGTTATAGAACCGCTGTCTGGCTGTGAAGATGCTCTCCTTGGGCTTGAGTTGCTCCTGGAACAGGGTTACAAGCTCCTTGTATGACTTGGTCGTTGTCTTCGCTGGTGCCATCAAGTCCCTGACAAGGCCATAGACGTTGGGCCTGTTGTGTATGCATATACCCTGTACGCTCAATATACAGTTACATAAGACCATTGAATGTATCTTTACAATATATATAATATGCCTGTACCACCAGAGGGTGCAACTGGTGGAGACTTAGAGGTCACCTGCACACCCGCAGGTAACCAAGTATAAAAGGGAGCTCACCTTACTGTAACCTCATTCAGGAGCTGCAATAAATGGATTAAGCTCTAATGTCAGCATTAACATTAAATATTACTGTGTTTAGTTTTACGTGGCACAACTTCGGTATGTTTTGGAGAAAGTCCAACAACAATTAACTAGGTTGATACCTCGGATGAAGAGAGTTAACTATGATGAGAGACTGGGTAAACTTGGGTTGTATTCCCGAGGATAGTGGATATTCTGATTGAGGAGTTTAAAATAATGAAGGGAGTTTGCAGGATAGATACGGAGTGACTCCTCTCTAAAGCAAGGAAAGATAATCCTAAAATTAGCAATAAAATGGTTAAAAGCAAATCTATAAAAATGTCTTGAAACAAAAGTTTATGGGAATTTGGGATGCACTGCCCACGAGGCTGTTGATGCTGAATCAAATGAGATGTTTAAAAGAGAGATAGATCCTCACTTGGAAAGTAAAAGTAGTAAGAGATATGGAACAAGGTGGAAAATTGTGTCTTGAAAGAAAAAGGTGGCACAGATAACAAAATTGTGGAACAGACATGTTGGGCCTATTGGACTACTGTTGTTCCTATTGGACTAGAATTTCTCCAAAATCCGCCAGCTCGAATTGCTGCCCAAAATACCACTAAGATTCTCAAAATTAGCGCCAGCAAAAAATTCCATAAAAAAAAGAAAAAATTCCATCCAGCAAAAAAAAATGGACCTTACACCCCAATTCTCGGCGGAAAATGGAACCTTGGGCCGATTGGGTGGTTCTTAAAAAAAATGGGTGATAATTACTAAAATTTACACTGAGGCTGCGGGTTGGGCCAAGGAGGAGAAAAACACAAAAAATATTTTTTCAAAAAACGTAAAATAAAAAAATCAGAAAAACATTCTCAAGACCCTTTTCACTTTAATCACTGCAAGAGAATTTTAAAATAATTAGTAAAATCCCATTTATTTACCTTTTTTTGCAGGGCTACATTTACCGCGGAGCAGCGCCCAGCTCCGCTGCTTCTCGTGGGAGTTTTTTTTCCAACTTACCTACTGGTCACCGCTGAGCCAAAAATCGGGCAATAGTGGTCTATGGACGGTGCACGCCGGCAGTCCGCTCCCCAACGGTACTTCGAAACTGCCGGCGGAACTCAGCTGTGGAAATTTTCGCCGACCCAGTTCTTGCCCAAAACAACCAATACCGCCAAGAAACCGGGCGGCGATGCAATGGAAATTCTAGCCCTATGTTCTTAAATACTTACACTAATCACCCATCACCCCTTTGCTCGCTGACCTACATTGGCTCCCGGTAAAGCAACGCCTCAATTTCAAAATTTTCATCCTTGTTTTCAAATCCCTCCATGGCCTCGCCCCTCCCTATCTCTGTAATCTCCTCCAGCCCTAACAACTCCCCGAGATGTCTGTGCTCCTCTAATTCTGCTGTCTTGAGCATCCCTGATTATAATCGCTCAACCTTTGGTGGCCGTGCCTTCTGTTGCCTAGACCCTAAGCTCTGGAATTCCCTGCCTAAATCTCTCCGCCTCTCTATCTCTCTTTCCTCCTTTAAGACGCTCCTTAAAACCTATTACTTTGACCAAGCTTTTGGTCACCTGCCCTAATTTCTTCGTGGGTGGCTCGGTGTCAAATTTCTTCTCTTATAATACTCCTTTGAAGTGCCTTGGGACTTTTCACTATGTTAAAGACACTATGTAAATACAAGTTGTGTTGCTGTTGTTGTTGACGTACTAAGCTACTGGGCCATCTAGTATTTTTATTGCATTTCTTTTAAAACAAGGAACAATCTTAACCCTCATCCTGGCCCTAATGCAGAACTTTGCATCTACATAGTGCTAACCTTCTGCAAGACTACCTCGTTTCTATGGCAGTGAAAAAGTGGACCGGAAAAACTGAGGCAAATTAAATCTGTTATGTATCGAATAACTCCACGAGACTAAGTACGGTGAGCTATTTCAGGCATGACCATACTCCAGTTTATTCATTCTCAAAGTGAGGATTCAACATGGCTGCCAACATTATACACACAGCTTGCATGTGTCTGCCAGTGACCATTAGGACTCTGACAGTCGCACCCTCCGGTAGCAGGTAAAACCCAGTTAACATACATAACATAATTCCCCCCAAAGTCCTTAGTACAGGTTGTATTTACAAGTTGAGACAGTCCGGGGCCTTCCGCTCCCTGGTTGATCTTCTCAGTTTGAACCCAAGCTTCGGTGAGTTAGTAGGACCATTGCTGCATTGCGGCGCAGTCGATTGGACAGGATTGTCGGGGATGGTAGGTTCATCTTCGTGAATGACACAAGGGTCAACTGATGGTTGGATGTGTGTTGGTTGGTCGATGTCATCTTCAATTTGTTCTGGGTTGTCTGTGGATCGCAGTTTGATTTGGTCAATGTACCTCTTGCACATTTGACCATTTAACAGTTTGACTACAAACACCCTGTTCCCCTCCTTGGCCAAAACTGTGCCAGCAACCCACTTTGGACCATGACCATAATTCAGGATAAACACAGGGTCATTAACAGCAATGTCATGTGATCGTGGTACCATTGCTGCCGTTGGCTTCTGGTTTCGACATGATCATTGAGATCCGGGTGTCCAAGAGAGAGCCTGGTTTTGAAGACTCTCTTCATTAACAGCTCGACAGTAGGGACCCGGGTGAGCAAGTGGGGTCTCGTCCGGTAACTGAGCAGAATGCAGGACAAGCAGGTCTGTAGGGAGCCATGAGTCACGCGTTTTAGGCTCTGCTTAATGGTTTGGACAGCCCGCTCCGCTTGACTGTTAGACGGGGGTTTGAAAGGGGCAGACCTGACATGCTTGATGACATTACGGGTCATAAACTCATGGAACTCCGAACTGGTGAAACACGGTCCGTTGTTGCTGACAAGGACGTCGGGCAAGCCATGGCTGGTGAACATGGCCTGGAGGCTTTCAATAGTAGCTGTGGACGTGCTGGATGACATGATTATGCATTCAATCCATTTGGAGTAAGCATCCACTACCACTAAAAGCATTTTGCCGAGAAGGGGGCCGGCAAAGTCTATGTGGATCCTTGACCACAGTTTGGATGGCCATGACCACAGACTCAGCGGAGCCTCCACAGGTGCGTTACTCAGTTGCATGCAAGTGTTGCACTGATGCACGCATGACTCCAACTCCAAGTCAATGCCGGGCCACCAAACATGAGACCTGGCAATGACCTTCATCATGACATGCCTGGGTGGATACTATGTAAATCTCACACAAAAGTTTCCCTGCCTTTTTTTGGCATAACAACAGGATTACACCATAACAGACAATCAGACTGAATAGACAATTTATCTTTGCGGCAGCTATAAGGCTTAAATTAATCCTACATTTCTCTGGGAATGGTAGACCAATTTCCATTTAGGACACACCTTTTTACGCTTGACAGTGCAGGATCCTGGCTGGTCCAGGTCCTAATTTGGCGAGCCGTGACGAGTGACCCCTCGCTCTCGAAGGCATCCATGAGCAGCAGCAAGTCTGCAGGCTGCGACATTTCCACTCCGGTTGTGGGCAATGGTAGCCGGCTAAGTGCATCAGCACAGTTTTCAGTGCCTGGTCTGTGGTGGATGACATAATCATAAGCGGATAATGTCAGTGCCCATCTTTGGATGTGGGATGAGGCATTGGTGTTTATACCTTTGCTCTCAGAAAACAATGAAATACCCGGCTTTTGGTCTGTTTCAAGCTCAAACCAAAGCCCAAACAGATATTGGTGCATTTTCCTAACCCCATATACACATGCTAAAGCCTCTTTCTCTACCATACTATAGGCTCTTTCAGCCATAGACAGATTTCTGGATGCGTATGCCTGGACGCGGTTGGAGTTTGCCTGATACATTGGCTTGCTGGAGCACACAACTGACCCCATATGATGAGGCGTCGCAGGCCAGCACTAACCGCTTACATGGGTCATAGTGTACCAGTAATTTATTGGAACATAGCAGGTTCCTGGCCTTCTCAAAGGCTCTGTCTTGAGATTTGCCCCAAACCCAGTCATTACCCTTTCTCAGCAACATGTGCAAGGGCTCTAGCAATGTTCTCAAACTAGGTCCAAAGTTACCGAAATAGTTGAGAAGACCCAGGAACGAATGCAGCTCCGTCACACTCTGGGGTCTGGGTGCATTCTTGATGACCTCTGTCTTCAAGTCCGTAGGCCTGATGCCATCTGCTGCAACCTTTCTCCCCAGGAATTCGACTTCTGGTGCCATGAAAACGCACTTGAAGCGTTTTAGCCTGAGTCCCACTCTGTCCAGATGATGTAGAACCTCTTCCAGGTTGTGCAGTTGTTCGGTGGTGTCACGACCAGTGATCAGGGTGTCATCTTGGAACACGACGGTTCTCGGGACGGACTTCAGCAAACTCTCTATGTTTCTCTGAAATATGGCTGCCGCCGAGCGAATTCCAAAAGGGCATCTGTGGTATATAAACAGTCCTCTGTGCGTGTTGAGGCACGTCAGTTTTTCGATGATTCAACCAGCTCCTGTGTCATGTAAGCGGAGGTCAGGTCCAATTTGGTGAACGACTTACCATTGCAAACAGGTTGTCAGCCTTGGGTAATGGGTACTGATCCTGTATCGAGACTCGGTTGATCGTTACCTTGTAGTCGCCGCAGATCCTGACCGTGCCATCACTTTTCAACACTGGGACAATTGGACTGACCTATTTGCTGAACTCAACTGGTGATATGATTCCTTCCCGTTGAAGTCTGTCCAGTTCGATCTCGACTTTCTCCCTCATCATGTACGGAACCGCCCGAGCCTTGTGATGGATGGGTCTTGCATCTGGGCCGAGGTGGATCTGCACCGTGGCTCCCGTGAAGTTGCCGATGTCGGGTTCGAACAACGAGGGAAACTTGCTCAGCATTTGAGAACACGAAGCGTCATCCAATGACAAGGCTTTAATATCGTTCCAATTCCATTTAATTTTCTCAAGCCAACTCCTGCCGAACAGCGTTGGGTCATTGCCTGGAACGATCCACAACATAAATCATGCACAGCTCCATCGTACGATACCTTTACTGCCGTGCTGCCAATGACTGATATGAGCTCTTTGGTGTAGGTACGCAGCTTCGCATTGATTGGGCTCAGTTTGGGTCTTTTTGCCTTAGTGTTCCACAGATTTTCGAAAGCCCTCTGGCTCATTATTGACTGACTCGCACTCGTGTCCAATTCCATGGATACTGGAATCCCATTTAATTTAACTTCCAGCATTATCGGAGGACTTTTGGTAAAAGAATGTACCCCATCTACTTCCTCGTTCTGTACCTTGGATTGAGTTGCCTGCCGCTTGATCCACGCTAGATCGATCATCCTCAACCACGTGGTGTGTTGCAGCACATTTGCTCGGTTGTGGACACATTCGCTGAAGGTGCCCAATGGTTGCACAGCCTTTGCACACGTATTGCTTGAATCGGCATTGAGGGGCCCGATGATAGCCCCTGCAATGCCAACAAGGCGAGATTTGATTCACCCCCGATGGCAGACTTTGAGCAGTTACAGATCGTACGAATGCGGACAAGTAGGCCCCGCCATGTGCAGCTCTGCCTGCCAACGATATTACTTCATGCACAGTATTTGCCGGTGAGTTTCAATGCTGGGAAGATATCTGTTTCGAGTTTTTGTCCGTGGACATGCATGCCTGGCGATAGTTATGGCCCTGCTCAGGTCTAGAGATTCAGCAGCCAGCAGCTTTCGAAGGATGACCTTGTGGCCAATGCCAAGCACGAAAAAGTCCCGCAGCATTTCCTCCAATGCAGCTCCAAAGTTGCACGGCCCAGCGAGACACCTCAGGTCGGCGACAAATTCCACCACGGTCCTGGCCCTCAGAGCGAATGTGCGTAAAGAAACAATACCTCGCCATGATGATGTTTTCCTTCGGTTTAAAGTGGTTCTGAACCAGCGTACACAATTCATCGTAAGTCTTATATGTTGGTCGAGTCGGTGAGAGTAGATTCTTGATAAAGCCATAAGTTTTTGACCCACAAACAGTGAGGAGAACCGCCCTGTGCTTAATTGCGATAATGGTTCCTTCCAATCCGTTGGCTAGGAAGTACTGGTCAAGGTGATCAGTGAAATCCTCCCAGTCTTCCCCTTCCACGAATCGCTCCAAAATTCCAGCAGACATGGTTGTGTGAAAGTTCGTATTTTTAGCTCCTTGCCAATTGTTATGTATCGAATAACTCCACAAGGCTAAGTACGGTGAGCTAGTTCAGGCATGACCTTACTCCAGCTTATTCATTCTCAAAGTGAGGATTTAACATGGCTGCCAACATTATCTATGTTGTGTATCTGTAAAGCCTGCACTCCCATGTTCCGCCACCAGGGAGCTCATCCCCTGAAGTCCCAAGGGATCCCAGCATCCCTTGGGAGCACTGTATATAAGCCGGCCCCTAAGGCCTGTTCCTCATTCTGGAGTGTCTTATTAAAGATTGAGGTCACTGTTACTTTAACCTCCCTGTGTGCAGCCTCATCTGTGTCAGGAACACAATAACTGGCGACGAGTATACGAATCCAACGCAAAGATGCAGCAAACTGTGGGCATCCTGGAGAAGTTCTCGGAGGGTGAGGACTGGGAAGCCTATGTCGAATGGCTAGACCAGTACTTTGTAGCCAACGAGCTGGACGGAGAAGGAAGCGCTGCAAAAAGGAGAGCGGTCCTCCTCACAGTCTGCAGGGCACCGACCTACAGTCTCATGAAGAATCATCTGGCTCCGGTGAAACCCACAGATAAGTCATATGAGGAGCTGTGTACACTGGTTCGGGAGCATCTTAACCCGAGGGAGAGCGTGCTGATGGCGAGGTATCGGTTCTACACGTGCCAGCGATCTGAAGGTCAGGAAGTGGCGAGCTACGTCGCTGAGCTAAGGCGACTTGCAGGACAATATGAGTTTGATGGCTACCTGGAGCAAATGCTCAGAGACTTTTTTGTACTGGGCATTGGCCACGAGACCATCCTACGAAAACTTTTGACCTAGAGACACCGACCCTCAGTAAGGCCATTGCGATAGCACAGGTGTTTATGTCCACCAGTGATAACACCAAACAAATCTCTCAGCACACAAGTGCTAGCAATGTTCATAAATTAACTGGAACTGTGTTTGCGAGCAGAAATGTACAGGGCAGAACCCACGAGTCTGCAACTGCCAGCAGGCCTCAGGTGACCCAGATGACTCAGAGTTCCCAACAAAGGATGAATGCAAGGCAATTCGCACCTTGTTGGCGTTGTGGAGGCCTCCATTTAGCTTATTCATGCCGCATCAAAAGTTATGTTTGCAAGAGCTGTGGAACAATGGGGCACCTCCAATGAGGTTGGAAACAAGCTGCAATCTCTGAAAAACCTGCTAACCACCACGTGGCAGAGGAAGATCGATCCATGGTGGATCAAAGCAATTTCGAGCCTCAGAGAGAGGAGGCAGATGCTGAAGTACACGGGGTGCACACATTTTCGACGAAATGTCCACCTATAATGCTAAATGTAAAATTGATTGGCTTACCCGTAGCCATGGAACTGGGATGGCATTTGAGCGCTATCACATGTCGATGAGGCCTCATGTACCCAGGTTCTTAACAAATTTCCTTCCCTCTTTGAGCCAGGCATTGGAAACTTTTCCGGGGCGAAGGTGCAGATCCACTTGGTCCCAGAGGCACGACCCATTCACCACAAGGCGCGAGTGGTACCTCAAATGATGAGGGAGAGAGTGGAAAGCGAGCTGGACAGGCTGCAACGCGAGGGCATCATCTCCCCAGTGGAATTCAGCGAGTGGGCCAGCCCGATTGTTCCAGTACTCAAAAGTGATGGCACGGTCAGGATTTGCGGCGATTATAAAGTAACTATTAATCATTTCTCACTACAGGACCAATACCCGCTACCTAAGGCAGATGACCTATTTGCGACGCTGGCAGGAGGAAAAACGTTCACCAAGCTTGACCTGACTTCGGCCTACATGACGCAGGAGCTAGAGGAGTCTTCAAAGCGCCTCACTTGCATCAAAACGCACAAGGAACTGTTCATCTACAACAGATGCCCATCTGGAATTCAGTCGGCTGCAGTGATCTTCCAGAGAAACATGGAGAAACTACTCAAGTCGGTACCACGCATGTTGGTCTTTCAGGACGACATATTGGTCACAGGTCAGGACACCGCCGAGCACCTACAAAACCTGCAGGAGGTCCTCCAGCGACTGGATCGCGTAGGGCTGCGGCTGAAGAGGTCGAAATGCGTCTTCATGGCAACAGAAGTGGAGTTTTTGGGGAGAAAGATTGCGGTGGACGGCATTCAGCCCACAGACGCCAAGACAGAGGCTATTAGGAACACGCCCAGGCCACAGAATGTCACGGAGCTGCGGTCGTTCCTGGGACTCCTCAACTATTTTGGTAACTTCCTACCAGGGTTAAGCACCCTTTTAGAGCCCCTACATGTGTTATTGCGCAAAGCTGAGAACTAGGTATGGAGAAAACAACAAGTAATTGCTTTTGAGAAATACAGAAACATTTTATGCTCCAACAAGCTGCTTGTATTGTATAACCTGTGTAAAAGACTTGTGCTAGTATGTGACGCATCGTCGTACGGAGTCGGGTGTGTATTACAACAAGCTAACGTTGTGGGGAAATTGCAACCTGTCGCCTATGCTTCCAGGAGCTTGTCTAAGGCCGAGAGGGCCTACAGCATGATTGAGAAAGAGGTATTAGCATGTGTGTTCGGGGTAAAGAAAATGAATCAGTACCTGTTTGGCCTCAAATTTGAGCTGCAAGCTGATCACAAGCCCCTCACATCCCTGTTTGCTGAAAATAAGGGGATAAATACTAATGCCTCAGCCCGCATACAAAGGTGGGCACTCGCGCTATCAGCGTATAACTATACCATCCGCCACAGGCCAGGCACCGAGAACTGTGCGGATGCTCTCAGTCGGCTACCATTGCCTACCACGGGGGTGGAAATGGCGCAGCCTGCAAACTTGTTGATGGTGGCGCAGCCCATAGATTTGTTGATGGTCTTGGAAGCGTTTGAAAATGATAAATCATCTGTCACGGCCCGCCAGATTAGGACTTAGACCAGCCAAGATCCTCTGCTGTCCCTAGTAAAAAACTGTGTACTGCATGGGAGCTGGGCCAGCAGCCCCGTTGAAATGCAAGAGCCAATCAAACCGTTCCAGTGGCGAAAGGATGAGCTGTCCATTCAGGCAGACTGCCTGTTGTGGGATAACCACGTAGTGCTATCAAAAAGGGGCAGGGAGACGTTCATCTCGGATCTCCACAGCACACACCCGGGTATAGTAATGATGAAAGCGATAGCCAGATCCCACACATGATGGCCCGGTATCGACTCTGACTTAGAGTCCTATGTACGGCAATGCAGGGTATGTGCTCAGTTGAGTAACACGTCCAGAGAGGCACCACTAAGTTTATGGTCCTGACCCTCCAGACCATGGTCGAGGATCCATGTCGACTATGCGGGCTCGTTTCTCGGTAAAATGTTCCCGGTGGTGGTGGATGCTTTTTCAAAATGGATTGAATGTGAAATAATGTCTAGAAGCACTGCCACCGCCACCATTGAAAGCCTGAGGGCCATGTTTGCCACCCACGGGCTGCCTGACATACTGGTCAGTGACAACGGGCCATGTTTCACCAGTGCCGAATTTAAAGAATTCATGACCCACAATGGGATCAAACATGTCACCTCGGCCCCATTTAAACCAGCCTCCAATGGGCAGGCAGAGCAGGCAGTACAAACCATCAAACAGAGCCTTAAACGAGTCACAGAAGGCTCACTCCAAACCCGCCTGTCCCGAGTACTGTTCAGCTACCGCACGAGACCCCACTCGCTCACAGGGGTGCCCCCGGCTGAGCTACTCATGAAAAGGACACTTAAAACCAGACTCTTGCTGGTTCACCCCAACCTGCATGATCAGATAGAGAGCAGGTGACAGCAACAAAATGTAAACGATAGTCGCGCCACTGTGTCACGGGAAATTGATCTGAATGACCCTATGTATGTGCTAAACTATGCACATGATCACAAGTGGATCGCGGTCAAGGTGATAGCTAAAGAAGGGAATAGGGTGTTTGTAGTCAAACTAGACAATGGATAAATTTGCAGAAAGCACCTGGACCAAACGAGGCTACGGTTCACAGACTGCCCTGAACAACCCACAGCAGACACCACCTTTTTCAAGCCCACAACACACACCCATCAACGACACCACCCCAGACCAGAAAATCAAACCCATCACGCCCAACAGCCCAGCAAGGCCAGGCTCACCTAGCAGCCCTGCAGGGCCAACAACATGCCAGCCCAGCGAGGGCACAGCCAACACATCAGAACAGACATTTGTACCGAGGCGGTCCACCAGGGAAAGAACGGCTCCCGATCGCCTCACCTTGTAAATAGTTTTCACTTTGACTTTGCTGGGGGAGTGATGTTGTGTATCTGTAAAGCATGCACTCCCATGTTCCGCCACCATCCCCTGAAGTCCCAAGGGATCCCAGCATCCCTTGGGAGCACTGTATATAAGCCGGCACCTAAGGCCTGTTCTTCACTTTGGAGTGTCTTATTAAAGACTGAGGTCACTGTTACTTTAACCTCCCCGTGTGCAGTCTCATCTGTGTTAGGAATACAATAATATACACGGCCTGCATGTGTCTGCCAGTGACCATTAGGACTCTGACAGTCACACGCTCCGGTGGCAGGTAAAACCCAGTTAACATACATAACAAAATCAAAATCTATTTTTATACAGAACATCGCTAAAAGTTAAGAAAACACGCAAGGGGTTAAAAAAGTCACAGTTAAGCTAAATGACAACCCATCACTATTTACACATTCACAAGCAATGTATGAGGATGTTATCAATTCACAAAATAAAATAATGATGTCTGGATTACACATTTAATTCAAGAAATATGGCAATGAAGAACACAGAACTTTTTATGTTGCTGTTGTCTTTTCTTTTACTCCTCATTCGCAATTGCACACTCTCAGAGCTGAATCCATAGACAAAAAATGACAAAGGGAAAATATTTGAAGAGAGAAAGACTTGCATCTACATACCGCCTTTCACGTCCTCAGAATGTCATAAGGTGCTTCACCAATTAACTACTTTTGAATATATTCATTATTGTTATGTAGCCCAATTTAGCAGCCAGTTTGCATGCAAAAAGGTCCCACAAACAAATTAGATATGGCTAGATAATCTCTTTATTAATGGTTAAGGAATAAATGTTGGCCAGGACACTGGGAGAACTTCATTACTCTTCTTCTAATCGTGCCTTGGTATCTTTTACATTCACCTGAGAAGGAAGATGGGGCTTGGTTTAATGTCATATCTGAAAGCCAGCACCTTTGATAGTGCAGCACACCTGGGCCTTGAAATTCGGGTGTGCAGAGGGCACAAGGAACAATCCCTGGACCTGAATGGTGGGGCTCAAGGCCTCTCTGATATTGAGCCTTGGGCCTATTTCCATCAAGCATCATGCCGGCGAGGCACAATGGAAGATCAGGCCACTGCTGGTGTCACAGTAGTCAGATACTTGAAGGAAGTTGTGGGCTGATGGCTGCAAAGCTCCACTGTGCCTCAAACAGTCACTGTTTCTCTATTGCATCTTCTATAAGCCGTGGACTACATTGATGCTACCACTTTACTGTCTAGGCAATATGATGGGTGCACATCAGGGCTAAAGTGCCAGTATAACTCAAAAGTCATCAGTATACCTGATGTATTAAAGTCCGGGAGTGCATGACAGCTTCAAACTGGTTATTGCAAAGCTGTCAGTAAAAATAAAAAACATGCCTTATATTGATGTCTTGAATTGAACATTTTACTGTCTGGTTGGAGGCCGTGACACAGTGGCAGGTGCTGTGTAGCCAAGCTGCTTTGCCTAATACATTAGTCCTTGGAAATGCCACTCTTGCCTGAGAAATGTTTAGTGTCACTGACCACCTGCAAGTTGATGGAGTGGAAATCCTTGCATACTATTTACAGCATGGAGAAACAGCCCATTTGACCCAACAACTCCACACGTGGCTCCTCCCATCCTTGTTCATCTCACCCCATCAATATGTCTTCTATTCCTTTCTCCTTCATGTGGTTATGTAGCTTCCCCTCAAAGGCCGGTGGGTTGCCTGGATGGACAAATGGGTCCGAGCAATAACATCTAAAAAAGAACATTGAAACGTGTAGTTTGCAGTGAAGAAACGAGTTTAGACCTCATTCTGAAAGCACACAGCCTGCTTTCCATTTAGTGTGCATTGTATGGATCAGCTGGATGGACAGTGCATGCCTGGAGCATTGGAAAACTGCCTTTAGCTAATTTCTCTTTGGCTGCATGGGATTTCTGCTTTTAATGAAGGTCTTGCACCTTTCAGCAGGCTGGGGCTGTTAGAGGGAGCGGCATGCGGCAGTGCGGGCAGATACAGCAGGAGCGGCGAGGTCGAGACAAAGGAGCGGCAAGAGTTCATAGAGGGATGTGATTGGGGCCCAGGAGAGGTGAAAGTTCGGGGCCCAGAAAAGGCGAGGGCCCAAGGGCAGCACGGACCAGCCCACTCTGCGCTATGCGTGGAGCAGAGCTGGTCTCCAGTTGTTTTGGTTAATTCTTGTCACTGGACCAAGACCTGGCTCTGTCAAGCCCATGTGGTGGCTGGGGCGCAACGACCACCACACATTAAAAAATCCACGCACAGGCCTCTTCCACCCTTCAGGATATAATTTGGGATTGGACTATCATTGAAACACCTCTGAACTCATCCGTTTTCGGCATGGAAGCAAGTCATCCTCGTTTCAAGGGACTGCCTATGATGATGAGGGGGGGTGGGGGGGTTAATCAGGTTGGGAGGTAGTGGTGGCCAGGGAGGGAATGATGGTGATTGGGCGGTTGGGGGGGGGGGGGGGGGGAAGTGGTGGCAAATCCGGCGATATATATTTTTTCTCTTTGTACCCATGTTGTAAGCAGAGAATTTAGAAGGGACCTGTTTATTATGAAATTTGTCCAACAGGCAGACTTTTTAAAATTTCTTTTTTCTCTGCCTGTTTTTCCTTTATCTCCCGCTTCCTCTCCTGAAAGCATTAACTCCTTTGGGGGGGCTACAATTCCATGGCAACCAGATATTTGATATTGTGCTCCCCATTCTCAAGCCCAAATTTTCTTTTATACCAAGAACAAAAGTGGATCGAGCTCTGATCCCTGAGGTATATTTATTCCAACCTTTCTCTAAACCAATCATTACCCATTAACCCTAGTGCTTTGTTTCCTGTCCACCAACTAACTCTCTATCCATGCTGTTACATTTTCTCATATACCATGGCCCCAATATTTACCAAGAGGCGGGAGGATGTGGGTGAGGCCAAAATCAGGAAGGCTGGCGGGGGAGGAGGCCCCGATCGGGAACGTTTGGGGGAAAGGAGGCCCACGATTTGGAAGGCTGAGGTGTGGGGGGCTGGTGAAGGTTAGTGATCAGGGCTGGGGAAGTCTGAAGGCTTTCTTAAGGGCCTGGGGAGCACTCCTGCTTCTCCTGGCCCACAGGGCGTGCTAAAAGAGTCACTTACTTTGGGGAGCCGCCAACTCCCGCCTAGATTTCACAGCCAAGTTTCCCGACCCTGAGGAAACCCGCGTAGCACCAGTTAATTTCAAATCGAGCTCCCAATTGCACTGTAGGAGCCAGGTTTAAATATGTTAATAAGCATCCCCGCCTCTCCACGGCAGGACACACGGATGCCTTGATATCTGCCACTGTAAAAATTGCAGCTGGTGCGTGAATAGCGTTTTCGGGGCGGGTTCCGCGGAATTCACATTTTAAACCCTGTGCCTCTCCAGCCCATTGTGGGGAGGTTAGTATCAAGACCCATATGTCTGAACTTTTTAACAAGCCCCTTGTGAGACATCTTATTTGCATTTTATCAAAAACCCATCTGCATTGTATTTTTTTTATCTCTCATCCACTTCTTCAAAACAAGTTCTATTAAACTTGGTAAAGACAATTTGCCTTGAACAAATCCCTGTTGTCTTGCCTTGATTAACCCATGCATTTCTAAATGCTCAAATTAAAATATGATTTTAATATTTAAAACATAAGAAATAGGAGCAGGAGTAGGCCATTCAGCCCTTCGAGCCTGCATCCTCATTCAATAAGTTCATGCTAATCTTCGACCTCAACTCCAACTTCCCGCACTATCCCCATATCTCTTGTCCCTTAGTATCCAAAAATCTGTCACTCTCTGTCTGGAATATATTCAATGGCTGAACATCTACAGCCCTCTAGGGCAGATAATTCCTAAAATTCACAACCTTTTGCGTGAAGACATTTCTCCTCATTTCTGTCCTAAATAACCAACCCCTTATTCTGAGACTGTGACCCCTGGTTCTAGACTCCCGAGCCAAGGGAAATATCCTCTTATCATCTACCCTGTCAAGCTCCTTAAGAATTTTATATGTTTCAATGAAATCACTTCTTATTGTTCTAAATTCCAGAGAATATAGGTCTATTGTTCTCAATCTCTCCTCATAGGACAATCTCCCCATCCTAGGAATTAGTATAATGAACTAGATGTGCTCCCTCTAGGTAAGGAGATCAAAACTGTACACAATACTCCAGGTGTAGTCTCACCAAGGCCCTATATAATTGCAGTAAGATATTCTTATACACCAATCCTTTAGTAATAAAGGCCAAATTACCATTTGCTTTCCTAATTGCTTATTGTACCTGCATGTTAACTTTCAGTGATACATGTACAAGGACACCCAGGTCCTTCTGAAAATTAATATTTCCTAGTTTCTCATCATTTAAAACATATTCTGCATTTCTATTCTTCCTACCAAAGTGGATAGCTTCACATTTCTCCACATTATATTCTATCTGACACGTTCTTGCCCAATCACTTAACTTGTCTATAACCCTTTGCCGTCTCTTAGCGTCCTCCTCACAACTTACTTTCCCACTCAACTTTGTATCTTCAGCAAATGTGGATACATTACACTTGGTCCTCGCATCTAAGTTATTGGGCTCAATTTTGCCCAAGCCCATTTTCTGGCGTATTGCCAGAGTTACGCCCATTTTTCTAGGCCAGAAATGTGCCGGAAATAATTTGCCAAAGTTTCCCCGATGTATAATTTGAATTTGGCGCCGCGCAGCATGTCCAGTCACTTCGGGTTGTGGAGTCTGCTGTCTGCACTGAAAAATGATGCAGCACCTTCTGCGCATGCGTGGGAAAAAAAAGTTACGTTTCTAATATCGTTCCAATGGACGCGCGTGCGCAGTATGGCTCTGAATTGGCAATTGACCATTTTTAAAGAGCCAGTTGTGTGTGTGAGAAGGAGTGCTGTGTGAGAGCATTGGAAAAATCGCAGCTGCAGCAGTACAAGATGCAACGCGGTGCAAGGACCAAGAATTTCTTGCAGGATGAAGTGGAGGCACCAGTTACTGTGATTGAGAACAGATGGCAGGAGCTGGACACCAGCAGAGATCACATAAAAGTTCCACCCAAAGAAATTAATAAACGCTGGAACCAAGTAGCAGAAGATTACTGTGCAATGGTGACCACCACAAGATCTGGAGGCCAGTGTAAAAAGAAGTGGCAGGACCTTGGTCAAGTAGTTAGTGCAAGTAATATTTTCAATTAGTAAATGTGACCATCTGTATGTCCCATCCAGCAGAAAGACACCCTCTCTAAAAAGTTATATTTTCATCTTTGCAGAGGAAGGTGGCACATAATAAAAGGGAAAGAACTCGAACAGGAGGAGGCCCGGCAAATCTGCACCCACTGACACCCTTGGAAGAGAGGGTCACTGCTTTGATGGGTCCTGCCTGGAGAAAAGCAACCACCACTGCACAAGCTGGGCCCACACTCGAGGCAGAGGGTATTGCAAATTTATCGTGGTCCTTCAAATCAGCCTGCTGACTGGCCTGCGATGTGTGAGCTTACTCATGTCACCCATCCTGGTCCCTCCTCTGCTGCTGTCAGTGCGCATGAGGGATGACATGTTGGAGTTAGCTGTTGCAATCAGGGAACACGTCCAGATCCCGTGCCCATTGACAGAATCAACTGTCACTCCCACTCCAATCCCTACACCAGCCTCTGAAGAGCCCAAAGCCGGGCCCTCCAACTTGCCACCTGGGCCGTTCAACTTGCTGCATGACGCCTACGCCCCCCCCCCCCCCCCCCCCACCACCACCACCTCAATAGGTGCACAGTACCCAAGATCTTAGAAAGAATAAGCTTGGTACCAAGCCCAGAAATACAGCGCCACCAACTGCGGGCATGGGTGGTGGAGAGTACAAGACCAAGCGCAGCGGGCGGTGTTAGAATAAGGGGGAGGAGAGATGGGTGGGTGCAGCCTTTCTTTTCTGCTGTTGTTGTTGTTGTTATTATTATTGTTGTTATTGTTCTCAACTTAAAAGTTTTTTGTAAGTTATGTAAATTTACAAGTTTTTAAGTGATCTTAAAGAGTGATCTTAAAGTAAAGTTTGATACAAGAATAATTTTTATTAAAGTTAAGTACAAAAGAACTGTTTGTTAAAATTTTGAATAAAATATATTTTACATTAAAACTGAATCATGTTCCATTAACACAACACAACATTACGGAACAGCTCCAAACAATAAACATGTCCATGTGGATTAGTTGTCGCTGAGCCCTCAGGCATCAGTAAAACATTCATAGCTGAGCTGCTGGCACAATGCTCGAGCAATCGTTAAAGGAGCACGATGGCCCGCCCTCCTCCGCTGTCGTGCTCCGGCCTCATCCTCGTCATCATCCTCCTCCTGCTCCTCCTGCTCGTCACCTGCCATCTTCCACATCATTATCATCAGTCACTCTCACCACAGGTTGGTCTTCCACTACCAGGTGCTACTGCCACATGATGGCTAAGTTATGCAGCATGCAGCACACAACAGTGAACTGACCGACAATCTCAAGGGAGTACAGCAAGTAGCCTCTGGAATGGTCCAGGCATCGGAAACGCTGTTTCAAGATGCTAATGGTCCTCTCTATGATGCTGCATGTCGCATTGTGTGACATGTTGTATTCACAGTCAGCTTCCATCCGGGTTACGCGTAGGGGTGTCATGAGCCAGGTGGCGAGGCCGTACCCTTTGTCTCCCAGTAGCCAGCTCTGCCCTTCTGGCTGCTGCTGCTGAAACATGGCAGATATAACGCTGTCGCATAGGATGTACGCATCATGGGTGCTCCCAGGGTATCTTGCATCGAATGACATGATATGATGCATGTCGTCAAATACGAGCTGTACATTAATGGAGTGGAAGCCTTTTTTGTTCCTGTACATCTCGGAATCCTCCAAAGGTGCTCGCAAGGCGATGTGGGTACAATCAATGCAGCCCTGTTTCTTTAGGAAGCCAGCAATCCTGGAGAAGCCCACAGCCTTGTCATGGATTGCTTGGGCAGTCATGGGGAACTTTATGAAATCATTCCTCTGCACATACAGTGCAGCCATCAGCTGGCGAATGCAGAATGCGAATGTGTTGAGAGATGGCACACACATCCCCAGTTGTAGCTTGAAGCGATCAAGAGGCATAGAATGAAAGTTCAGCTGTAACCTTCACTTCAACGGACAAAGCAATTCTCCTGATGCTTCTACGTTGCAGGTCTGCTTTGACCAACTCACAGATCTCACATAACTTCTTTGCAGAAACGCAGCTTTCTGACACAGTCTGCATGACTCAGGTGGAGGTATACCCGAGGTGGGTAAGGCCTCCTGCCCAGCACCCTATGGGCTCTGATGTTCTTGTGATTATGTCAAATCAATTGTCTCCTACATAGCATCATGATGCAGAAGGCTCGCACAAGTTATGGCATTGTCAGTATTGCCCCCATACTTAAATTTAACCTTTGAAAGAAGTAAAAAATGGCAGGAAAACAGGCAGGACAGGTTTGCAGTTCTCTCTCTCCCCAAAGTCTATATGGATGGACCACACCCAAGATGTTGTGACTTCTCCTCTCACCCCCACCCCCCTAACTAATTGCAGTCTGTTGACCTCTCCTCTCTCCCTCCGCCCCCCCACCCCCCACGCCCATCACTCATTGCAGTCTTCAGAAGCCTTTGATCGGCACCTCGCTCTCTCTCTCTCTCTCCTCCCCGCCCGCGCCCCCCCCACCCCCCCATGGCTTGTTTTCTAGCTGAGCCCCGAGCCTCTGTATCCATTAAAAAACACTGGCCTAGAAAAATTGTAACTATGTCAGTTACGCCGCCGCAGATCACAGGGGGAAACTTGGGGAAAAAAAATACGGCAAGAAAAACGGCGCGCGCACAAAATATGGCGCAAATGACCGGTGAAAATTGAGCCCTTAGAAATAGATTGTATTTAGCTGAGGCCCAAGCACTGATCCTTGCGGCACCCCACGAGTTACAGTCTGCCAACCCGAAAATGATCCGTTTGTTCCTGCTCTCAATTTTTTGTCTGTTAACTGATATGTCCTTACCATACAGTATAAATGCACACGGGGCCCATACTTGAGAGAAGGTCATTCTGTGACCAGTAACATTTATTAGCCAGCACTGAAGTGATGAAGGTGGGTGGAGCTTCCCCTTTTATACCTGAAAGTCCAGGTTAGGAGTGTCTCCCACAAGTTCACCACCTAGTGGTCAATGTTCTCACAGTGTACAACTTAGGTCAGTTTATATATGGGTTACAATGATACTTGAATACATGACATCACCTTCCCCCAAAGTCTTATTGGGATCACAGGTTAAGTCTCTCTGGTGGTTTACGCTCCCTTGTAGAGCGCCTGAGTTGGGGCTCCGGTTGTTGGGCACTGGCCTGAGTGTCTGCTGTTTGCGGTGCCTCAGGCCTGTCCGGACTGTCCACAGACTGGGCTCTCCTCCGCTTGGTTCCGGTGTTTGGTCACCTGTGGAGGAGTGAACTCTACATCGTGTTCTTCCTCTGCTTCTTTTATGGGGTTGCTAAACCTCCTTTCTGTTTGATCCACGTGTTTGCGGCAGATTTGTCCATTGATAAGTTTAACTACCAGAATCCTATTCCCCTCTTTGGCAATCACAGTGCCTGTGAGCCATTTAGGCCCTGCAGCGTAGTTGAGGACAAAGACAGGGTCGTTGACATCAATACATCGCGCCCTCGCACTTCCGTCATGGTAGTCACATTGCACCAAAATAGTTCAGGAGCCCCAGGAATGAACGCAGCTCCGTCGTGTTATGAGGTCTGGGTGCTCTCTGGATCGCTTCTGTTTTGGACGCAGTAGGTCTGATCCCGTTTGCTGCTCCCCTCATCCCCAAGAATTCTACCTCTGGAGCTAGGAAGATGCACTTCGCCTTTTTCAGTCGCAGACCTACCCGACCCAGGTTGCGGAGGTGTTCTTCAGTATCACAACCCGTGATGAGGATGTCGTTTTGAAAAACCACTGTCCTTGGAATCGACTTGAGGAGGCTTTCCATATTTCGTTGAAAGATCGCGGCGGCCAAGCCAATCCCAAACGGACATCTGTTGTACTCAAACAACTCCTTGCGTGTCCTGATGGTGGTCAGCTTCTTCGACTCACTCACCAGCTCCTGGGACATATAAGCTGAGGTCAGGTCCAATTTTGTAAAACGTTTGCCACCGGATAGCGTCGCAAAGAGATCCTCTGCTCTCGGTAGCGGGTACTGGTCTTGGAGTGACACCCGATTGATGGTGGTCTTGTAATCGCCACATATCCTGACCGACCCACCCGCCTTGAGCACCGGCAGAATTGGTTTCGCCCAGTCACTGAATTCGATTGGCGAGATGATGCCTTCCCTCAGCAGGCGGTCCAATTCGCCTTCTATCTTTTCCCACATCACGTACGGCACCGCTCTGGCCTTTGGTGTACTGGCCTGACATCCGGGTTTATGTGAATCACTACCTTGGTCCCCATGAAAGTGCCAGTGCCAGGTTGAAAATTTGTCCAGGACCTGTGAGCATGATATTCGCTGCACAGAAGAAATTGTATTGACATCGCCCCATTTCCAGTTCATGACAGCCAGCCAACCCCTCCCCAGCAGTGCAGGACCATCCCCCGGGACAATCCAGATTGGCAACCTGTTCTCCGAATCTTTGTGGGTCACGACTACCGTGGCGCTGACTAGCACCGGAATGATCTCCTTTGTATATGTCCATAGCTGTGCATCAATTGGCAATAACTTTGGCCTCCTGGCCTTGGACGCCCACAACTTGTCGAACTGTTTGATACTCATCAGGGACTGGCTGGCCCCTGTGTCTAGCTCCATTGATACTGGGATGCCATTGAGGAGCACTTTCATCATTATCGGTAGCGTCCTGGTGTATGAACTGTATATGTGCTCCACATGAACTTCCTGAACTTCAGCTTCCAGCGATTTCCCCCAGTGTTCATTTGGCTCATAGGGCTTACATTGTTCCCGTCCTCCTCGTACATCAACCTGGCTGCAGGCTTCATAGAAACATAGAAAATAGGTGCAGGAGTAGGCCATTCGGCCCTTCGAGCCTGCACCGCCATTCAATGAGTTCATGACTGAACATGCAACTTCAGTACCCCATTCCTTCTTTCTCGCCATACCCCTTGATCCCCCTAGTAGTAAGGACTACATCTAACTCCTTTTTGAATATATTTAATGAATTGGCCTCAACAACTTTCTGTGGTAGAGAATTCCACAGGTTCACCACTCTCTGGGTGAAGAAGTTTCTCCTCATCTCGGTCCTAAATGGCTTACCCCTTATCCTTAGACTGTGACCCCTGGTTCTGGACTTCCCCAACATTGGGAACATTCTTCCTGCATCTAACCTGTCTAAACCCATCAGAATTTTAAATGTTTCTATGAGATCCCCTCTCATTCTTCTGAACTCCAGTGAGTACAAGCCCAGTTGATCCAGTCTTTCTTGATATGTCAGTTCAAACATCCCAGGAATCAGTCTGGCTTCCTGCACATATGCGCCAAGTGACTGCTGACGTTGCAGTTTCTGCAGGTATATTGCTGATACCTGCAAGCTCTGGCTGTGTGTTTGCCTCCACACCTCCAACATGAGCCGTTGTTGGAAACAAAACGTCCATTACCAGCCGATCATCTCTGACTGTCTTTGTAACTGTTCTTAAGCGCACCATTAACAGGTGTTGATGGCCCCATTATTGGCCACATTGTCCCTTGCCGTTCAGCTAGTCATTGTCTCTGTTGAACTCCCCCTTTGGATTCGACTACATGTTCAGGCATGTCCGATTTCCCCTGCCTGCCTGGAGAACTGTGTCCTGCGTTAACAATGCTGACTCCCTGTCCATTTGCTGCATTTAAGCCAAGATTTTTGTCATTCTGGTCTCTTCCTCCCCTGAGATAAATGTCTGGGCCATCAAAGCTGCCGTTTCCAGGGTCAAGTCTTTGGTCTCAATCAGTTTCCTGAAAACCCCAGTGTGCCCGATGCCCTCAATAAAAAAGTCTCACAGCATCTCCGCTCTGCATGCATCTGGGAACTAACATAGGCTCGCCAGTCACCGGAGGTCTGCCACAAAGTCTGGAACGCTTTGTCCTTCTAACCACTGGTGCGTGTAAAATCGGTGTCTCGCCATGTGCATACTGCTCGCCGGTTTAAAGTGTTCCCGATCAACTTACTGAGCTCTTCAAAAGTCTTGTCCACCGGCTTCTCTGGCGCTAGAAGGTCCTTCATCAGGGAGTACGTCCTGGATCCACAAACTGTCAGGAGATGAGCCCTGCGTTTGTCGGCTGAATCCTGTCCCAGCCATTGCTTAGTGATGAAACTTTGCTGTAGTCTCTCAATAAAATCGTCCCAATCATAACCAACACAGTACCTCTCATCTGAGCTGCTAGTGGCCATGCTTGCATGGTTTAAATCCCAGTTTCTCGTCGCCAATGATATGTCCTTACTATACAGTATGAATGCACACGCGGCCCATACTTGAGGGAAGGTCACTCTGTGACCAGTAACCTTTATTAGCCAGCATTGAAGTGATGAAGGTGGGTGGAGCTTTCCCTTTTATACCTGAAAGTCCAGGTTAGGAGTGTCTCCCACAAGTTCACCAGCTAGTGGTCAATGCTCTCACAGTGTACAACTTAGGTCAGTTTATACATGGGTTACAATGACAGTTAAATACATGACATTAACCAATCTTCAATCCATACTAATCCATATATTACCCCCAACCACATGAGCCCTAATTTTGTGCAATAACCTCTTCTGTGACACCTTATCGAATGCTTTCTGAAAATCCAATACACTACATCCACTGGTACACTCTTATCTACTGTGCTAGTTACAATCTCAAAAAACACTACGATATTAGTCAAACACGATTTTCCTTTCATAAATCCGTCTTGACTCTGCCCAATCATATTATGATTTTCGAAGTGCCCTATTACCATGTCCCTAATAATAGATTCTAACATTTTCCCTATTACTGATGTCAGGCTAACTGTCTGTGATGTATGTATGCCTGGGATTACCTGCCACCAGGGGGAGCGACCGTCGGAGGTCATTGGGCCACAGACACACACATGCAGCCCTTGTATATAAAGAAAGCCTCCATGTTTAATCCTCACTTTGAGAGCTAATAAAGTAGAGTCAGGTCGGACCTGATTGAGTTCACGGTCCTAAGCGTATTGAGTTATTGCACACAAAACGAGGCGCAAAAAAAATATGACCACCGTTGGAAACCTGGAGCGATTCGTGGAGGGAGAAGACTGGGAGAATTTTACAGATCGCCTTGACCAGTACTTCATGGCCAACAAGATGGATGAAGATGCTGACGCAGTTAGATTTTCCTCACGGTTTGTGGTCCAAAAGTCTATGGCCTCATAAAGAATCTGCTCCCACCTGCACGTCCAATGGAAAAGGCCTATGAGGAATTGTGTGCTCTGATTCGGGACCATCGCAAACCTAAAGAAGGCATCATTATCTCGAGATATCGCTTTTACAAGCATGTTTGTTCTGAGGGCCAGGACGTGCTGGAATTTGTTGCCGATCTGAGACGTCTCGCTGGGCCGTGTAGGTTTGGAACCGCGTTGGAAGACATGCTGCGCAACGTCTTTGTAATAGACATAAACCACGAGGTGATCCTGCAGAAGCTGCTGGCTGTGGAAAAGCTGGATCTGAGCAGGGCCATCACGATCGCCCAGGCTTGCCTGACCACAGTCGATAGTACAAAGCAGATATCCTCTCAGAGTCGGAACTCCATGGCAAGTACTGTGCACCAGATTGTGTCGTCGGTTGGCAGAGCTGCACCTGGCACGGCCTACACAACTGTGTTTCCGAAACCTGTAGCTGCTCGAAGTCTGCCATTGGGCACGAATTCGATTTCACCCTGTTGGCGTTATGGCAGCAATCATCGACCTCATCAGTGCCGTTTCAGACAGTATATTTGTAGAGGCTGTGCGAAAATGGGGCACCTTCAGCGGATGTGTCCGCAGCTCAGCAAGCGTGCTGCGACACACCACGTGGATGATGATGACTGATCCGGAGTGGATCCGGCAATGCAACCCAAGATATCCCAGGAGGAAATGTATAGTGTACATTCGTTCCTGACAAAGAGCCCACCGATAATGATTGAAGTAAAATTGAACAGCGTGCCGGTATCTATGGAATTAGACACGGGTGCAAGTCAGTCAATTATGAGCCAGAGGACTTTCGAAAAGCTGTGGGATACCAAGGCCGTGAAACCCAAGCTGAGTCCAGTAAATGCAAAATTGCATACCTACACCAAAGAGCTCATAGAAACATAGAAATTAGGTGCAGGAGCAAACCATTCGGCCCTTCGAGCCTGCACCGCCAATCAATAAGATCATGGCTGATCATTCAACCTCAGTACCCCTTTCCTGCTTTCTCTCCATACCCCTTGATCCCTTTGGCCGTAAGGGCCATATCTAACTCCCTTTTGATTATATCTAACAAACTGGCCTCAACAACCTTCTGCGGTAGAGAATTCCACAGGTTAACCACTCTCTGAGTGAAGAAGTTTTTCCTCATCTCTGTCATAAATGGCTTACCCCTTATTCTTAGACTGTGACCCCTGGTTCTGGAACTCCCCAGCAACGAGAACATTCTTCCTGCCTCTAACCTGTCCAATTCCGTCAGAATTTTATATGTTTCTATGAGATCCCTCTCATTCTTCTAAACTCCAGTGGATATAGGCCCAGTTGATCCAGTCTCTCCTCATATGTCAGTCCTGCCATCCCGGGAATCAACCTGTACTCCCTCAATAGCAAGAATGTCCTTCCTCAGATTAGGAGACCAAAACTGAACACAATATTCCAGGTGTGGCCTCACCAAGGCTCTGTACAACTGCAGTAAGACCTCCCTGCTCCTATACTCAAATTCTCTAGCTATTAAGGCCAACATTCCATTTGCCTTCTTCACCACCTGCTGTACCTGCATGCCAAACTTCAATAACTGATGTACCATGACACCCAGGTCTCGTTGCACCTCCCCTTTTCCTAATCTGTCACCATTCAGATAATACTCTGTCTTCCTGTTTTTGCCATCAAAGTGGATAATCTCACATTTATCCACATTATACTGCATCTGCCATGTATTTGCCCACTCACCTAACCTGTCCAAGTCACCCTGCAGCCCCTTAGCATCCTCCTCACTGCTCACACCGCCACCCAGCTTAGTGTCATCTGCAAACTTGGAGATATTACATTCAATTCCTTCATCTAAATCATTGATGTATATTGTAAATAGCTGGGTTCCCATAACTGAGCCCTGTGGCACCCAAATGGTCACTGCCTGCCATTCTGAAAAGGACCTGTTTATTCCAACTCTCTACTTCCTGTCTACCAACCAGTTCTCTATCCAAGGAAGACACAAATAACTTTCTGAATGTACTAGGGGACCGAAGGTCTAGTGAGAAGGAGGAACTGAAGGATATCCTTATTAGGCGGGAAATTGCGTTTGGGAAATTGACGGGATTGAAGGCCGATAAATCCCCAGGGCCTGATAGTTTACATCCCAGAGTACTTAAGGAAGTGGCCCTCGAAATAGTGGATGCATTGGTGATAATTTTCCAACAGTCTATCGACTCTGGATCAGTTCCTATAGACTTGAGGGTTGCTAATGTAACACCACTTTTTAAAAAAGGAGGGAGAGAGAAAACGGGTAATTATAGACCGGTTAGCCTGACATCAGTAGTGGGGAAAATGTTGGAATCAATCATTTAGGATGAAATAGCAGCGCATTTGGAAAGCAGTGACAGGATCGGTCCAAGTCAGCATGGATTTATGAAGGGAAAATCATGCTTGACAAATCTGGAATTTTTTGAGGATGTAACTCGTAGAGTGGACAGGGGAGAACCAGTGGATGTGGTGTATTTGGACTTTCAAAAGGCTTTTGACAAGGTCCCACACAAGAGATTGGTGTGCAAAATCAAAGTACATGCTATTGGGGGTAATGTACTGACGTGGATAGAGAACTGATTGGCAGACAGGAAGAAGAGAGTCAGGATAAACAGGTCCTTTTCAGAATGGCAGGCAGTGACTAGTGGAGTGCCGCAGGGCCCAGTTCTGGGACCCCAACTCTTTACAATATACATTAATGATTTAGATGATGGAATTGAGTGTAATATCTCCAAGTTTGCAGATGACACTAAACTGGGTGGTTGTGTGAGCTGTGAGAATGACGCTAAGAGACTGCAGGGTGATTTGGACAGGTTAAGCGAATGGGCAAATACATGGCAGATGCAGTATAATGTGGATAAGTGTGAGGTTATCCACTTTGGAGGCAAAAACACGAGGGTAGAATATTATCTGAATGGCGGCAGATTAGGAAAGGGGGAGGTGCAGTGAGACCTGGGTGTCATGGTTCATCAGTCATTGAAAGTTGGCATGTAGGTACAGCAGGCGGTGAAGAAGGCAAATGGTATGTTGACCTTCATAGCAAGGGGATTTGAGTATAGGAGCAGAGAAGTCTTACTGCAGTTGTACAGGGCCTTGGTGAGGCCTTACCTGGAATATTGTGTTCAGTTTTGGTTTCCTAATCTGAGGAAGGACATTCTTGCTATTGAGGGAGTGCAGCGAAGGTTCACCAGATTGATTCCAGGGATGTCTGGACTGACATATGAGGAGAGACTGGATCAACTGGGCCTTTATACAATGGAGTTTAGAAGGATGAGAGGGGATCTCATAGAAACATATAAGATTCTGACTGGACTGGACAGGTTAGATACGGGAAGAATGTTCCCGATGTTGGGGAAGTCCAGAACCAGGGAACACAGCCTTAGGATAAGGGACAGGCCATTTAGGACTGAGATGAGGAGAAACTTCTTTTCTCAGAGAGTTGTTAACCTGTGGAATTCCCTGCCGCAGAGTTGTTGATGCCAGTTCATTGGATATATTCAAGAGGGAGTTAGATATGGCCCTTGTGGCTAAAGCGATCAAGGGGTATGGAGATAAAGCAGGAACGGGGTAATGAAGGAATGATCAGCCATGATCTTATTGAATGGTGGTGCAGGCTCGAAGGGCCGGATGACCTACTCCTGCACTTATTTTCTATGTTTCTATGTTTCTATGTCAGTACATTACCCCCAATACCATGTGCTTTAATTTTGCACACTAATCTGTTGTCTGGGACCTTGTCAAAAGCCTTTTGAAAGTCAAAATACACCACATCCACTGGTTCTCCCTTGTCCACTCTATTCGTTACATCCTCAAAAAATTCTAGGAGCATGTCAAACATGATTTCCCTTTCATAAATCCATGCTGACTTGGACCGATCCTGTCACTGCTTTCCAAATGTGCTGCTATTTCATCTTTAATAATTGATTGAGTACAACATTTTCCCCACCATCGATGTCAGGCTAACCATTCTATAATTCCCTGCTTTCTCTCTCCCTCCTTTCTTAAAATGTGATGTTACATTAGCTATCTTCCAGTCCATAGGAACTGATCCAGAGTCAATAGAATGTTGGAAAATGATCACCAATGCATCCACTATTTCTCGGGCCACTTCCTTAAGTACTCTGGGATGCAGCCTATCAGGCCCTGGAGATTTATCGGCCTTCAATCCCATCAATATCCCTAACACAATTTCCTGACTAATAAGGATTTCCTTCAGTTCCTCCTTCTCGCTAGACCCTTGATATTTCCGGAAGGTTATTTGTGTCCTCCTTAGTGAAGACACAACCAAAGTATTTGTTCAATTGGTCTGCCATTTCTTTGTTCCCCATTGTAAATTCACCTGATTCTGACTGTAAAGGAACCTACGTTTGTCCTCACTAATCTTTTTCTCTTCACATATCTGTAGAAGCTTTTGCAGTCAGTTTTTATGTTCCCAGCAAGCTTCCTCTCATACTCTATTTCTCCCCTCCTAATTAAACACTTTGTCCTCCTCTGCTAAATTCTAAATTTTTCCAGTACTATTTCTTTACTAATACTAATTTCTTTAAGTTCCTTATTCTCACTGGGCCCTTAGTTCCCCACTATTTCCAGAATGTTTTTATGATACAAAGTATTTGTTTAATATCTCTGTCATTACCTTATTCCCCATTAAATTCCTCCTGTCTCTGTCTGTAAAGGATCCACATTTGCTTTTGCTAATCTCTTTCATTTTACATACCTATAGAAGCTTTTACAATCTGTTTTATGTCTCTCGCTAGTTTACTCTCATATTCTATTTCCTTTTTGTTTATCAATTTGTTGCTCATCCTTTGCTGAATTCTAGAATCCTCCCAATCGTCATTTACTACACTTTTTGGCAACATTATAAGTCACTTCCTTTAATCTAATATTATCTTTAACTTCTCTTGTTAGCTACGGTTGGACCACTTTTCCCGTGGGGTTTTTATTCCTTAAGGGAATGTATATTCAACGCGAATTAGGAATTATTTCTGTAAATGTTTGTTACATTAGATTTCAGAGGGGAGTTGTATCATTCCAAATTATACAGATATATTGCTTTTATGCCTCTGGTTACCAAAGGTAATAATCTCTGGATTACTACCTGAGCCACGAGCAAATTCGCATAGGGTAAATAGGATCAAAGAAATGAACGTGTGGCTCAAAGATTCGTGTGGGAGGAATTGGTTACAATTCATGGGCCACTGGCACCAGTACTGGGATAGGAGGAAGCTGTTCTGTTGGGACGGACTTCATTTGAACCAGGTTGGGGTCAGTGTCCTGGCAAATAGAAAAACTAAGGCTGTAGATAGGGCTTCAAACTAAATAAGTCGGGGGGGGGGGTGGGGGGGGGGGGGAGGAGTGGGGGAGGCGGAGGGACCCGGTGAGTGGAAATTTAAAAAGTCAAAGCGAAAGGAGAAGCCAAAAGTGCAGGGTAGCGGTAGGGGTAATGACAATCAGAGTGTGACAGGAAGGGACAGAGCGTATACATGTAAGATAAAATTAAAAGCTCTATATCTGAACGCACAAAGCATTTGTAATAAGATGGATGAGTTGACGGCACAAATAGAAATAAATGGATATGATATGATTGCCATTACAGAGACGTGGTTGCAAAGTGATCAAGGTTGGGAACTGAATATTCAGGGGTATCTGCCATTTTTTAAGAATAGAAAGAAAGGAAAAGGAGGTGGGGTAGCTCTGTTAATAAGGGATGAGATCATTGCAGTAGTGAGATATGATATTGGTTCAGAAGATCAAGATGTAGAATCAGTTTGGGTAAAGATAAGAAATAATAAGGGAAAGAAGTCACTGGTGGACGTGGTCGACAGACTCCCAAGCAATAGCCACACTGTAGGACAGAATATAAATAAAAAAATAATGGAGGCTTGTAAGAAAGGTACGGCAATAATCATGGGCGATTTTAATCTTCATATTGACGAGACAAATTAAATTGGTAACGGTAGCCTTGAAAAAGAGTTCATAGAGTGTATGTGGGATGGTTTCTTGGAACAATACGTTGTGGAACCAACCAGGGAGCAGACTATTCTAGTTCTGGTAATATGTAATGAGTCTGGATTAATTAATGATCTCGTAATGAAGGATCCTCTTGGGTAGAGTGATCATAGCATGGTAGAATTTCAAATTCAGTTTGAGGGTGAGAATGCTAGGTCTCAAACTAGTGTCCTGAACTTAAATATAGGTAATTACAAAGGTATGAAGGCATTGTTGGTATTGTGTTCCTAACACAGATGAGACTGTACACTGGGAGGTTAAAGTAACAGTGACCTCAGTCTTTATTAAGACACTCCAGAGTGAGGAACAGGCCTTAGGGGCCGGCTTATATACAGATGCTGGGATCCCTTGGGACTTCAGGGGATGCGCTCCCAGGTGGCGGAACATGGGAGTGCATGCTTTACAGATACACAACATCACTCCCCCGCAAAGTCAAACTGAAAACTATTTACAAGGTGAGGCGGTCGGGAGCCTTTCTTTCCCTGGTGGACCGCCTCGGTACAAATGTCTGTTCTGGTGTGTTGGCTGTGCCCTCGCTGGGCTAGCGTGTTGTTGGCCCTGCAGGGCTGCTGGGTGAGCCTGGCCTTGCTGGGCTGTTGGGCTTGATGAGTTCGATTTCCTGGTCCGGGGTGGTGTCGTTGATCCTTTGGGTGTGTGTTGTGGGCTCGAAAAAGGTGGTGTCTGCTGTGGGTTGTTCAGGGCAGTCTGTGAACCGCAGCCCCGTTTGGTCCAGGTGCTTTCTGCAAATTTGTCCATTGTTTAGTTTGACTACAAACACTCTACTCCGTTCTTTAGCTATCACCGTGCCCGCGATCCATGTGAGACCAGGTCCATAGTTTAGCACATACATAGGGTCATTCAGGTCAATTTCCCGTGATACAGTGGCGCGACCATCGTTTACATTTTGTTGCTGCCGCCTGTTCTCTACCTGATCATGCAGGTTGGGGTGAACCAGCGAGAGTCTGGTTTTAAATGTCCTTTTCATGAGTAGCTCAGCCGGGGGCACCCCTGTGAGCGAGTGGGGTCTTGTGCGGTAGCTGAGCAGTAATCGGGACAGGCGGGTTTGGAGTGAGCCTTCTGTGACTCGTTTAAGGCTCTGTTTGATTGTTTGTACTGCCCGCTCTGCCTGCCCATTGGAGGCTGGTTTAAACAGGGCTGAGGTGACATGTTTGATCCCATTGCGGGTCATGAATTCTTTAAATTCGGCACTGGTGAAACATGGCCCGTTGTCACTGACCAGTATGTCAGGCAGGCCGTGGGTGGTAAACATGGCCCTCAGGCTTTCAATGGTGGTGGTGGCGGTGCTTCCTGACATTATTTCACATTCAATCCATTTTGAAAAAGCATCCACCATCACCAGGAACATTTTACCGAGAAACGGGCCCGCATAGTCGACATGGATCCTCGACCGTGGTCTGGAGGGCCAGGACCACAAACTTAGTGGTACCTCTCTGGGCGCATTGTTCAACTGAGCACACACGCTGCATTGCTGTACACAGGACTCTAAGCCAGAGTCGATAGCGGGCCACCACACGTGCGATCTGGCTATCGCTTTCATCGTTACTAGACCCGCGTGAGTGCTGTGGAGATCCAAGATGAACGTCTCCCTGCCCTTTTTGGGTAGCACTACGCGGTTACTCCACAACAGGCAGTCTGCCTGAATGGACAGCTCATCCTTTCGCCGCTGGTTGATACGTCCTTACTACACAATATAAATGCACACGAGGCCCATGCTTGAGAGAAGGTCAGTCTGTGACCTGTCCTTTATTCCTTAGCACTCAAGTGATGAAGGTGGGTGGAGCTTCCCCTTTTATACCTGAAGGTCCAGGTTAGGAGTGTCTGCCACCTAGTGGTCAGTGTTCTCACGGTGTACAACTTAGGTCAGTTTATACATGGGTTACAATGCTGGTTGAATACATGACAAGGCAGTCTGCCTGAATGGACAGCTCGTCCTTTCGCCGCTGGAACGGCTTGATTAGCTCTTGTATTTCAACGGGGATGCTGGTCCAGCTCCCATGCAGTACACAGTTTTTTACTAGAGACAGCAGAGGATCTTGGCTGGTCTAAGTCCTAATCTGGTGGGCCGTGACAAGTGATTTATAATTTTCAAACGCTTCCATGACCATCAACAAATCTGCGGGCTGCACCACCATCAACAAGTTTGCAGGTTGCGCCATTTCCACCCCCGTGGTGGGCAATGGTAGCCGACTAAGAGCATCCGCACAGTTCTCAGTGCCTGGCCTGTGGCGGATGGTATAGTTATATGCTGATAGCGCGAGTGCCCACCTTTGTATGCGGGCTGAGGCATTAGTATTTATCCCCTTGTTTTCAGCCAACAGGGATATGAGGGGCTTGTGATCAGTTTCCAGCTCAAATTTGAGGCCAAACAGGTACTGATGCATTTTCTTTACCCCGAGCACACACACTAATGCCTCTTTCTCAATCATGCTGTAGGCCCTCTCGCTCTTAGACAAGCTCCTGGCGACAGGTTGCAACTTCCCTGCAACGTTAGCTTGTTGTAATACACACCCGACTTCATACGACGATGCGTCATATGCTAGCGCAAGTCTTTTACACGGGTTCTACAATACAACCAGCTTGTTGGAGCATAAAATGTTTCTGGTTTTCTCAAAAGCAATTACTTCATTTTTTCCCCATACCCAGTTCTCACCTTTACACAATAACACATGTAGGGACTCTAAGAGGGTGCTTAACCCCGGTAGGAAGTTACCAAAATAGTTGAGGAGACCCAGGAATGACCGCAGCTCTGTGACGTTCTATGGCCTGGGCGCGTTCCTGATAGCCTCTGCCTTGGCGTCTGTGGGCCGAATGCCGTCCCCCGCGATCTTTCTCCCCAAAAACTCCACTTCTGTTGCCATGAAGACGCATTTCGACCTCTTCAGCCGCAGCCCTACGCGATCCAGTCGCTGGAGGACCTCCTCCAGGTTTTGTAGGTGCTCGGTGGTGTCCCGACCCATAAACAATATGTCATCCTGCAAAACCACTGTGCGTGGTACTGACTTGAGTAGGCTCTCCATGTTTCTCTGGAATATCGCTTCGGCCAACCGAATTCCAAACGGGCATCTGTTGAAGATGAACAGTCCCTTGTGCGTGTTGATGCAGGTGAGGCCCTTCGAAGATTCCTCCAGCTCCTGTGTCATGTAGGCCGAAGTCAGGTCGAGCTTGGTGAATGTCTTGCCTCCTGCCAGCATCGCAAATAGGTCATCTGCTTTAGGTAGCGGGTATTGGTCCTGTAGCGAGAAACGATTAATAGTTACTTTATAATCGCCGCAAATCCTGACCATGCCATCACTTTTGAGTACTGGAACATTCGGGCCGACCCACTCACTGAATTCCACTGGGGAGATGATGCCCTCGCATTGCAGCCTGTCCAGCTCGATTTCCACTCTCTCCCTCATCTTGTGAGGTACCGCTCGCGCCTTGTGGTGAATGGGTCGTGCCTCTGGGACCAAGTGGAACCGCACCTTCACCCGGAAAAGTTTCCAATGCCTGGCTCAAAAAGGGAAGGAAATTTGTTAAGAACCTGGGTACATGAGGCCTCATCGACATGTGATAGTGCTTGGATGTCATCCCAGTTCCAGCGGATTTTGCCCAGCCAGCTCCTTCCAAGCAGTGTGGGGCCATCGCAGTTCATGCACCATGCCCTCGTAGGTGACCTTGACCATGGCGCTGCCCGGAACAATGATGAGCTCTTTGGTGTATGTTCTCAGTTTCATGTGGATGGGGCTCAGGGCTGGTCTGAGTGCCTTGTTGCGCCACAGTCTCTCAAACATCTTTTTACTCATGATGGATTGGCTAGCGCCAGTGTCCATTTCCATGGCTACGGGTAAGCCATTCAATTTTACATTTAGCAGTATAGGTGGACATTTCATCGAAAATGTGTGCACCCCATGTACTTCAGCATCTGGCTCCTCTATCTGAGGCTTGAAATTGCTTTGATCCACTATGGACCAATCTTCCTCTGCCACGTGGTGGTTAGCAGCTTTTTCAGAGCTTGCAGCTCGTCTGCAAGCTCGTTGGAGGTGCTCCATTATTCCACAGCTCTTGCAAACATACCCTTTGGAGTGGCATGAATAGGCTGAATGGAAGGCTCCACAACGCCAACAAGGTGTGAATTGCCTTGCATTCATCCTTTGTTGGGGACTCTGACTCATCTGGATCACCTCAGGCCTGCTGGCAGTTGCAGACTCGTGGGTTCTGCCCTGTACATTTCTGCTCTCAAACACAGTTCCAGTTAATTTATGAACTTTGCTAGCACATGTGTGCTGAGAGATTTGTTTGGTGTTATCACTGGTGGACATAAACGCCTGTGCTATCACAATGGCCTTACTGAGGGTCGGTGTCTCTACAGTCAAAAGTTTTCGTAGGATGGTCTCGTGGCCAATGCCCAGTACAAAAAAGTCTCTGAGCATCTGCCCCAGGTAGCCATCAAACTCACATTGTCCTGTAAGTTGCCTTAGCTCAGCAACGTAGCTCTCCACTTCTTGACCTTCAGATCGCTGGCATGTGTAGAGCCAATACCTCGCCATCAGCACGCTCTCCCTCGGGTTAAGATGCTCTCGAACCAGTGTAAATAGCCCCTCATACGAATTATCTGTGGGTTTCACCAGAGCCAGAAGATTCTTCAGGAGGCTGTAGGTCGGTGCCCCGCAGACCGTGAGGAGGACCGGTCTCCTTTTTGCAGTGCTTCCTTCTCCGTCCAGCTCGTTGGCTACAAAGTACTGGTCTAGCCGTTCGACAGAGGCTTCCCAGTCCTCACCCTCCGGGAACTTCTCCAGGATGCCCACAGTTTGCTGCATCTTTGCATTGGATTCGTATACTCGTCGCCAATTATTGTGTTCCTAACACAGATGAGACTGAACACAGGGAGGTTAAAGTAACAGTGACCTCAGTCTTTATTAAGACACTCCAGAGTGAGGAACAGGCCTTAGGGGCCGGCTTATATACAGTGCTCCCAAGGGATGCTGGGATCCTTTGGGACTTCAGGGGATGCGCTCCCTGGTGGCGGAACATGGGAGTGCATGCTTTACAGATACATAACAGTTGGTTAAGGTGGACTGGGAAAATATATTAGAAAAGCAGTGGGAAACATTTATGGGGATATTTCATTACTCTCAACAAAGATTTATTCCAGTGAGAAATAAAGATGCTAAGGGAAGGATGAACCATCCCTAGCTCACTAAGGAAGTGAAGGATGGCATCAAATTGAAAACAAAGGTATACTATGTTGCGAAGAATAGTGGAAGGTCAGAGGTTTGGGAAATATTTAGAAACCAGCAAAGGACAACTAAAAAAATGATAATGGCAAAGAAGATAGCATATGTGAGTAAACTACCAAGAAATATAAAAACAGATAGTAAGAGCTTTGACAGGTATAGAAAAAGGAAGCGAGTAGCTAAAGTAAACGTTGGTCCCTGAGAGGATGAGACTGGGGAATTAATAGGGTAACAGGGAAATGGCGGAGACTTAGAACAAATATTTTATACCAGTCTTCACGGTAGAAGACACTAAAAAAATTCCAATAACTGATAATCAAGGAGCTAATGGTGGGGGTGGGCGTGGGGGGGGGTGCGGGAACTTAAAAAAATCACTATCACTCGAGATAAAATACTAGGCAAACTAATGGGACTAAAGATGAACAAGTCCCCTGGACCTGATGGCCTGCATCCTCGGGTATTAAAAGAAGTGGCTGCAGAGATAGTGCATTGGTTGTAATCTACCAAAATTCCCTGGATTCTGGAGAGGTCCCAGCAGACTGGAAAATCACAAATGTAACGCCCCTATTTAAGAAAGGAGGGAGACAGAAAGCAGGAAACTATAGATCAGTTAGCCTAACATCTGTCATTGGAAAAATGCTGGAGTCCATTATTAAGGAAGCAGAAGCAGGACATTTAGAAAATCAAAATGCAGTCAAGTAGAGTCAGCATGGTTTTATCATAGAATCATAGAAGTTTACAGCACGGACGAGGCCATTTCAGCGCATCGTGTCCATGTGGTGGAAATCATGTTCGACAACTTTGCTGGAGTTCTTTGAGGATGTAACGAGCAGGGTGGATAAAGGGGAACCAGTAGATGCCGTGTATTTGGATTTCCAGAAAGCATTCGATAAGGTGCCACATAAAAGGTTACTGCACAATATAAGAGCTCATGGGGTTGTGGCTAACATATTAGCATGGATAGAGGATTGGCTATCTAACAGAAAACTGAGAGTCGGGATAAATGGATCATTTTCAGGTTGGCAAACTGTAACGAATGGGGTGCCACAGGGATCAGTGCTCAACTATTTACAATTTATATTAATGACTTGGATGAAGAGACCGAGTGTAACATAGTCAAATTTGCTGATGATACTAAGATAGGTGAGAAATCAAGTTGTGAGGAAGCCGTACAGAATTTACAAAGGGATTATAGATAGGCTCAGTGAGTGGGCAAAAATTTGGCCGATGGACTATAATGTGGAAAAATGTGAGGTTATCCACTTTGGTAGGAAAAATAAAAAAGCAAATTATTATTTAATTGGGGAGAGATTACAAAATGCTGCAGTACAGAGGGATTTAGGGATCCTTGTACATGAAACACAAAAAGTTAGCATGCAGCTACAGCAAGTAATCAGGAAGGCAAATGGAATGTTGGACTTTATTGCACGGGGACAGCATATATAAGCAGGAAAGTCCTGCTCCAACTACACAGGGCGTTGATAAGACTATACCTGCAGTATTACCTACAGTTTTGGTCTCCTTATTTAAGGAGGGATATACTTGCATTGGAGGAAGTTCAGACAAGGTTCACATGGTTGATTCCTGAGATGAAGGGGTTGTCATATGAAGAAAGGTTCAACAGGTCGGGCCTATACTCATTGGAATTTAGAAGAATGAGAGGTGATCTTGTTGAAACATATAAGATTCTGAGGGGGCTTGACATGGTAGATGCATAGAGGATGTTTCCCATGGGGGAATCTAGAACTAGGGGGCACAGTTTCAGAATTCCAGACAGAAATGAGGAGGAATTTCTTCTGTCAGAGGGTCATGATTTTTTGGAATTCTCTACTTTAGGGAGCTGTGGAGGCTGGGTCATTGAATATATTTAAGGTGGAGATAGACAGATTATTGAATGATAAGGGAGACAAGGGTTATGGGGAGTGGGCAGGGAAGTGGAGTTGAGACCAGGATCAGATCAGCCATGAACTTATTGAATGGCGGAGCAGGCTCGAGGGCCAAATGGCCTACTCCTGCTCCTATTTCTTATATTCTTATGACTTGTTTTAAGGATTTATATGCTTCAGAGCACCAAATCCTTATTAAAGCATGCTTTGCTCCCGTTGGAATGTTCAGCAATGAGTGGCTCACTTCCTGACCTTATCAAAGCCTACCCACCATCTACAAATCTCAAGTTAGGCATGTGATAGAATATTCACCACTCACCTGGATGGATGAAGCTGCAGCAACACGAACAGATCAACACTATCCAGAACAAAACAATTTGCTTGATTGGCATCCATGTCAACAAGCTCAATATCCACCACTGCATACTGTGGCTGCTCTGCAGCAACTCATAAAGATTACTTCAAAGCACCTCCCTCTCCTGTGACCTCTATCACCAAGAAGAGCAATAGTGTTTTGGAATACCACTACCTCCAAATGCCCCTCTAATTTTTTTTAATTCATTCATTCACGGGATGTGGGTGTCACTGGCAAGGCCAGCATTTATTGCCCATCCCTAATTGCACCATTTCAGTGGTCAGTTAAGAGTCATCCACATTGCTGTGGGTCTGGAGTTACATACAGGCCAAACTGGGTAAGGATGGCAGATTTCCTTCCCTAAAGGACATTAGTGAACCAGATGAGTTTTTACCACAACCCGGTAGTTTCATGGTCACCATTACTGATACTTTTTTTTAAGATTTAATTTTTTTTTTAAATTCCAGATTTATTTAATTAACTGAATGTAAATTCCCTAGCTGTAATGGTTGGATTTGAACTCACATCTCTGGAACATTAGTCCAAGCCTCTGGATTACTAATTTAGTAACACAACTACTATGCTACTGTAACACCGAGTCATGCACCATCCTGACTTGGACCTACAACACCATTCTTTCATTGTTGAGTCAATATCAGGGAATTCTCTACCTAACACCATTGTAAAAGCAGCATCAGCACAAGGATTGCAGCAGTTCAAGGAAGAGGCTTGTCACCACCTTCTCTAGAGATGGGAAATAAATTCAGCCATACCAGTCCACATCCTGAGAACAAAAAATAGAATTCCAGTTTTCTACTAGCCTTTGTGAAAAAGTGTTTCACGATTTCACTCCTGAATGACCTAGTTCTAATTTTAAGATTGCATCCCCTTATCCTTGATTCCCCACTAGAGGAAATAGTTCCTTTGTATCTACCCTATCAAATCCTTTTAACATTTTAAACATCTCGATCAGATCACCCTTCAATCTTCTATACTCAAGGGAATGCAAGCCAAGTTTATGCAACCTATTAATATAATTTAACCTTCTAAGCCACAGTATCATTTATAATTTGAGATAAAGTTTAGAAGGCACAATTAAGATTTTCAAAATGAATTCTAATTACTCAGGGTCACTGATGGTGTCAAATGTCATTTGATCAGCTTCAGCTATTCCATTTTAATATAAAATAATCTTGATTTGAAGTAGTTTGTGTTTTTCTATGACCACTCAGAATCAAATACTTAAACCAAACAGAAAAAATACTATTTTAAAATCAAAACAATAACAACTTACATATATGTAGCACCTTTAATATTGAAAAATGGCCAAAGGCACTTCACAGAGCTGTGAGAAAACTTTTGCTGGACCAAAGAAGAGATTAGGAACAGTGACCAAAACCTTCATTAAAGAGATGGATTTCAAGGAGGGTCTTAAAGGAGGAGAGGGAGGTGGAGGTTTGAAGGGTTTAGAGTGGGGATTGCAGACTGGATGTGCTAATGGGGGATTTGTATCATCAGCAAACAGATATATTACATTTGGTCCCCTCATCCAAATCATTGATATAGATTGTGAAGAGCTGGGGCCCAAGCACTGATCCTTGTGGCACCCCACTAGTTACAGCCTGCCAACGCGAAAATGACCCGTTTATTCCTATTTTCTGTTAGCCAATCCTCAATCCATGCTAGCATATTAATCCCAATCCCATGAGCCCCAATTTTGTTCAATAACCTCTTGTGTGGCACCTTATCGAATGCCTTCTGAAAATCCAAATACACCACATCCACATTTATCTATTCTGCTAGTTACAAACTCAAAAAACTCTCAGATTTGTCACACATGATTTCCTTTTCATAAATCCATGCTGACTCTGCCCAAACCTATTATTATTTTCTAAGTGCCCTATTATCACATCCTAAGTAATAGATTCTAGCATTTTCCCTACTACTGATGTCAGGCTAACTGGTTTGTAGTTCCCCGTTTTCTCTCTCCCTCCTTTCTTAAATAGCAGGGTTACATTAGCTACCTTCCAATCTGTGGGAACCATTCTAGAATCTATGGAATTTTGGAAGATGACAATCAATGCATCCATTATCTCAATAGCCACCTCTTTCAAAACCCTAGGATGTAGGCCATCAGGTCCAGAGGATTTATCAGCTTTTGGTCACATAAATTTCTCCAGTACTATTTTTTTACTAATACTAATTTCTTTTAGTTCCTCATTCTCACTGGATCCTTGGTATTCCACTATTTCCAGAAGGTTTTTCGTGTCTTCTTCTGTGAAGACAAACACGTAGCATCTGTTTAATTTCTCTGCCATTTCCTTAAACCCCATTATAATTTCTCCTGATTCAGCTTGTAGAGGCCTCACATTTACTTTTGTTAATATTTTCCTTTTTACATATCGATAGAAGCTTTTACTGTCTGTTTTTATGTACCTCGCTACTTTACTCTCATATTCTATTTTCCCTTTCTTTATCAATATCTTGGTCCTTCTTTGCCGAATTCTAAAATCCTCCCAATCCTAAGGCTTAGTGCTCTTTTTGTCAACATTATAAGCCTCTTCCTTTGACCAAATACTATCTTTAACTTCTCTTGTTACCCACGGTTGGACCACTTTTCCTGTGCGGTTTTTGTGCCTGAAAAGAATGTATATTTATTGTAAATGATGTATTAATTCTTTAAATACTATCTATTGCTTGTCTACCGTCATACCTTTTAATGTAGTTTCCCAATCTACCTTAGCCAACGCTCCCCTCATACCTACATAGTTTCCTTTGTTTAGATTTAAGACCCTAGTTTTGGATTTAACTAAATCCCTTTCAAACTTAATGTAAAATTCTATCATATTATGGTCACTCTTCCATAAGGGCCCCTTTACGACAAGGTTATTAATTAACCCTTTCTCATTGCACAATACTAGATCTAAAATAGCCTATCCTTTAGTGGTTCCTCAACATACTGATCTAGAAAACCATCTTGTATAGAATCCATGAATTCATCCTCCACATTATTACTGCAGGTCCAGGTCGCTGTTGTAGGAGGCTCGGTCGCTGGAAGTCTGGTAGTCTGCTCGTCCTCGCCGCCGATGAGAGGCGTGGGCATTTGGAGGGAAGGTTCACGCCTGAGTTCAGGCCCGAATTTGTGGGATTTGTAGGATTAGTGTTTAAGGTAATTTATTAAGAAAATGGACCCTTTATTAGGGTCTATTAAGGCTAGGGGAAGTTTAGACAGTGGGAGAGGGGAGGTTGAGGGTGAAAAGTTTTCGAATGACGGAATATGACGAGGCTAAAGTTGTTTTAGCAGAGGAGCTCCCTAGGGAGCTGCCACCTCGGCGGCCATCTTAACGGCGGCAAACCTACTCCTGACAAAATGTCCAGAGCACGAACTCCTCATCACTAACACCCTGTTCCACCAGAGGGACAAATACAAGGCATCGTGGCAACACCCTTGCTCCAAACACTGACACCTGCTGGACTATGTCATCGTCCGAGCCAGGGATCGCAAGGATGTGCACATCACCCGCACCATGACAGGAGCTGACGACTGCTGGACGGACCATCGCCTAATCCGATCTGTCATCAATATTAACATGGCCCCAAAGCAGAGAGTACAGCAGAAGCAGTGCCGCAAAAAAGTTAACATCGGGGCACTTAAAGATCCAGCCAAGACAGCCCTATATAGCCAATGCCTCACAGCCATTCTGGCGTGCCTTGATGACCCTGAGATGCTCAATGCCCACAGCCCTTGGTCTGCCCCCCCAGGCCTCCATAACCAGTGCCTGTGAAGAGACACTTGGTTACTCAACCAGAAAACACCAGGACTGGTTTGATGAAAACGATCAGGAGATTCAAGAGCTAATAGATCGTAAACGCAGAGCATTTCTGAGCCTCAAGCAACAACCCAACTCGAGGGCTACAAAGCAACATTACAGATAGCTCAAGGATGAAGTTCAACAAAAAACCCTGGACCTAAAGAGCAGGTGGTGGATGGAGAAAGCGCAGGTGATACAACAACTAGCAACAGCCATGACATGCGAGGATTCTTCATTGCAGTCAAGGCCACCTACGGTCCAAACTCCCAAGGCCCCACCCCACTCCTGGCCAAGAACGGGGAAACACTCATCAAGAACACCGAGGTTGTCAGGGCCCGCTGGAAGGAGCACTTTGAAGATCTCCTCAATCGAAACTCTGCCTTTACTTAAGTGTTCTCAACTCCAGCCCACAGCATGTGACCAGCCACCACCTCAGTGAAACTCCAATGCTGCACAAGGTAGGAAAAGCCATAAAGCAGCTCAAGAACAACAAGGCTACGGGAGCGGATGGAATCCCTGCTGAGGCACTAAAATATGGCGGAGAGGCGCTGCTGGCACGGATTCATGACCTCATCTCTCTCATTTAGAGGGAGGAGAGCATGCCGGGAGATCTGAGGTGCAGTGATTCTGTCCATTTTTAAAAGGGGAACAAATCCGACTGTGGCAACTACAGGGGAATCTCCCTGCTATCAACCACTGGGAAGGTTGTCGCTAGAGTTCTCCTCAACGGTCTTCTCCCTGTGGCCGAGGTGCTCCTCCTGGAGTCACAGTGTGGATTTCATCCCCTACCGGGAACAACGGACATGACCTTTGCAGCATGACAACTGCAGGAAAAATGTAGGGAGCAGCGCCAGCCCTTATACATGGCCTTTTTCGATCTTACAAAGGCCTTTGACACTATCGACCGTGAGGGGTTATAGAGCGTCCTCCTCCGTTTTGGATGCCCCCAAAAGTTTGTCAACATCCTTCGCCTGCTTCACAACGATATACAGGCCGTGATCCTTACCAGCGGATCCATTACAGACCCATTCCATCTCCGGACCGGGGTCAAACAGGGTTGCATCATCGCTCCAACCCTCTTCCCAATCTTCCTCACTGCCATGCTCCACCTCACTGTCGACAAGCTCCCCGCTGGAGTGGAACTAAACTATAGAACCAGTGGGAAGCTGTTTAACCTACGCCACCTCCAGGCCAGGTCCAAGATCACCCAAACCTCTGTCGTTGAACTGCAGTACGCGGACGATGCCTGCGTCTGCACACATTCTGAGGCTGAACTCCAGGATATAGTCGATGTATTCACCAAGGCATATGAAAACATGGACCTCACGCTTAACATCCGTAAGACAAAGGTCCTCCATCAGCCTGTCCTCGCCGCACAACACTGCCCCCAGTCGTCAAGATTCACGGCGCAGCCCTCGACAACGTGGACCACTTCCCATACCTCGGGAGCCTCTTGTCAACAAAGGCAGACATTGATGCAGAGATTCAACATTGCCTCTAGTAAGCCAGTGCAGCCTTCGGCCGCTTGAGGAAGAGAGTGTTCGAAAACCAGGCCCTCAAACCTACCACCAAGCTCATGGTCTACAGGGCTGGAATAATACCCGCCCTCCTGTATGGATCAGAGGTATGGACAATGTACAGAAGACACATCAAGTCGCTGGAGATATACCACCAACAATGTCTCCGCAAGATCCTGCAAATCACCAGGGAGGACAGACGCACCAACATGTCCTCGCCCAGGCTAACACCCCAACATTGAAGCACTAACCACTCTCGATCAGCTTTGTTGGGCAGGCCACTTAGTTCGCATGCCAGACATGAGACTCCCTAAGCAATTGCTCTACGCGGAGCTCCTTCATGGCAAACGAGCCAAAGGTGGGCAGCGGAAACGTTACAAGGACACCCTCAAAGCCTCCCTGGTGAAGTGCGACATCACCACTGACACCTGGGAGACTCTGGCCGAAGACCACCCTAGGTGGAGAAAGTATATCTGGGAGGGCGTTGAGCTCTTTATGTGGTGTATGTAGCACACAAATCACTGACTCCACACAGTCTGGTGTAAGTCTAACTGCTGTGACCTTCGTCCTTTGTTGTTCAGCTCCAGAGTGCCTCCCAGGTGTGGTGGTCACCCTTATATAGTCCTTCTTACAGGTACTACCAGGGTTTTCCACCGCAGCGCCCTCTGTGGTGTGACATAGTACTTACATTACATTTAAGGTACTGGGACGATACACACATCATTACATAACATCACCTTCCCCCCCCCCCCATCTGGACGCAGGACAACGATACACACATCATTACATAACATCACCTTCCCCCCCCCCCCATCTGGACGCAGGACAACGATACACACATCATTACATAACATCACACTTGTCCAACGGAAGGCAGGTGGGCATAGACAATGCGTTAGTATGGTACATATTATCTGGTACATTACTTGGTTATTGACCGGTAGCGGAACCTTGATTTCCTTGTTAACCGTTATCATTAATTGTACTTCATCCATTATTTTACACAAATACAGTGGCCATTCAGCATAAAAAAAGTAATTCTTATTATAAATTCACTATCTCACATTAACATAGCTCATTTTCGACTCGCTCTGCCAAACAGAAGTCCTTTGTGGGGACCACCTCTTTGTAAGGCCCTTTTAAGACTCCCGGGTGCATTTCCTCTTTAAGGCACCATCTTTGATGCAGGAGGATTCCACGAGGCTTCTCCATGGGTGTCGCCATCTTTGATGCTCTGCAGCTCCGACACAATGCCGCCGCCATCTTCTTCTCCGCCGCTCCGAATGCCCTCCGCCGTCGCAGCCACCGCTCCCCTCCGCTGCCACCTGACTTGCCGCCTCTCCTGCGGCCGCCTTGGCCTCTCCAGCGGCCGCACTTGCCGCGTCCCCCACGGCCTCCGTAGCGGCCTCCCCTGCGGCTGCCATGGCCGCCGACCGACACTACCAGCTCCTCTGCGGGGCCTCTTTCTCTGCGGGGCCCTTCCGAACCGCCGGCCCCTGGATCCCTCAGCACCCCTCCCACAGCCGGCTCAACCCCCAACCCCCCCTTGGGCCCCTCTGTGCAGGGCTGCTTGCCTGTGGGGGCTGGGGCTGCAGGGTCTCTGTGTGAGATCCGGGCCTGGGACTTGCCTGTGGGTGGATTGAGGCTGCAGCTCCAGCTCGGTCGGCGCTGCTCTCTGGGGACCCGGGGCACGGCAGCACCCCGGGGAGCAGCAGCCTGTGGAGGAATGAAGTCTTCCCAGCTCCCACGGACCGTCCCCATCCACCTCCGGCCGAGGAGTGTCGGCCCATCGCCTGCAACGACCCACAAAGGTAAAGCGTGCGTCTCGTCCTGGTGGGATACCTGCACCATCGCTCTGCCAAGAACAGGTATTAGTTCCCTGGTGTAGGTACACAGCTTCGCCGTGACCGGGACCAGCTTGGGTCGTGCAGCTGGGTTAATCCACAGTTTATCAAAAGTTCTCCGACTCATCAACGACAGACCCGAGCCCGTGTCCACTTCCATACTCACTAGGACTCCGTTGATTTTTACTTCACTTATCACTGGGGGCGAATCTGTCGGTACACGTATACAGTCCAAACACCTCATCATCTTCTACCTGCTCCTCGCTGAACAGTGGATCATCCTCCATCTCCCCAGCCACATGGTGAGTCTGATTTCTTTTACACATACGCTGAAGGTGGCCTTTAACGTGGCAGGTATTGCACGTATACTCCGCAAACCTGCACCGGTGAACCCCATGGCTTCCTCCACAGCGCCAGCATGGTGCTGCTTGATTGGCCCCCCTCGGCGGACTCTGAGCTCCAGGATCCCGAGGTCCGTGCTCTCTGCCCCGGGCAGAGCCACGTTCTGCAGTTTTGTCCGTGGTGGCCGCTATCCTGTGGACAGTGCCTGCCAGGTTCAAGACTGTGTGGATTATTTGCTTGGTGCTGCAAGTCGAGGTCATATATGCCCGGCTGATGGTGATGGCCTTTGTCAGAGTGACTGTGGGTTCCGTGGCCAGCAGCTTGTGAAGGAGGCCCTCGTGGCCAATCCCCATAACGAAAACGTCCCGCAAAGCCTCGTCAAGGTGTGCCCCAAAATCACACGGCGCCGCGAGTCTCCTGAGGTCCGCAGCATATTTGGTGACATCCTGGCCCTCAGGTCTGCAGTGATGGAAAATTTGTATCTGGCCGTGAGGATGCTCTCCTTCGGTTTCAACTGATCACGAATGAGTTCAGTCAGCGCCTCGTATGACTTGTCCCTGACGCTCCCAGGTGCCAGCAAATTCCTGACGAGACAGTAAACCTCATCTCCACAACTGGAGAGCAATATCGCCTTACGCTTCTCTCTCATTGCGTATGTGTCCTCCGTCAGGTCATTTGCTGTGAAGTAGTACTCGAGTCTTTCCGTAAAGGCCTCCCAATCATTGCCCACGGTAAAATCCTTTAGCGAGCCCAGAGTAGCCATGGTTGCGTGGAGTTCGTCCGCTTCCTCGTTGCCAATGTGCTGTATGTAGCACACAAATCACTGACTCCACACAGTCTGGTGTTAATCTAACTGCTGTGACCTTCGTCTTTTATTGTTCAGCTCCAGAGTGCCTCCCAGGTGTGGTGGTCACCCTTATATAATCCTTCTTACAGGTACTACCAGGGTTTCCCACCACAGCGCCCTCTGTGGTGTGGCATAGTACTTACATTACATTTAAGGTACTGGGACGATACACACATCATTACATAACACTTTGAATCTCAACGCTGCCTGCGTGAAGTGGTCAGGCGCAGGCTGCGGAAGGAGCGTGTGGTAAATCAGTGCCACCCCACCCCTCTTTCCCCCGACAAATATCTGTCCCACCTGTGACGGGGTCTGTGGCTCTTGTGTTGGATTGTTCAGCCACCAAAGAACTCACTTTAGGAGTGGAAGCAAGTCTACCTCGATTTTGAGCGACTGCCTATGAATATTATTGCAAATTTGGTTTGCCCAGTCTATATATATAGATTAAAGTCCCCCAAGATTATTGTATTACCTTTGTTACATGCACCTGTCATTTCCTGATTTATACATTGCCACAAGTTTTGGATAAGCTGAAATTTATGGTGGCTAGGTCAGCCAGAAAAGGATTTGAAGAGATCGCAAAGTCTCTGTTTAAAGAATGGACTCAGTCGAGAATATTTTGTGGATTTTATTTTTTTCTGAGGGTATTTTCCCTGTGCTGGGGTTGGCCTGTGCGGATAAGTGAAAAGGCTGGTTTTTGTTAAAGAGACCGCATGGCAGTTAGATGTGACAAAAGAGCTGTCGGCCAGGAAGGGGGGCCATTGACAAAGCCACTCTAATATGCAAAAGCACTTCTCATCTCCATCTAAGAAGGAAAGCAGAACAATGAACCCACTAGCCTGGCCAGCCAAAGAGGAGCCAGGTCTTTCCCAACACAGACTGAGAGAAATGCCCAGACTAAGGGCCATCAGTCCAATACATATGGGTTGGATGGCCCATCACTAACTAAGCACCTGTGCTTAGAAACAAAAGGATTTTAAAGATTGGCGGGAAAGATAGGGTGTAGCAAGACACTCATAAAGACAGGCTCTTTCCACTTTATTTTTAGCTTGTAGTGAAGCTTGTAGCTGGCAGCTTGCAGCTTGTATCTAGAGAGAGCTCCCTCTCCCTCTCACTCTCGCTCCACCAAGATCGATGTACGATAAGAAAGTAAGAAAGGAAGGAAGAGAGAGAGAGCTTCTTCTTCTCCCTCTCGCTCTCGCACCACCGAGGAGGAAGCCGCAGTTCTGCAGGAGAAGAGCGATCGAGACCAGCTGCTTGTGGTGGTGAGCATGGTCGCGTGTGTCCCAAGCTGGTAACCAGATATCCCAGCCGAGCTGGGAGAGGTGTAAGGGCTCAGGGTTTTTTTCAGAAGTAAAGCTTTTCAGGGTTATTCTGGGGAGGAAGCTTCGACTGGGCAATTCGTTGGTAGTGGTGGAGTTAGAATCCACCAGGGAATGACCGCATGTTACTTGGTCTCATTTCTGTACTGTATGTATGTTGTTTGTAACCTGGATTTTATTCTCTACCGAGACAGTAATTTCATTTAGTAGTGCATTTTTTAGCCAGTGTATGTTAGACCAAATAAATACAAGTATGATTTTTCACCGGAGCCTTCCTGTCCGTGACTCATTTCATTTACACACTGAATAATAATTCCAGGGTCGAGAACTTTCGTAAGGCAGGGGCGATTCGAACCATCCGTCTAGCAATTGGGCTAGGATCAAAACTGTTTACAGATTAGTAGAAATCGTTTCTGAAGGTGATGGAAGGCATGTATGAGGGTTTCAAAAGAAGATGGGTTGAGGTGGAGTTGGAAATAGGCAATATTAAAGAGATGGACCTGGGCAGATTGCGCTGGAGAGGAAATGAGGTCAGAAACTCAGCTTGGGATCAAATAGGATGGCGAGGTTGTGGACAGACTTGTTGAAAACAGTTAGTGAATTATCTGATCCCAAGCACCCTAGCACTGGGAGCACAACTGAAAGACACGGAGTAATCAAGGACAGTCAGCACGGATTTATTAAGGGAAGGTCGTGTCTGACTAACTTGGTTGAATTTTTCGAGGCGGTAACCAGGAGGGTCGATGAAGGTCGATGAAGAGTATGATGTAATGTATATGGATTTTAGCAAAGGTTTTTGTTATGTATTTAACCTCTTGTAACCTGCATCACACCTGTCCACCAGAGGGCCTACTTGTTGGGAGTCCCAAGGGATCCCAGCATCCCTTGGGAGCACAGCATATAAGCAGGCCCACCCACGAGGTACCTGAACACTGGAACTACAATAAAGGAGCTAAGGTCACACAGTACTCGGTCTAACCATTTATTATGAGTATAACAATTGGCGACGAGGTAACGAACAACCGCGCAAAAATGCAAAGAACAGTCGGCATCCTGGAGAAATTCTCAGAGGGGGACAATTGGGAGGCCTTCGTGGAGAGACTCGACCAATACTTCGTGGCCAACGAGCTGGACGGGGACGAGAATGCGACCAAACGAAGGGCGATCCTCCTAACTGTCTGTGGGGCAACAACCTATGGCCTCATGAAGAATCTCCTGGCCCCGGCTAAACCAACAGAGAAATCCTACGAAGAGCTGTGTACGCTGGTCCGGGAGCACCTAAATCCTAAGGAAAGCGTTTTGATGGCGAGATATCGGTTCTACACATGTCAATAATCGGAGGGCCCAGGAAGTGGTGAGCTACGTCGCCGAACTAAGGCGCCTTGCAGGACATTGTGAGTTTGAGGCATTCCTAGAACAAATGCGCAGAGACTTTTTTGTACTGGGCATCGGACATGAGACAATCCTTCACAATCTGTTGACTGAAGAAACTCCGAATCTGAGTAAAGCCATAACGATAGCCCAGGCATTTATGTCCACCAGCGATAACACCAAGCAGATTTCGCAGAACAAAGAAGTTGCGGCCAGTACTGTGCATAAAGTAACGTCGGTTTTAAGCAGAAATGTACACGCCGGCTGCTGTGGCCCGACCTCAATTGACCCAGAGTCCACCATCATCTGTTAATGCGAGGCAGTTAACACCCTGTTGGCGCTGCGGGGGTGATCATCGGCCCCATCAATGCCGCTTTAAGCACAATGCGTGCAATGGCTGCAGAACAATGGGACACCTCCAACGAATGTGCAGGCGAGCTGCAAATCCTGCAAACCACCACGTTGCAGAGGAAGATTGATCCACAGTGGATCAGACGAAATTGGAAACTCGTACGGAGGCGGCAGAGGTGTACGGGGTACACACATTCACTACGAAATGCCCACCAATAATGTTGAAAGTTGAACTGAACGGTATTCCAGTGTCTATAGAGCTGGACACGGGGGCAAGTCAATCCATAATGAGTAAAACGGCCTTCGACAGGCTGTGGGGAAAGAAGTCACACAGGCCCAAGCTCAGCCCCATTCACACCAAACTAAGGACTTACACCAATGAACTAATCCCTGTAATTGGCATTGCTAAAGTCAAAGTCTCCTATGATGGAGCAGTACACGAACTCCCGCTATGGATTGTACCAGGGGATGGCCCCACGTTGTTTGGCAGAAGCTGGCTGGGAAAAATTCACTGGAACTGGGACGACATCTGAGCACTCTTGTCCGTCGATGACACCACATGTACCCAGGTTCGAAGCAAATTCCCTTTGTTATTTGAGCCAGGCATTGGAAGCTTCTCGGGGGTGAAAGTGCAGATCCATTTGGTTCCCGGTACGCGACCCATCCACCACAAGGCTCGGGCAGTACCGTACATGATGCGTGAAAAAGTGGAAATTGAGCTCGACACGCTGCAACGTGAAAGCATCATCGCGCCGGTGGAATTCAACAACTGGGCCAGCCTGATTGTTCCGGTACTCAAGGAGGACGGTACGGTTAGAATTTGCAGGGACTATAAAGTAACGATTAACCGTTTTTCGATGCAGGACCAGTACCCGCTACCCAAGGCAGATGACCTATTTGCGACCCTGGCTGGAGGGAAGACGTTCACCAAGCTGGACCTGACCTCGGCCGAAATGACACAGAAGCTGGAGGAATCTTCGAAAGGCCTCACCTGCATCAACACGCACAAAGGTCTGTTATCTACAACCGGTGCCCGTTTGGGATTCGGTCGACAGCAGCGATCTTCGAGCGGTACATGGAGAGCTTGCTAAAGTTGGTTCCTTGCACGTGGTCTTCCAGGACGACATATTGGTTACAGGTCGGGACACCATAGAGCACCTGAAGAATCTGGAGGAGGTTCTTAGTAGGTTGAATTGCGTGGGGCTCAGGTTGAAACGCTCGAAGTGTGTTTTCCTGGCACAGGACGTTGAATTCTTAGGAAAGAGAATCACAGCAGACGGCATCAGACCCATCGACACTGATACGTCCTTACTATACAGTATAAATGCACACGAGGCCCATGCTTGAGAGAAGGTCAGTCTGTGACATGTTCTTTATTCCTTAGCACTCAAGTGATGAAGGTGGGTGGAGCTTCCCCTTTTATACGTGAAGGTCCAGGTTAGGAGTGTCTCCCACCTAGTGGTCAGTGTTCTCACGGTGTACAACTTAGGTCAGTTTATACATGGGTTACAATGCTGGTTGAATACATGACATCACCTCCACCCCCCACCAAAGTCTTATTGGGATCACAGGTTGAGTCTCTCTGGTGGTTTACGCTCCCTTGTAGAGCGCCTGAGTTGGGGCTCCGGTTGTTGGGCGCTGGCCTGAGTCTCTGCTGTTTGCGGTGCCTCAGGCCTGTCCGGACTGCCCACAGTGACTGGGCTCTCCTCCCTTTGGTTCCGGTGTTCGGTCACCAGTGGTGGAGTGAACTCTATATCGTGTTCTTCCTCTGTTTCTTCTATGGGGTTGCTGAACCTCCTTTTTGTTTGATCCACATGTTTGCGGCAGATTTGTCCATTGGTAAGTTTAACTACCAGAATCCTATTTCCCTCTTTGGCAATCACAGTGCCTGCGAGTCATTTGGGCCCTGCAGCATAGTTGAGGACAAAAACAGGATCATTTACATCAATACATCACGCCCTCGCATTCCTGTCATGGTAGTCATATTGTGACTGGCGCCTGCTCTCGACAATTTATTTCATGGTGGGGTGTATAAGGGATAACCGAGTTTTGAGCGTCCTTTTCATTAGTAGCTCTGCGGGTGGAACCCCTGTGAGCGAGTGTGGTCGGGATCTATAGGCCAACAGGAGGCGTGATAAGCGCGTTTGTAGGGAACCCCCTTGGATTCTGAGCATCCCCTGTTTGATTATCTGCACTGCTCGTTCTGCCTGGCCGTTTGAGGCCGGCTTGAACGGTGCCGTTCTAACATGGTTAATTCCATTGCCTGCCATGAAGTCCTGGAATTCAGTGCTTGTGAAGCACGGGCCATTGTCGCTGACCAAGATGTCCGGTAGACCGTGGGCGGCGAACATTGCCCGTAGACTTTCTACCGTGGCAGAGGATGTGCTTGAATTTAAAATGTCACACTTGATCCATTTGGAGTAGGCGTCTACTACAACCAAAAACATTTTCCCCATGAAAGGACCTGCATAGTCCACATGGATGCGTGACCAAGGCTTGGCGGGCCATGGCCAGGGGCTAAGGGGGGCTTCCCTGGGCGCATTGCCCAGCTGGGCACACGTGTTGCACACGTGTTCCAGATCTGCGTCTATCCCTGGCCACCAAACGTGTGACCTGGCAATTGCCTTCATCGTGACAATGCCCGGGTGCCCATTGTGGAGTACTCTGATGAACACCTCTCTGCCCATCTGGGGCATGACTATGCGGTTTCCCCACAGTAGGCAATCGGCCTGAATCGAGAGTTCATCCCTGCGCCTTTGAAATGGTTTAAATTCCTCAGGGCATGCCTTGTACGTGGCTGCCCAGTACCCATTCAGGGCACATTTCTTGACTAGAGACAATAGCGGGTCTCTATTTTTCCAGACTTTAATCTGACGGGTTGTCACGGGTGAGCCTTCGCTTCCGAAAGCTTTAACAGCCATGACCATCTCAGCAGCATGCTCGGTAGCCCCCTCAGTGGTGGCTAGTGGGAGCCTGCTGAGTGCATCGGTGCAGTTTTCGGTGCCCGGTCTGTGCCGAATTGTGTAGTCATAGGCGGCTAACGTGAGTGCCCACCTCTGTATGCGGGCCGATGCGTTTGCATTTATGGCCTTGTTGTCGGCCAAAAGGGACGTTCGGGGTTTGTGATCTGTCTCCAGCTCAAATTTCCTGCCAAACAGGTACTGTTGCATTTTCTTTACCGCAAATACACATGCGAGTGCCTCCTTTTCTACCATCCCGTAGCCCCTTTCTGCCTGGGACAGACTTCTGGAGGCATAAGCTACCGGCTGTAACTGACCCTTGGCATTGACATGCTGCAACACACACCCGACACCATAGGACGACGCATCGCACGTTAACACAAGTTTCTTACATGGGTCATATTGCGTTAACAGATTGTTGGAACATAACAAATTGCGTGCTCTATTAAAAGCCCTTTCCTGGCTGTCCCCCCAGACCCATTCGCGACCTTTGCGTAGGAGCACATGTAGCGGCTCTAGCAGTGTGCTCAATTTGGGAAGAAAGTTACCAAAATAGTTCAGGAGTCCCAGGAACGAACGCAGCTCCGTCGTGTTACGGGGTCTGGGTGCTCTCTGGATCGCTTCCGTCTTGGATGCTGTAGGGCTGATCCCGTCTGCTGCTACCCTCATCCCCAGGAATTCTACCTCTGGAGCTAGGAAGACGCACTTCGCCTTTTTCAGTCGCAGACCTACCCGGTCCAGTCTGCTTAGCACCTCCTCCAGGTTGTGGAGTGTTCTTCAGTATCGTAACCTGTAATGAGGATGTCGTCCTGAAAAACCACCGTCCCTGGAATCGACTTGAGGAGGCTTTCCATATTTCGTTGGAAGATCGCGGCGACCGAGCGAATCCCGAACGGACATCTGTTGTACTCAAACAACCCCTTGTGTGTCATGATGGTGGTCAGCTTCTTCGACTCACTCGCCAGCTCCTGGGTCATGTAAGCTGAGGTCAGGTCCAATTTTGAAAAAAGTTTGCCACCGGATAGCGTCGCAAAGAGGTCCTCCGCTCTCGGTAGCGGGTACTGGTCTTGGAGTGACACCCGATTGATGGTGGCCTTGTAATCGCCACATATCCTGACTGACCCATCTGCCTTGAGCACCGGCACAATTGGGCTCGCCCAGTCACTGAATTCGACTGGCGAGATGATGCCTTCCCTCAGCAGGCGGTCCAATTTGCCTTCTATCTTTTCCCGCATCACGTACGGCACCGCTCTGGCCTTGTGGTGTACTGGCCTGGCATCCGGGTTCATGTGAATCACTACCTTGGCCCCCATGAAAGTGCCAATGTCGGGTTGAAATAATGAGTCAAATTTGTCCAGGATCTGTGAGCATGATACTCGCTCCACAGAGGAAATTGCATTGACATCGCTCCATTTCCATTCATGACAGCAAGCCAACTCCTCCCCAGTAGTGCGGGACCGTCCCCTGGGACAATCCAGAGTGGCAGTCTGTTCTCCGAACCTTTGTGGGTCACGACTACTGTGGCGCTGCCAAGCACCGGAATGATCTGCTTTGTGTAAGTCCGTAGCTGTGCGTCAATCGGCGATAATTTTGGTCTCCTGGCCTTGGATGCCCACAACTTTTCGAACTGTTTGATACCCATCAGGGACTGGCTGGCACCCGTGTCTAACTTCATTGATACTGGGATGCCATTGAGGAGCACTTTCATCATTATCGGTGGCGTCCTGATGTATGAACTGTATACGTGCTCCACACGAACTCGCTGAACTTCAGCTTCCAGCGATTTCCCCCAGTGTCCATTTCTGCAATTTCTGCAAGTATTTTGCTCATCTCTGCAAACTCCGGCTGAGTGTGTGCCTCCACGCCTCCAGCATGAGTTGCGGTTTGAAACAAAAGGTCCCTTGCCAGTCGATCGTCCCTGACTGCCCCTGTTATTGTCCTTGAGTGCACCATTAACAGGTGTTGATGGCCCCATTACTGGCTGCATTGTCCCTTGCAATGGCGTGAATCGCTGTTCAGCTTGCCATTGTCTCTGTCGAACTCCCCCTCTGGGTTCGACTACATGTTGGGGCATGCCCGACTGCCCTTGTCTGCCTGGAGAACTGTGCTGCTTTAACAATGTTGAATCTCTGTCCCAACCATTCCTTAACACAGTACCTCTCGTCTGTTCTGCTAGTGGCCATGCTCGCGTGGTTTAAATCCCAGTTTCTTGTCGCCATTGATACGTCCTTACTATACAGTATAAATGCACACGAGGCCCATGCTTGAGAGAAGGTCAGTCTGTGACATGTTCTTTATTCCTTAGCACTCAAGTGATGAAGGTAGGTGGAGCTTCCCCTTTTATACCTGAAGGTCCAGGTTAGGAGTGTCTCCCACCTAGTGGTCATTGTTCTCACGGTGTACAACTTAGGTCAGTTTATACATGGGTTACAATGCTGGTTGAATACATGACAGATGCCACGACGGAGACCATCAAGAACGCGCCGTGATCACAGAATGTGACGGAGCTGCGGTCATTCCTGGGACTCCTTAACTACTTCAGTAATTTCCTACCTGGGTTAAGCACTCTGCTAGAACCCCTACATGCGCTACTGCACAAGGGAGACGACTGGGGGGATATGGGACAATTCACAAGAGGCTGCCTTTAAGAATGCCAGAAATTTATTGTGTTCTAACAAACTGCTTGTCCTGTATAATCCATATAAACGATTGGTGTTAGCTTGCGATGCGTCATCATACGGGGTCGAGTGTGTGTGTGCAACAGGCTAATGAATCGGGAATTTTGCAACCAGTTGCGTATGCATCCAGGAGTTTGTCCACACCTACAGCATGGTTGAAAAAGAGGCTCTGGCGTGATTTACGGGGTAAAAATAATGCACCAATACTTACTTGGCCTCAAGTTCGAGCTTGAAACTGACCACAAGCCGCTCATATCACTATTCTCAGAGAGCAAAGGGATTAATACCTCTGCCCGCATCCAAAGATGGGCGCTCACGCTGTCAACATACAACTATGTAATCCGCCACAGACCGGGCACAGAGAACTGCGCAGATGCTCTCAGTCAGCTACCATTGCCCACCACCGGGGTGGAAATGGCACAGCCAGCGGACTTGCTCATGGTCATGGAGGCATTTGAGAACGAGAAATCCCCCGTTACAGCCTGCTAGATCAGGACCTGAACCAGCCAGGATCCTTTACTGTCCCTGGTAAAAAAACTGTGACCTCCATGGGAGCTGGTCCAGTGTCCCAGTGGAGATGCAGGAAGGGATTAAGCCATTCCACAGACACAAAGATGAGCTGTCCCTGCAGGCGGACTGTCTTTTGTGGGGCAATCGCGTAGTCTTGCCCAAGAAAGGCAGAGACACATTCATTTGCGAACTGCACAGCACCCACCCAGGCGATGATGAAAGCCATAGCCAGATCCCATGTGTGGTGGCCTGGCATCGACTCAGATTTAGAGTCATGTGTGCGCCATTGCAACACTTGCTCTCAGTTGAGCAATGCACCCAGAGAGGCACCGCTAAGTTTGTGATCCTCGCCGTCCAAACCGTGGTCGAGGATCCATGTAGACTATGCTGGCCCATTCTTAGGCAAACTATTTTTGGTTGTCGTGGATGCTTAGTCAAAGTGGATTGAATGTGCAATAACGTCTGTAAGCACATCTTTGGCCACCATTGAAAGTCTACAAGCTATGTTTGCCACGCACGGCCTACCTGATGTCCTTGTCAGCGACAATGGGCCGTGTTTCACCAGTGTGGAATTGAAAGGATTCATGACCCGCAATGGGATCAGACATGTCACATCTGCCCCGTTCAAGCCCGCATCCAACGGCCAGGCAGAACGGGCAGTTCAGACCATCAAGCAAAGCTTGAAACGCGTGTTGGAAGGCTCCCTGCAGACCCGGTTGTCCCGAGTACTGCTCAGCTACCGCACCAGACCCCACTCACTCACCGGGATTCCCCTAGCTGAGCTGCTCATGAAAAGGGCACTTAAAACAAGGCTCTCTCTGGTCCACCGATCTACATGATCATGTCAAGGACAAGCGGCACCAACAAAATGTGTACCATGACCGTGCAAACTTGTCACGCGATATTGAGATCAATGATCCTGTGTTTGTGCTCAATTATGGACATGGTCCCAAATGGCTCACTGGCACAGTCACAGCCAAAGAGGGGAGTAGGGTATTTCAGGTCAAACTGACCAATGGACAAACGCACAGAAAACACTTGGACCAAATTAAACTGCGGTTCACCAACAGCTTCGTACAACTTGAAGAGGACACCACCAACTTTGACCTTCCAACACACACACACAAGTGACAACTGACGTCACAGTTGACCACAAAACAGAACTCATCATCCCTAGCAACCTGACAAGGCCAGCTGCCCAACAGCCCAATGAAGAACTGACCAACCTAACCACACCAGCATTTGTACCGCGACGATCGACAAGGGACGCAAAGCCCTAGATCATCTCATCTTGCAAATAAGTTATTGTTGAATTCACGGGGGAGTGATGTTATATATTTAACCCCTTGTAACCTGCATCACACCTGTCCACCAGAGGGCCTACCTGTTGGAGTCCCAAGGGACCCCAGCATCCCTTGGGAGCACAGTATATAAGCAGGTCATCCACGAGGTATCTGCACTCTGGAACTACAATAAAGTAGCTAAGGTCACACTTGCTCATTACACACAGGACTCGGTCCGACCATTTATTATGAGTATAACAGTTTTGATATCATCATCATCATAGGCAATCCACCGGAATTGAGGAAGACTTGCTTCCACTCTTAAAATGAGTCCTTAGGTGGCTGAACAGTCCACTACGAGAGCCACAGTCCCTGTCACAGGTGGGACAGATAGTCATTGAGGGTAAGGGAGGGTGGGACAGATTTGACGCATGCTCTTTCCGCTGCCTGCGCTTGATTTCTGCATGCTCTTGGCGATGAGACTCAAGATGCGCAGCGCCCTCCCGGATGCACTTCCTCCACATAGGGCGGTCTTGGTTAGGAACTCCCAGGTGTCAGTGGAGATGTTGCACTTTAGCAGGGAGGCTTTGATGGTGTTCTTGTAACGTTTCCTCTGCCCACCTTTGGCTCGTTTGCCGTGAAGGAGTTCCGAGTAGAGTGCTTGCTTTGGGAGTCTGGAGTCTAGGATGCGGACAATGTGGCCTGCCCAGCGGAGCTGATCAAGTGTGGTCAGTGCTTCAATGATGGGGATGTTGGCCTGGTCGAGGATGCTAATGTTAGTGTGTCTGTCCTCCCAGGGGATTTGTAGGATCTTGCGGAGACATCGTTGGTGGTATTTCTCCAGCGACTTAAGGTGTTTACTGTATATGGTCCATGTCTCTGAGCCATACAAGAGGGCGGGTATTACTACAGACCTGTAAACGATGAGCTTGGTGGCAGTTTTGAGGGCCTGGTCCTTGAACACTCTTTTCCTCAGGCGGTCGAAGGCTGCACTGGCGCACTGAAGGCAGTGTCGAATCTCGTCATCAATGTCTACTTTTGTTGATAAGAGGATCCTGAGGTATGGGAAGTGGTCCACGTTGTCCAGGGCTGCGCCGTGGATCTTGATGACTGGGGGGCAGTGCTGTGCGGCGAGGACAGGCTGGTGGAGGACCTTTGTCTTACAGATGTTTAGCGTAAGGTCCATGCTTTTGTACGCCTCAGTAAATACGTCAACTATCTCCTAGAGTTCAGCCTCTGTATGTGCGTAGACAGATTAATCAAGGACAGTCAGCACGGATTTGTTAAGGGAAGGTCGTGTCTGACTAACTTGATTGAATTTTTCGAGGAGGTAACCAGGAGAGTCAATGAAGGCAAAGCGTATGATGTAGTGTATATGGATTTTAGCAAAGATTTTGATAAGTTCCCACATGGCAGACTGGTCACAAAAGTAAAAGCCCATGGAATCTAGGGCGAAGTGGCAAGTTGGATCCAAAATTGGCTCGGAGGCAGGAAACAAAGGGTAATGGCTGATGGGTGTTTTTGCGACTGGAAGGCTTTTTCCAGTGGGATTCTGAAGGGCTCAATACTAGGTTCCTTGCTTTTTGTGATTTACATCAATGATCTGGACTTGAATATAGGGGGTATGATTAAGAAGTTTGCAGATGATACTAAAATTGGCTGTGTGGTTGATAATGAAGAAGAAAGCTGCGCACTGCAGGAAGATATCAATCAACTGGTCAGGTGGGCAAAACAGTGGCAAATAGTATTTAATCCAGAGAAGTGTGAGGTAATGCATTGTGGGAGGGCTAAAAAGGAAAGGGTATACACATTAAATGGTAGGAAACTGAGAAGTGTAGAGGAACTAAGGGACCTTAGAGTGCATGTTCACAGATCTCTTAAAGTAGCAGGCCAGGTAGATAAGGTGGTTAAGAAGGCATACGGAATGCTTGCCTTTATTAGCCAACGCATAGAATACAGAGCAGAGGGGGGTTATGCTTGAACTGTATAAAACACTGGTTCGGCCATAGCGTGCAGTTCTGGTCACCGCATTGCAGGAAGGGCATGGTAGCACTGGAGAGGGTACAGAGGAGATTTAGGAGGATATTGCTGGGAGTGGAGAATCTAAGCTATGAGGACAGATTGAATAAGCTGGGTTTGTTTTCCTTGGAACAGAGGAGGCTGAGGGGAGACCTCGTTGAGGTTTATAACATTCTGAGGGGCCTAGATATAGTGGATAGAAAGGGCCTATTTCCCTTAGCAGAGGGGTCAACAACCAGGGAGCATAAATTTAAAGTAATTGGTAGAAGGTTTACCTAGAAACATAGCAAATAGGTGCAGGAGCAGGCCATTCGGCCCTTCGAGCCTGCACCACCATTCAATATGATCATGGCTGATCATGCAACTTCATTACCCCACTCCTGCCTTCTCTCCATACCCCCTGATCCCTTTAGCAGTAAGGGCCACATCTAACTCCCTTTTGAATATATCCAACGAACTGGACTCAACAACTTTCTGAGGTAGAGAATTCCAACAGGTTCACAATTCTCAAGGTGAAAAAGTTTCTCCTCATCTCGGTCCTCGATGGCTTACCCCTTATATGTAACCCCTGGTTCTAGACTTCCCCAACTTCAGGAACATTCTTCCTGCATCTAACCTGTCCAATGTCGTCAGAATTTTATATGCTTCTGTGAGATCCCCTCTCATTCTTCTAAATTCCAGTGATCCAGTCGATCCAGTCTTTCTTCATATGTCAGTCATGCCATCCTGGGAATCAGTCTGGTGAAACTTCGCTGCACTCCCTCAATAGCAAGAATGTCCTTCCTCAGATTAGGAGACCAAAACTGAACACAATACTCAAGGTGTGGTCTCACTAAGGCCCTGTACAACTGCAGCAAGACCTCCCTGCTCCTATACTCAAATCCACTTGCTATGAAGGCCAACATGCCAGTTGCTTTCTTTACTGCCTGCTATACCTCCATGCCTACTTTCAATGACCGATGTACCATGACACCCAGGTCTCATTGCACCTCCCTTTTACTAATCTGTCACCATTCAGATAATAATCTGCCTTCCTGTTCTTGCCACCAAAGTGGATAACCTCACACTTATCCACATTATACTGCATCTGCCATGCATTTGCCCACTAACCTAATCTGTCCAAGTCACCCTGCAGCCTCTTAGCATCCTCCTCACAGCTCACAATGCCACCCAGTTTAGTGTCATCTGCAAACTTGGAGATATTACATTCAATTCCTTCATCTAAATCATTAATATATATTGTAAATAGCTGGGGTCCCAGCAATGAGCCCTGCGTCACCCCACTAGTCAATGCCTGCCATTCTGAGAAGGACCCGTTTATTCCCACTCTTTCCTTCCTGACTGCCAACCAGTTCTCTATCCATCTCAATACATTACCCTCAATCCCATGTGCCTTAATTTTGCACTCTAATCTCTTGTCTGGGATCTTGTCAAAAGCCTTTTGAAAGTCCAAATACACCACATCCACTGGTTCTCCCTTGTCCACTCTACTAGTTACATCCTCAAAAAATTCTAGAAGATTTGTCAAGCATGATTTCCCTTTCATAAATCCATGCTCACTTGGACCAATCCTGTAATTGCTTTCCAAATACGCTGCTATTACATCTTTAATAATTGAATCCAGCATTTTCTCCATTATTGATATCAGGCTAACCGTTGTATAATTCCGTTTTCTCGTTCCCTCCTTTTTTAAAAAGTGGGGTTACATTAGCTACCCTCCAATCCATAGGAACTGATCCAGAGTCCATGGAATGTTGCAAAATGACCACCAATGCATCTACTATTTCTAGGGCCACTTCCTTACGTACTCTGGGATGCAGACTTTCAGGCCCTGGGGATTTATCGGCCTTCAATCCCATCAATTTCCCTAACACCATTTCCTTACTAATAAGGATTTCCCTCAGTTCCTCCTTCTCGCTAGACCCTCGGTCCCCTAGTATTTTCGGGAGGTTATTCGTGTCTTCCTTCGTGATGACAGAACCAAAGTATTTGTTCAATTGGTTTTGTTGTTCCCTATTATGAATTCACCTGATTCTGAATGCAAGAGACCTACATTAGTCTTCACTAATGTTTTTCTCTTCACATATCTATAGAAGCTTTTGCAGTCAGTTTTTATGTTCCCTGCAAGCTTACTCTCATACTCTATTTTCCCCCTCCTAATTAAACCCTTGGTCCTCTTCTGCTGAATTCTATATTTCTCCCAGTTCTTGGGTTTGCTGCTTTTCCTGGCCAATTTATATGCCTTTTCCTTGGATTTAACACTATCCCTAATTTCCCTCGTTAGCCACGATTGAGCCACCTTCCCCGTTTTATTTTTACGCCAGACAGGGATGTACAATTGTCGTAGTTCATCCATGTGATCTTTAAATGTTTGCCATTGCCTATCTACCGTCAACACTTTAAGTATCCTTTGCCAGTCTATCCTAGCCAATTCATATCTCAAACCATCAAAGTTACCTTTCTTTAAGTTCAGTAGAAACATAGAAACATAGAAAATAGGTGCAGGAGTAGGCCATTTGGCCCTTCGAGCCTGCACCACCATTCAATAAGATCGTGGCTGATCATTCACCTCAGTACCCCTTTCCTGCTTTCTCTCCATACCCCTTAATCCTTTTAGCCGTAAGGACCATATCTAACTCCCTCTTGAATATATCCAATGAACCGGCATTAACAACCCTCTGCGGCAGGGAATTCCACAGGTTAACAACTCTCTGAGTGAAGAAGTTTCGCCTCATCTCAGTCCTAAATGGCTTACCCCTTATCCTTAGACTGTGTCCCCTGGTTCTGGACTTCCTCAACATCGGGAACATTCTTCCTGCATCTAACCTGTCCAGTCCCGTCAGAATTTTATATGTTTCTATGAGATCCCCTCTCATCCTTCTAAACTCTAGTGAATAAAGGCACAGTCGATCCAGTCTCTTCTCATATGTCAGTCCAGCCATCCCGAGAATCAGTCTGGTGAATCTTCGCTGCACTCCCTCAATAGCAAGAACATACTTCCCCAGATTAGGAGACCAAAACTGAACACAATATTCCAGGTGAGGCCTCTCCAAGGCCCTGTACAACTGCAGTAAGACTTTCCTGCTCCTGTACTCAAATCCCCTAGCTATGAAGGCCACTACTACGGTTTGGTGGTCTGTACACAACTCCCACTAATGTTTTTTGGTGTTTCGCAGCTCTACGCATATAGATTCCACATCCGCGTCGGCGGCAGTCGGGAGCAGCGTCGGAGGTGCGTGGAAAGGCCTATAAAAGGCACAGCAGGGAGTCCGGGGCCCAGCGTCGGCGGCAGTCGGGAGCAGCGTCGAGGAGGTGTGTGGAGAGGCCTATAAAAGGCACAGCAGGGAGTCCGGGGCCCAGCGTCGGCGGCAGTCGGGAGCAGCGTCGAGGTTGTGTGTGGAGAGGCCTATAAAAGGCACAGCAGGGAGTCCGGGGCCCAGCGTCGGCGGCAGTCGGGAGCAGCGTCGAGGAGCTGCGTGGAGAGGCCTATAAAAGGCACAGCAGGGAGTCCGGGGCCCAGCGTCGGCGGCAGTCGGGAGCAGCGTCGAGGAGGTGCGTGGAGAGGCCTATAAAAGGCGGGACTTGTGCAGCTACAGGGAGAAGGCAAAAAAGAAGTAGAAAGAAATCAAAAGGTGATGTCACAGCCAAGAGGGTAAGTGATTGGCTGGTGATTGGTGAGTAGTTTTTCTTTTTTCTCTTCTATATCAGTGAGTAACTTTTAACATTGTTGTTGCCAATTTAAGTGTATATAAGGGTTAAGTCATGACAGGAGAGCTCGGTCGGGTGTTATGCTCCTCCTGTACCATGTGGGAACTCAGGGACACTTCCGGTGTCCCTGACGATTACGTGTGCGGGAAGTGTATCCGCCTCCAGCTCCTGACAGACCGCGTTGCGGAGTTGGAGCTGAGGGTGGATTCACTCTGGAGCATCCACGATGCTGAGAATGACGTGAGTATCACGTGTAGTGAGTTGGTCGTACCGCAGGGAAAGGGTCCACAGCCAGATAGGGAATGGAAGACCAACAGGAAGAGCAGTGCAAGGAAGGTAGTGCAGGAGTCCCCTGTGGTCAACCCCCTGCAAAACAGATACACTGCTTTGGGTACTGTTGAGGGGGATGACTCATCAGGGGAGGGCAGCAGCAGCCAAGTTCATGACACCATGGCTGGCTCTGCTGCACAGGAGGGCAGGAAAAAGAGTGGGAGAGCAATAGTGATTGGGGATTCAATGGTGAGGGGAATAGATAGGCGTTTCTGCGGCCGCAACCGAGACTCCAGGATGGTATGTTGCCTCCCTGGTGCAAGGGTCAAGGATGTCTCGGAGCGGGTGCAGGACATTCTAAAAAGGGAGGGAGAACAGCCAGTTGTCGTGGTGCACATTGGTACCAACGACATAGGTAAAAAAAGGGATGAGGTCCTACGAAACGAATTTAAGGAGCTAGGAGCTAAATTAAAAAGTAGGACCTCAAAAGTAGTAATCTCGGGATTGCTACCAGTGCCACGTGATAGTCAGAGTAGGAATCGCAGGATAGTGCAGATGAATACGTGGCTTGAGCAGTGGTGCAACAGGGAGGGATTCAAATTCCTGGGGCATTGGAACCGGTTCTGGGGGAGGTGGGACCAGTACAAACCGGACGGTCTGCACCTGGGCAGGACCGGAACCAATGTCCTAGGGGGAGTGTTTGCTAGTGCTGTTGGGGAGGATTTAAACTGATATGGCAGGGGGATGGGAACCAATGCAGGGAGACAGAGGGAAACAAAAAGGAGGCAAAAGCAAAAGACAGAAAGGAGATGAGGAAAAGTGGAGGGCAGAGAAACCCAGGGCAAAGAACAAGAAGGGCCACTGTACAGCAAAATTCTAAAAGGACAAAGGGTGTTAAAAGAACAAGCCTGAAGGCTTTGTGTCTTAATGCAAGGAGTATCCGCAATAAAGTGGATGAATTAACTGTGCAAATAGATGTTAACAAATATGATGTGATTGGGATTACGGAGACGTGGCTCCAGGATGATCAGGGCTGGGAACTCAACATCCAGGGGTATTCAACATTCAGGAAAGATAGAATAAAAGGAAAAGGAGGTGGGGTAGCATTGCTGGTTAAGGAGCAAATTAAGGCAATAGTTCGGAAGGACATTAGCTTGGATGATGTGGAATCTATATGGGTAGAGCTGCAGAATACCAAAGGACAAAAAACGTTAGTGGGAGTTGTGTACAGACCTCCAAACAGTAGTAGTGATGTTGGGGAGGGCATCAAACATGAAATTAGGGGTGCGTGCAATAAAGGTGCAGCAGTTATAATGGGTGACTTTAATATGCACATAGATTGGGTTAACCAAACTGGAAGCAATACGGTAGAGGAGGATTTCCTGGAGTGCATAAGGGATGGTTTTTTAGACCAATATGTCGAGGAACCAACTAGGGGGGAGGCCATCTTAGACTGGGTGTTGTGTAATGAGAGAGGATTAATTAGCAATCTCGTTGTGCGAGACCCCTTGGGGAAGAGTGACCATAATATGGTGGAATTCTGCATTAGGATGGAGAATGAAACAGTTAATTCAGAGACCATGGTCCAGAACTTAAAGAAGGGTAACTTTGAAGGTTTGAGGCGTGAATTGGCTAGGATAGATTGGCGAATGATACTGAAGGGGTTGACTGTGGATGGGCAATGGCAGACATTTAGAGACCGCATGGATGAACTACAACAATTGTACATTCCTGTCTGGCGTAAAAATAAAAAAGGGAAGGTGGCTCAACCGTGGCTATCAAGGGAAATCAGGGATAGCATTAAAGCCAAGGAAGTGGCATACAAATTGGCCAGAAATAGCAGAGAACCCGGGGACTGGGAGAAATTTAGAACTCAGCAGAGGAGGACAAAGGGTTTGATTAGGGCAGGGAAAATGGAGTACGAGAAGAAGCTTGCAGGGAACATTAAGACGGATTGCAAAAGTTTCTATAGATATGTAAAGAGAAAAAGGTTCGTAAAGACAAACGTAGGTCCCCTGCAGTCAGAATCAGGGGAAGTCATAACGGGGAACAAAGAAATGGCGGACCAATTGAACAAGTACTTTGGTTCGGTATTCACTGAGGAGGACACAAACAACCTTCCGGATATAAAAGGGGTCGGAGGGTCTAGTAAGGAGGAGGAACTGAGGGAAATCCTTATTAGTCGGGAAATTGTGTTGGGGAAATTGATGGGATTGAAGGCCGATAAATCCCCAGGGCCTGATGGACTGCATCCCAGAGTACTTAAGGAGGTGGCCTTGGAAATAGCGGATGCATTGACAGTCATTTTCCAACATTCCATTGACTCTGGATCAGTTCCTATGGAGTGGAGGGTAGCCAATGTAACCCCACTTTTTAAAAAAGGAGGGAGAGAGAAAACAGGGAATTACAGACCGGTCAGCCTGACATCGGTAGTGGGTAAAATGATGGAATCAATTATTAAGGATGTCATCGCAGTGCATTTGGAAAGAGGTAATATGATAGGTCCAAGTCAGCATGGATTTGTGAAAGGGAAATCATGCTTGACAAATCTTCTGGAATTTTTTGAGGATGTTTCCAGTAGAGTGGACAAGGGAGAACCAGTTGATGTGGTATATTTGGACTTTCAGAAGGCTTTCGACAAGGTCCCACACAAGAGATTAATGTGCAAAGTTAAAGCACATGGGATTGGGGGTAGTGTGCTGACATGGATTGAGAACTGGTTGTCAGACAGGAAGCAAAGAGTAGGAGTAAATGGGGACTTTTCAGAATGGCAGGCAGTGACTAGTGGGGTACCGCAAGGTTCTGTGCTGGGGCCCCAGCTGTTTACACTGTACATTAATGATTTAGACGAGGGGATTAAATGTAGTATCTCCAAATTTGCGGATGACACTAAGTTGGGTGGCAGTGTGAGCTGCGAGGAGGATGCTATGAGGCTGCAGAGCGACTTGGATAGGTTAGGTGAGTGGGCAAATGCATGGCAGATGAAGTATAATGTGGATAAATGTGAGGTTAGCCACTTTGGTGGTAAAAACAGAGAGACAGACTATTATCTGAATGGTGACAGATTAGGAAAAGGGGAGGTGCAGCGAGACCTGGGTGTCATGGTACATCAGTCATTGAAGGTTGGCATGCAGGTACAGCAGGCGGTTAAGAAAGCAAATGGCATGTTGGCCTTCATAGCGAGGGGATTTGAGTACAAGGGCAGGGAGGTGTTGCTACAATTGTACAGGGCCTTGGTGAGGCCACACCTGGAGTATTGTGTACAGTTTTGGTCTCCTAACCTGAGGAAGGACATTCTTGCTATTGAGGGAGTGCAGCGAAGGTTCACCAGAATGATTCCCGGGATGGCGGGACTGACCTATCAAGAAAGACTGGATCAACTGGGCTTGTATTCACTGGAGTTCAGAAGAATGAGAGGGGACCTCATAGAAACGTTTAAAATTCTGACGGGGTTAGACAGCTTAGATGCAGGAAGAATGTTCCCAATGTTGGGGAAGTCCAGAACCAGGGGACACAGTCTAAGGATAAGGGGTAAGCCATTTAGGACCGAGATGAGGAGGAATTTCTTCACCCAGAGAGTGGTGAACCTGTGGAATTCTCTACCACAGAAAGTTGTTGAGGCCAATTCACTATATTCAAAAAGGAGTTAGATGAAGTCCTTACTACTAGGGGAATCAAGGGGTATGGTGAGAAAGCAGGAATGGGGTACTGAAGTTGCATGTTCAGCCATGAACTCATTGAATGGCGGTGCAGGCTAGAAGGGCCGAATGGCCTACTCCTGCACCTATTTTCTATGTTTCTATGTTTCTATCCAAGCTAATGTCCTTTCTTACTATTGCGTTAATCTCCTCTTTAACCAGTAACGCTAACTCACCTCCTTTTCCTTTCTGTCTATCCTTCCTGAATATTGAATATCCCTGGATGTTGAGTTCCTAGTTTGGTTACCTTGGAGTTTAGAGGGATTTGAGGAGAAATTTCTTCATCCAGAGGGTTGTGGGGGTCTGGAACTCACTGCCTGAAAGGGTGGTAGAGGCAGAAACCCTCATCACATTTAAAAAATACATGGATGTGCACCTGAAGTGCCGTAACCTGCAGGGCTACAGACTTCGAGCTGGAAAGTGGGATGAGGCTAGATAGTCTCTTGTTGGCCGGCATGGACACGATGGGCCAAAATGGCTTCCTTCCGTGCTGTGAACTTCTATGATTCTATGATCAGCGCTGTTGGGTAACCGAGGGATCATTATCTGCACCTCCCTGATGTGTGTGACCATTGGGTGAGGGCAGCACCTGGTTTCACTATAATCTGCTGTCACTCACTGTTGATGCTCACAGAGTAAAGCAGCCACTTGATACGGAGGATGCCTGAGGGAGGGGGGAAAGTTTAAAAATTTTTTAATTTATTTATTTTATTTGATTTATTCGTTGCCAATCTTTCCAATTCTTTGTCAAATCACAAACGCCAGAGGTCACCTTGCACACATCAAGGATCACTCTGCGTCAATGCTCTTAGCCAAAAGGCCTAGAGCCACTGCACCGTTCCTGGAAGTAGTGCAATACCAGGTTCGTGCCATGGAGGTGGATGGGTCAGGCCCCCCACACACCTCCGTGGAGGTGGATGGGTCAAGCCACCCCACCCACCATGAGGGAGGGGGGAAAGTTAGACAACAAGTGGCGTTTACAATCCCCAGCCTTTTCTGATCCGGTTCATGCAACTTTCAAATACCAGCAGCAGCCTCCTACACACTGCACCGGGCAGGGGCGGGCCAAGAAACTCGTCACACGTCGCACGGCAACCTGCTTAGCAACGAATGTGAGCTGGACGCCGATAGGTCGAAGGCGGCAACGAGTTTCAGCGGGGTGTGGAAAATGTATGGTCAACAATAACGTCAATCATGTTGACGTCAGGCACCGCCCCTCACCCCAGCGCACGTGCGCGCAGCTATCGCTGATTGGTTGTTTGTCGGCCGGCCTGATTGTGTCGCCTGGTGACGGGCGAGGAGGCCCGAAGCCTGAGAGCCGCTTTGGGGGCTTGATGAGAGCGCAGTGCTGGGTGAGGTGAGTAACTCTGCTCCGGTCATTGACCCGGCGTCTATTGCCTCCCCCTGTCCGCAATACACCCGCTGTGGTCTGGGGAGAGGAAATGCCTGGTCCCTTTCACCCCCGGGGCCAGTAACCCAGTTCCAGGGCACTGGAATAGGACACTGACCCCGCAGAGCTCGGTTTTACTCGCAGCCGCCGTCTCAACCCAGATCCAGGATTGTCCTGGAGACACCAGCGATTAAAGATCAATCTGGACTACATAAGAAATAGGAGCTGAAGTAGGCCATATGGCCCCTCGAGCCTGCTCTGCCATTCAATATGATCATGGCTGATCTGATCATGGATTCAGCTCCACTTCCCCACCTGCTCCCCATAACCCCTTATTCCCTTTACTTTTAAGAAACTGTCTATTTCTGTCTTAAATTTATTCAATGTCCCAGCTTCCACAGCTCTCTGAGGCAGCGAATTCATCAAATTTACAACCCTCTGAGAGAAGAAATTCCTCCTCATCTCAGAATAAGACCCGCCCATTTAAAACTAAGATCATGCCCTCTAGTTCTAGTCTCCTCTATCAGTGGAAACATCCTCTCTGCATCCTCCTTGTCAAGCCCCCTCATAATCTTGTACGTTTCGATAAGATCACACCTCATTCTTCTGAATTCCAGTGAGTAGAGGCCCAACCTCCTCAACCTTTCCTCATAAGTCAACCTTCTCATCACCGGAATCAACCGAGTGAACCTTCTCTGAACTGCCTCCAAAGCTAGTATATTCTTTTGTAAATATGGAAACCAAAACTGTATGCAGCATTCCAGGTGTGGCCTCACCAATACCCTGTACAACTGTAGCAAGACTTCCCTGCTTTTATACTCCATCCCCTTTGCAATAAAGACCAATGGGATCACTTGCTGTATCTGCATACTAACCTTTTGTGTTTCATGCACAAGTACCCCCAGGTCCTGCTGTACTGCAGCACTTTGCAATTTTTCTCCATTTAAATAATAACTTGTTCTTTGATTTTTTTTTCTGCCAAAGTGCATGACCTTACACTTTCCAACATTATACTCCATCTGCCAAATTTTTGCCCACTCACTTAGCCTGTCTATGTCCTTTTGCAGATTTTTTTTGTGTCCTCCTCACACATTGCTTTTCCTCCCATCTTTGTATCATCAGCAAACATTGCTCTGTTACACTCAGTCCCTTCTTCCAAGTCATTAATATAGATTGTAAATAGTTGGGGTCCCAGCATTGATCCCTACGGCACTCCACTAGTTACTGATTGCCAACCCGAGAATGACCCATTTATCACGACTCTCTGTTTTGTTAGTTAGCCAATCCTCTATCATGCTAATATATTACACCCAACCCCATGAAATTTTATCTTGTGGCACCTTGTCAAATGCCTTCTGGAAGTCCAAATACACCACATCCACTGGTTCCCCTTTATCCACCCTGTTTGTTACATCCTCAAAGAATTCCAGCAAATTTGTCAAACATGACTTCCCCTTCATAAATCCATGCTGACTCTGCCTGATCGAATTATGCTTTTCCAAATGTCCTGCTACTGCTCCCTTAATAATGGACTCCCAACATTTTCCGAACCACAGATGTTAGGCTAACTGGTCTATAGTTTCCTGCTTTTTGTCTGTCTCCTTTTTTTTAAATAGGGGCGTTATTCACTGGAGTTTAGAAGGCTGAGAGGGGATCTCATAGAAACATATAAAATTCTGACGGGACTGGACAGGTTAGATGCAGGAAGAATGTTCCCGATGTTGGGGAAGTCCAGAACCAGGGGACACTGTCTAAGAATAAGGGGTAAGCCATTTAGGACTGAGATGAGGAGAAACTGCTTCACTGAGAGTTGTTAACCTGTGGAATTCTCTACCGCAGAGAGTTGTTGATGCCAGTTCATTCGATATATTCAAGAGGGAGTTAAATGTGGCCTTACTGCTAAAGGGATCAAGGGGTATGGAGAGAAAGCAGGAAAGGGGTACTGAGGTGAATGATCAGCCATGATCTTATTGAATGGTGGTGCAGGCTCGAAGGGCCAAGTGGCCTACTCCTGCACCTATTTTCTATGTTTCTATGTTACATTTGCAATTTTCCAATCTACTGGGAACTCTCCAGAATCCAGGGAATGTTGGTAAATTACAACTAATGCATCCACTATCCCTGCTGCTACTTCTCTTAAGACCTGAGGAAGTAAGCCATCAGGTCCAGGGGATTTATCTGCCTTCAGTCCCATTATCTTACTGAGTACTACTTCCTTAGTGATTGTGATTATGTTAAGTTCCTCCCCTGCCCCCCCCCCCCCCCCCACATAGCCCCTTGACTATCCACTGTTGGGATATTGCTTGTGTCCTCTACTGTAAAGACTGATACAAAATATTTGTTCAGAGTTTCTGCCATCTCCATGGTCCCTATTATTAATTCCCCGGTCTTGTCCTCTAAGGGGCCAACATTTACTTTAGCCACTCTTTTCCTTTTTATATACCGATAGAAACTTTAGCTATCTGTTTTTATATTTTGTGCTAGTTTACTTTCATAGTCTATCTTCCCTTTCTTAATCATTTTTTTTAGTCATTCTTTGCTGGCTTTTAAATGCATCTGAGTCTTCTGTCCTCCCACTAGTTTTGGCCACTTTGTATGCCCTTGTTTTTAATTGGATACCGTCCTTTATTTCTTTAGTTAGCCATGGATGGCAATCTTTTCTTTTACACCCTTTTCTCCTCACTGGAATATATTTTTCTTGAGAGTTGTGATATATCTCCTTAAATGTACACCACTGTTCATCAACCGTAGACTCTGCTGCGAGGAGCTCAGGAGGAGCATCACCGGGGTATTCAACAAAACTGCGTTTCATTTTCTTTTAACTGCTTTAGTTTATTATAAAAATATTGGAGAGGGGAAATAGGCTGTTTGGGTGGGAGGGCATGTGATGAAACCTCCAGGAAGACGTCCAATCAGAGTTGCAACTCTTGGAACCAGGGAAAGGCCTGTTTCAATGAGCAATCTTCCTCTTCCCCTCCCCCCGCACCCTGCGTGTGTAGAGCACACACCATAAGTTCTCAAACTGGAGTCTGCAAGGTGCTTCAGTAGTTCAAGAATCTGTATTTATTGATTTTCTTAGTACGTTACTTCCTCTGGATAGCTGATGTGTTTTTTGCTAATTAGTACAGGGGCTTTGAGAGTGCATGCAAGCCTTGGCGTATCCATATTAGCAGGGGATTTACCACAGGCTAGAGTTGCAGAACTTGCCTATGTGTATATATACATAGGTATTAAGATCCTATCGATATTATGTTGAATAGCAGCAAATTGTGTTTCAGGGACTTGATATTGTGACACATATTTTATTTACAGTAAGTAACATTTGAAAATGATTTCTTTGCTATGTGGCAGTCATGGCTAAGTCATAAAGATTGTTTTGGTTTAAGTCGTTTTATTTTTGTTGGCATAAATGAGTATAATACTCCTCAATTTGTTGACCAATTAAGTGAAAACAATGTTTGGTGGCTACAACAGGTTATTTCAAATGTTAACTTACGTAGGGCTTGAGCACTTTTTAGGCTGAAAGTTCAGTGCAGTACTGAAGGGCTGGTGCATTGCTGGGGGTGCTGTCTTTCGGATGACATTAAATTGAGCCTTGTCTGTCCATTTAAGTGGAAGTTAAATATCCACTGCTTAGTCACCCAACTAATGTTTTTCCCATAGTCAACATCACCAAGCAGATTAACTAATTGCTGTTTGTGGGACCATGCTGTACATATGGGTTGCTGCATTTGCCTGCATAATAATCACTACATTTCAAATGTAATTCACTGGTTGTGAAGTGATTTGGGATGACTTTTATATAGTGAAATCTGCTAATAGAAACTTGAGAAATGTTTTTCCTATATGGAATTTTAATGCCAGATGAAACACAGAATCAAAATGGAATGAAACCAGTTTTACATTTTTATAATGCAGAACTGATATGTGGAACTGACTTCAAGGTAGTAATCTCATTTCAAAGTTCAAATATATTTTGAAAGACAAAACAAAATGTTCTGAATTTATGATGTCAACTGACTTCTTCATTAAGTGTATTGCTGTATGGTTACTCCCAAGTTACCATATATATTATGTCTGCAATATCAAAAAATAAAGACTTGCATTTATATAGCGCCTTTTACAACCACCGGATGTCTTAAAGGGCTTTACAGCCAATTAAGTACTTAAGAACATAAGAAATAGGAGCAGGAGTAGGCCATTTGGCATCTTGAGCCTGCTCCGCCATTTAATTAGACCATGGCTGATCTGATCATGGACTTGGTTCCACTTCCCTGCCTGCTCCCCATAACCCTTTATTCCCTTATTGCTCAAAAATCTGTTTATCTCCGCCTTGAATATATTCAATGACCCAGCCTCCACAGCTCTCTGGGGCAGAGAATTCCATAGATTTACAACGCTCAGAAGAAATTCCTCTTCATCAGTTTTAAATGGGCGGCCCCTTATTCTGAGACAATGTCCCCTAGTTTTAGTTTCCTATAAGAGTGGAAATATCCTCTGCATCACCTTGTTGAGCTCCCTCGTTACCTTATGTTTCGATAAGATCACCTCTCATTCTTCTGAACTCCAACACGTATAGGCCCAACCTACTCAACCCCCTCATCTCCGGAATCAACCTAGTGAACCTTCTCTGAACAGCCTCTAATGCAAGTATATCCTTCCTTAAATACGGAGACCAAAACTGTACACGGTACTCTAGATGTGGCCTCACCAATACCCTGTACAGTTGTAGCAGGATCTCTCTGCTTTTATACTCTCTCCCCCGTGCAATAAAGGCTAACGTTCCATTTGCCTTCCTGATTACTTGCTGTATCTGCATGCTACATTTTTGTGTCTCGTGCATAAGGACCCCCAGGACCCTCTGTACTGCAGCACTTTGCAATTTTTCTCCATTTAAATTATAATTTGTTTTTCTATTTTTTTCTGCCAAAGTGGATAACCTCACATTTTCCCACATTATACTCCATCTGCCAAATTTTTGCCCACTCACTTAGCCTGATTTTGTGTGTCTGCCTCTCTATTTGCTTTCCCACCCATCTTTGTATCATCAGCAAACTTGGCTACATTACACTCGGTCCCTTCATCCAAGTCATTAATATAGATTGTAAATAGTTGAGGCCTCAGCACTGATCCCTGCCGCACCCCAATAGTTACTGTTTGTCAACCAGAAAATGACCCATTTATCCTGACTCTCTGTTTCTGTTAGTTAGCCAATCCTCTATCCATGCTAATATATTACCCCCAAACCTGTGAACTTTTATCTTGTGGATTGTAGTCACTGTTGTAATGTAGGAAATGCGGCAGCCAATTTGTGCACAGCGTGCTCCCACAAACAGCAATGTGATAATGACCAGATAATCTGTTTTTGCTATGTTGATTGAGGGACAAATATTGGCCAGGACACCGGGGATAACTCCCCTACTCTTCTTCGAAAAACGGCATGGGATCATTTATGTACACCTGAGCGAGCAGACGGAGCCTCAATTTAACTTCTGATCCAAAAGATGGCACCCCCAACAGTGCAGCGCTCCCTCAGCACTGCATTAGAGTGTCAGCCTAGATTTATGTGCTGAAGTCCCTGGAGTGGGACTTGAACCCACAAGCTTCTGACTCCGAGGTGAGTGTGCTACCACTGAGCCACGGCTGACACTTGTGCTATAAATTATTCTTCAATAAACTTGTATTGATGTCATAAATGAGCAGAATACTCTGCTACAATTCAGCACTCCACTGACACTCAGGAACACTTTAAAAAAATGTTTTAAAATAGTACAGTAACAAGGATATTTCACTACATATTAAGTTTACTATCTAAAATAATTGAGATGTGATGTAAATCTAATTTTATGGTTCAGATGATTCTATGACCAACTTGAGCATTATTTTCATATTTGACATTTAAACATCTCTATTAGGTTTGTGTTTTAACAGTATAATGCAATGTACATTCTCCCAGGCATCATTTATGCAATTTTTAAAACTGTTGTTTTGATAATTAGATCACTGTTAGATGTGAGACATTGATTTTTTTCAAAATGGGTGAATGCATTTCCTAACATTCCTATTGTTTTACTGCAGCAAGTCTTCTAAGGTGCCCAGAGTGGAGGGGGAAAAAAAAGAAAATGTTGCAGTTGGTAGAATTGGTGGAACTTCTGATTTATCTGTGTACAATGTGGAGCATGTTCACATCTTTCAGGTAAAATAAGTATCTATGCAGAATTGAGTGTTGAGCTTGATTAACCTTGCCAACAAATGTAAGTTGGTAAAAGTACAGGATTACAGGCGCACATTTTTTTTAAACTTGTTTAAAGCAATTGCGCTGTATAATTTGGGCCTGAGTAGACACTTAAAAAGCCCATTGTTGCTTTGTTTGGTGTTTATAATTTTGTTTATTTAAAATGCTAAGTTAGCCCTGTAGTTTTTGTCCTTGTAGAACACCTTTAGGAAAATTGATTTAGTTATGCACTTTGGGAAATTGTAGCTGCAGCTTGGGTGAGAGTGGACCTGGCAATGGAAAGTTGTGCTGCTTCCTAAGAACTTAAAGTATGACATGTGAAAAGACCATGCACTTGTAAAGAAAATTTGCAATGCCCTTGGGACGTTTTACTATGTTAAAGATGTATATAAATGCAAGTTGTTGCAGCTCATCATTACCAACCAACAACAAGCACAGTTCTGTAAATTGCTAATCTGATGGCTGATTAGGTAAAGATATCATCCAATGTAGTTCTAATCTGGAATGCCCCAGATTCTGTTCCTACTCTTTTTTTTTTTAATAATGTAGCTGATCTCAACTAAGGCGAAGTTGGGTGCTGCAACCAGCCGCTGTCCCATGGGCTAGGGAGGGGAAAAGCAGCCTGAGTTTCTACTGCTTATTAATATCTACTGACCTCTGCTGGAAAGCGTGCACGTGAGTGTCAGATGCAAACATGTTCAGATGGCTGTGATGCCCTCCATGGTGGAATCATTTGCTGACATTCTGTGCCTCGACTCGCATTTGAAGAACAAGACCGTTGACATCCATGCAACTTTACCTCAGAGCTTGCACCGTTAGGGGAGGCAGGAAGTAAACAAAAATACACTGCAATTTCTCTTGATCACCAAGAGTATTAAGCAAAACTCCATAACATTCATTCAGTTTTATAGTTCACACCCATAACTCTCATCGGTTGTATTTCACGTGATCTTTTATGATCCATACTTTAGTGTTTGTTTATATTTTTGCAGCTCTACTGCTAATGCAATAGTTCACTTTTTGTGATGAGCAGAATTGATAAGAATGAGGGAAGCCATTTGGCCTGTTTAGCTCATTGTTCTGTAGAAGCCTTGAATCCTCTTCTTGAATGATTGCATTGTTGTTTTTCTGCCTCTGCTACCAAAAGTTAAATCATTCTCCCACAGCAGCTTTCTTTTGCCATCCATTAGGAGAAAGCGTGGAATTGATATTATGGCACCAGTAATATTTTAATGCTTTAAACTAGAGAGACCCAATGCCAAAGGGCCTTTAAAAATGTAAATGTTACTTTAATCTTCAAATAAGAATTTTTTTTTGTTCCATGTGACCTTTGATTCTCTTGCAGAATGTTAGTATGGATGTAAATAGCCTCAATATTTTAGTGCAAAAAAACTATGTCATCAGATAAAAAGGGGCAAAGTGTGTTCAGACACTATTTATCAACACAATCTATTCACTGGTAACAAAATTCAGCCCAATAAATATTAATTAAGATACTGAGGAAAGACTTCAAGGCTTAAAAACTAATGTTGGTGGTACACATAAAGGTTTGAACCAATTTAAGCTTTCCAACTTCTGTTTGTACCAACATCTGAATCCTTCAATTAGATCGCTTTTGTGCAATCACACTCACAATCCTCTCGATATACATTTGTCATCAATTCTAAGTTGCAGGAACTATATCATTGCTGGACCATTACCAGATTAAATTGCTCTTTGAAAGTGCACTTGATGAATTACTAGTCATGCTGTTTTACCAGAACATTTTTTTTCTGCAAAAAATACAATATGGTGAAAGAGTACAATTTTAATTGGTTTAATATTGCATACAATATTTTTAATTTTGCATGCTGCCTTCAAAAGAGTCCGTTTTTATGATTTTTCTTTTCAAATACATTTTAAAAAGTGAAGCGAGTAACTAATCAGCTTGTTTATGTATGTGTAATGATATTTTGTTGAAATTAGTGTCTGCTTCTTTTAGGGTATGTGCAGCTGTGCCATTGCAGTCAGAAAGGAATACAAGTAAGTGATGTAGTGGTAAAACTGACGAGTTGTATCAAAACTTTGTTTTGCATTTTTGAAAATATAGAAAAAGAGCCTTAAATACAGAATCCTAGCTGCCATTGAAAACAAAGCTGGATTAATAGAATGTGAAGATACAAGTTTTTAACTACAGAGGATTGAATGCAAAATATGCATCTCAATCCCCCAACATCCACCACATAGAAAAACAAGAACAACTACTACATGGGAGCAACATCACCTACAAGTTCCTCACCAAGTCGCACACTATCCCGACTTGAGCTTATCTGAACATTCCTTCATTGTCACTGGGTCAATATCCTGAACTTCCTTCCTAACTGCCTTGTGGGAGCATCCATTCCAGGGGGACTGTAGCAAAGGCCCATCACTACCTTCTTGGAAACTACAGATGGGCAATAAATGCAGGCTTTGCCTGTGATGCCCACATCCCAAGAGTTCATTGAAAACATATCCTGTTTTCTTGAATGTATTTGTCTTTTGTGATCGAGTTTTATGTCTGCTAAATTAATTCAGGATCGTTCGTTGTGCTTTTGATGTGCCAGGACTGAAGAATTTTCACCCTCTGGGTGAAAAAAGTTATCCTCAACTCTCCTCTCTAATCCTTCATACAATTCTTTTAAATCTATGTCCCTGGTTTTTGACATTTCTGCTAAGGGAAATAAGTCCTTCTTATCCGCTCTAAGTTCCTCACAATTTTATACACCTCAATTAAGTCTCCCCTCAGCCTCCTCTGTTCCAAAGAAAACAACCCCAACCTATCCAATCTTTCCTGATAGCTCCAATTCTTCAGTCCTGGCAACATTCTCACAAATCTCCTCTACAGGAAAGATGTGCTTGTACTAATGTGGTGACCAGAACTGCACGCAGTACTCTAGCTGTGGTCTAACTAGTGTTTTATACAATTCTAGTATAACCTCTCTGGTCTTTTATTCTATGCCTCAGCTAATTACGGAAAGTATCCCGTATGCCTTCTTAACCACCTTATCCACCTGTCCTATTTTCAGGGATCTGTGGACTAAATCCCTCTGTTCCTCTTCCTCAGTATCAAAATTGCAGAATTGCAGTGTAATATTGTAATTTTCCTCTAACTTTTAAATTGAAGGCCACACCCCTATGCAATAAGTTTTAATAGAGCTAAATGGATGAGTAAACAGTTTGCTTTCAGACTTCAGCACGTTTGAGAGTGTTAATGTAGCACTTCAAAAACCATAACAACTTATAATGCTTGCTCGTATGGGTCCTAGAATAACCTAGTTTCCTAGTCTTTGCTCCTTGTAGTGGCAAGCCTCCACGCTGCCCATGGTCGTCGCTTGCTGCTCCTTTTAAGGCCCCGACCTGCCGCTGATGTTCCCTCGCAGGTCGGGGCCTTCCCGCTGCCCCGACCTGCGAGGGTGACGGCTATGAAGAGTGACATCATCAAAATCCAGGTTAGTGATTGGAGTGTGGGCAGATACAGCAGGAGCAGCGAGGTCGGGGCAAAGGAGCGGCGAGGGCCTGGAGGAACCTGATCGGGGCCCAGGGGAGACGCGAGTTCGGGGCCCAGGGGCAGCACGGACCAGCCCACACTGCGATACATGTGCGCGCCCTAGGTCTGTGCAGCAGAGCTGGTCTCTTGTTTTGGGTAACACTTGCCACGGGACCAAAACCTAGCTCTGTCAAGCCCGTGTGGTGGCTGGTGTGCAATGGCCACACCATGTTAAAAAATATGCACGCACAGGCATCTTCCACCCTTGAGGATGTAATTTGGGTCCTTCACCTGTGAACTCATCCTTTTTTTGGGCGTGGAAGCATGTCATCCTCGTTTTGAGGGACCGCCTATGATGGTGATGAGTCTTTGCTCACTGGAGGTTGGAGCAAACTCTGCTAAATCCTGCTCCTGGCAACTTCCCACAGTTCAGTTGGTACAGAAGAAGCATGGAGCATAGATCTCGTGGGCAGCTTGCAGCCTGCCTTAATTTTGAGATGTATTGGGAAGTATAGCCAGATGTAGCCATTTCACCTAGCATCCACTAATACTCATCTGAGGAGGTGAATAGTCTATATGTCTTTACAGAGCTGTTTCTCTTTCCCTAATAGGAATGAGTAAGCAATTTAATTAAACAAAAAATAAACCTGAAGATTAGGAACATTGTGAAAGGAAAGGGCCGTATGATGAGCTAAAGCAACTTGTTTATTGAGGTGACTGGGCACATAGGAGGAATTTTGTGAATTAACTTCATTATGTTCTGCTTGTATTATATATAAATTGGCTAGTGCAAATGTGACATCTCTTCCATTTGGCTTGAACCGCTGCAAATAAATTCTGATTTTTCTCTTGAAAAGGTAAGAATTGACTTGTATGCTATGTATAATGTAGTACACAAATAATCTCCTGTATTTACCCTGAATCGAGCATTATTTGAGGGAAAAAAAGCTTACCTGATCTTTGCCAACAGTTCTCTGGAGCCAATTTCTCGTCTGTATGGAAGTGTGGTCCAAGTTCGCATGTCTTTTTTCCCCTCTGGGAAAGTACTTGGTCTCTGTTTAGTGTCTTCCCCTGCTAATCTCCTCCCCCTTTCCGCCCCCCCCCCCCCCCCCCCCCAATCCTCATAAATGTTTTTACCTGTCGTGTGGGGAATCACAGATATCAATCATTCAGTATCCTATACAGTAGCTGTGTTGGTTAACTGAACATGCTATGCCACTGGACTAGCCCAAAAGATGTTGTATGTCTTTTCTAGAATTTTACTAGTTAGCTGTGACTCTAACATTGAGATGCACACCTAGAAATCAATTCAGGTAAAGAAAATGCTTCTATTGGAGGTAATTTATTTAAAAATGCCAATAGTTACAAAATACTGAAATGTTAAAGAATTTTTAAGCAGAAAGTAATAATGTTCCAAAACTTTATTTTTATTATCTTTATGAATTAAACAGCAAGTATTTTGCAACCAAGACCTTGCTGGGAAAAAGAAGAATTCAGTATTGTAAAAGAATGTGCTCCATGCAGTGATTATGAAAAGGTATTATGTGTGTCTGTGTGTAACTTAGAAACATTTTTATGCTTGGATTTATAGATTTATTTGTGAGATGGGGTGGTGGGGGGAGGGAAATCAGTAACTTGATATTGTGAATAAAAATAATTTTGAGACACGTATTTGTTACCTTTTATGCCTTTGGTACCATTAACTAACCAGCCTGCTCCCAATGTCACTTCATAACTAGTTGGTAAGTTGTGCGCAGCATATTGGGCCATAACTTGCTGTCAAAATAAGTGAGGCAAACTTTAACATTTCCTTTGTCTCTTTTTAAAAAAAAAAAAATAAAATCTAATCTTTCTTTCCCTCTCTATTTCATTTTCTTCTGATTTGGCATTGAATTCACACCCTAATTTGCATTTCCTTCCCACTTCTAACATGCAGAACTTACTGTAGCAGCTGTGGCTCAGTTGGTAGCATTAGTCTGAGTCAGAAGGTTGTGGGTTCAAGTCCCACTCCAGAGACTTGAGCACAAAAATCTAGGCTGTCACTCCAGTGCAGTACGGAGGGAGTGCTACACTGTCGGAGATGCTATCTTTCAGATGTGACGTTAAACTGAGGCCCTGTTCTCGCAGTGGACCTAAAAGATCCCATGGTACTAATCGAAGAAGAGCAGGCGAGTCCTCCCCATCTGGGCCAATATTTATTCCTCAACCAACATCACTAAAAAAAGAAAAAATATTATCTGGTCATTAAAGAATGAATCAACATAAACAACAAGGCGGCCAAATCGGCCCGTCGAGTCTATGCCAGCCCTCTGCAAAAGCACTTCAGCTAGTTCCATTCCCTCGCCCTTTCCCTGTCGCCCTGCAAAAAATTTTCTTTCAGGTACTTATCCAATTCCCTTTTGAAAGCCATGATTGAATCTGCCTTCACCACCCTTTCAAGCAGTGCATTCCAGAGCCTAACCACTCACTGTGTAAACAAAAAAGGTTCTTCCTCGTCGCCTTTGTTTCTTCTGCTATTCACCTTAAATGTGTGTCCTCTGATTCTCGACCCTTATGCCAATGGGAACATTTTCTCTCTCTCTACGCTGTCTAGTCCCCTCATGAAATCTCCTCTCTACCTTCTCTGGTCTAAGGAGAACAACCCCAGCTTCTCCAATCTATCCACGTAACTGAAGTCCCTCATTCCTGGAACCATTCTTGTACATCTTTTCTGCACCCTCTAAGATCTTCCTAAAGAGCAGTACCCAGCATTGGACACCACGCCAGTTGAGGCTGAACCAGTGTTTTATAAAGGTTCTTCATAATTTCCTTGCTTTTGTACTCTGTGCCTCTATTTAGGCAGCACAGGAACCATTATGGGGCTGAATTTTCCACTCTTTTGCGCCTCGGCGGGACGGTAAATGCTGTTTCTGGGCATGAAACGGCACGTCCAGGATTTAGTGCATAGCCGGAAGTTTCGCAAATGGTTTTGCGGTGGCACAAAAACTTAGCACCCCGCCCTCGGTTTTGACCGTCAGTATGACATAAATCGTTGTGCATGGCTACGTTAGCGCCCCGATGGAACTTTCGGTCCTAATGCCTCATTTAACGATCGCCTCAGAAAACATCTGAAAAATACAGCTGGTCCCGGGGTGCAGCAGGTGCTATTGGCAGCATATTTAAACGGAGGCTGGAGGATCTTATATCGCAGTTATCAGTGACTGCTATGATTGCGCGTAGAACGCTGTGTGAGGCTTCGAGTTGTAATGGCATTTTTATGTGCCATGACACTTTGCTTACAAGGTCAGTGAGAGACTTCCATGGGGGCAGTACTCGTTCGCCAGCAAATCATGCTGGTTGCTCTTGGCAGGAGCCTTCAAGCTGGAAGATGGGTACTTGTCCATGTTGGACCACGGAATCAAAGAGGTCGCAGACATTTGGGGAGGAGGCCTTACCCTCCCCCACGGGTTTACAGGGAATATCGCTCATACCTCCACATCTGATGCCCAGTGCGTTAGATGGCTGTGCTTCTGAAAAGGAGTGCTACCAGAGATATGCCAGCTCATACAGGCAGACCTACAGCCTACCAGTGCCAACAGGACTGCGGTGCCCGTCGAGGTGAAGGTGATGGCCTTCTATGCTTCCGGATCCTTCCAGGCAACAGCAGGGGATAGATATGTACAACATCTCGCTGCATTTGTCAGGTTACAAGGGCTCTGTATGCCCGCAGAATGAACTTCATAAAGTTCTCAGTGAGCAGGGACAGACAGAATGAGAGGGCTCTAGGGTTTGGACGATTTGCAGGCTTCCCCAAGGTTCAAGGTGCCATTGACTGTACACACGTCTCCTTGCGAGCACCATCACATAATGCAGAGGTCTTCAGAAACCGAAAGGGATACCACTCTCGACGTACAGCTGGTCTGTGACCACACTCCGTGCATCCTCAGTGAAAATGTCCGCTTTCCAAGGAGCACACATGATGCTTTCATCCTGCGTGAGAGCACGAATGATTCAGCGACAAAGGCAAGATCAGAGCTGGCTGATCGGGGACAAAGGATGAGGCCACCTGGCTCATGATGCCCTCCGGAACCCTGTCACAGAAGCCGAGCAACGCTATAATGAGAGCCATGCAGCCACCCGCAGCATCATCGAATAGACAATTGGCGTGCTGAAGCAGCGCTTCTAATGCCTGGACTGCTCTGGAGGCAGCCTTCAATACTCCCCACAACAGGTCTGAGTTCACTGTCGTCTGCTGCATGCTACACAACTTAGCCATCATGAGGGGACAGGCATTGCCAGTGGGGATTGCAGGACCACAGGAGGAGAAGGAGGCGGAGGAAGAGGATCCTGGCGAGGAATCGCCATCGCCACAACCACAGGGGAGGCAGTGTCGATGTGGCTGCAGCTAGAGCCTTACGTTGGCAGCTCATTGACTGGTTTGGTTGAAGGGGGAGGGTGGGGTTGCAACATTGACTCGCTACTCTGTGCCACCATGCTGGCTATTCTACACTTGATTCTGCAAATGAGACACAAGCCACCAATGGCAAAGGTCAAGATTCAACATTAACAATTCATTTCCCCCCCCAAAAAAAAATATACAATCCTTAAATGCTATGTAAATTAACACACAACTGCTTCCTGCAGTGAGCAAAGTGATTTAACATTACTGGCAATAAAGTGATGCCAGCACTCGATGGGTCTTTGCAAGACATTTTCCCCCATTCTCTTCACCCCCTCCCATACCTGCTGCTGCTCCTGAAAGTCCTCGGGGCGTACAGCAAGACTGCGAGAGGGATGCTGTGTTAGGGGGCCAGACAATGCAGATGGTGTTTCAGGATGGCCTGCACCAGCTCTTGACCTGGAAGGCCGGTTTGAACTGAGGCGCCTCATCAGTGTCACCAGTCACAGTTGGCTGGGGTGTCAACCATGTATAGAGCATAGTTGGCAAGTGAGTGGTGGGATCTGGAATGCTGTCATCCTGAGGAATGACACAACCTCGCATTTCCACTGAGTCTCCAATGGGGCTGGGCCTTAACAACCTGAGCACAATGTCTCCCCATACTTTGTTGGCCTGCTTTGGTACCGTCACTTCCCTGTTGGACATTGGGAGCGCAGAGGGTTATAGAAGCAGACATGGACTGCATCACTTGGCCAAGCTGAAACAAAGCTTGTGCCTGTAATGCGCTTGAGTCTGCGGTGCGATCAGTAGCACACGCCACACACTCAACGCCACTGTCGCTGCTCAAGGCCACCAGCCTGTGTGGGCAATGATGGCCTCGCTGGACTCACAACTCGCAATGACAATCTGATGCTGCCTCCGCAACAGTAGCAATAAGCTTGTCAATGCTCGCTGGGGTCCATCCCAATGCATCCATCAGCTCACTGTGCATTCCTGTGGTTTCCCTGGATATTTCCACCAGATTCACGTCTGTCTGTCTTTGAGCAAACGACATTGCCGACTCAAGCTCCAGAGAGCTGGCCTGCGAGATTCCACTCCAGCACTGTACGCCACTGAGACCAGGAGCCGCCGATTCCTCAAACCCCAGGAAGTCAGCGTCATCCCCAGATGAACTTGGCCCCGGTGGGGAAACTGGTGGGCTGTGATACTTTGCAGGAGTAATCTCCTCCCCTCCCTCGTTGTCTCCACCATGTCCTGATGTGGAAGCCTGCCTCGAGGGATGTTGCGCCTCTGGTTGGTCATCTGGAAGTAGAAAACAACAGAAGAGTGGTTAGCAGCGGGGTGGGGGGGGCAGGGTGACTTGAGGAAGGTGGCATTACAAATGTCAATTTGAAGGGACGCCGCAACTCCATAATATATCTCAATGCAGTATCTTGAGTTGTGAGATCCATTTACCTACCCTCACTACCCAAAGGAGGCTCAGCATCGCCCTGGCAACTGCCTGAGCTGGGACTCCGATTAAGGCTGTGACCCTCGCCTCCATCTGTGAAGGGATTGGTTGAGGCGGATCCCCGCCTATCCGCAGCTGCTTCCTTCTATTATGGGAGTGTTTGGACTGCAAAGCGAAAAATAGGAAGGGTTCAGGCAGGGTTTCTCTGCTGTTGCACATATGCCTATCATAGTACAGTGGATGATATTGTGTGAATGGTATCGTTGCTTGCTTTCAATCTGTTTGGATGTTGCATGTGCTTCGTCCGTATTTGTTCGCAGGTTTGAGGCATCTGACACTGGGGCTATAAGTGATCTTTCAGAAAGGCATGGTGGCGGTTGGAGTGTATTGCAAGCGACGATGTGAATGATAGTTAATATGCATGGATCATTAAAAGCCAATGGGTGCTGAAGTAAGCCTTCATCTTTCTTATACATTGTGATAGCCACCCCACAGTGTTGAGAGGGACCATATGCATGACAAACTTCAGTGTGTGAGATTAATGTAGACGTCATGGAGGCATACGTGGATGCAAATGCTACCCTGATGACCCTCGGAAGGTCGTTGAACTTTTTCTGGGCACATTGTCTTAGCGCAGGAGGTGTCTGCTTATCTCCCTCCATATTCTCTTAAACACAGGAGGGAATGGCCTGGCTCCCCCAGCAAGGTGTCACTTGCCTCATGGCGTAACTTATCTGGCATGCTGCCTTCCTTCCTGATCCTCCATCTACGCTGAAGTGGGTTGGTTTTTATGCACATGTGTGCAGGAAGCTACCGCAACCTGCATTTGCAACCAGAAAAGAAAAAAAATATATCTATGCGCATGCGCAAAATGGCCGCCCCTTTAAAGACGCAAGTTTCGGCTTGGGCACACAATCAGTCGTGCAACTTACGGATGATAACGCAAACTATTTTCAGGCGCATAATTTTACACCCTGCCATGATTAATGCCCCGAAATCCAAAAAGTCGAAAATCCAGTCCATGGTTTTGTAACTGCTTTCTCAGTCTGCCCTGCCACCTTCAGCAATTTGTACATATATACCCCCAGGTCTCTGTTCATACACCCCCTTTAGAATTGTACTCTAGTTTATATTGTCTCTCGTTCTTCTACCAAAATGTATCACTTCACACTTTTCTGCATTAAATTTCATCTGCTACATGTCCACCCATTCCACCAGCCTGTCTGTCTTGAAGTCTACATCACTATGCTCTTCACTGTTCACTTTAACTTCCAATTTTTATGTCATCTGCAAATTGTGCCCCGTTGCTGTTTGTGGGACCTTGTTGTGCACCAATTGACTGCCATGTTTCCTACATTATAACAGTAACTACACTTCAAAAATTGGCTGTAAAGCGCTTTGGGATGTCCTGAGGTTGAGAGGCACTAAATGAATGCAAGTTCTGTCATTTCACGGCAGTATTTTAAATACAGCTAGATTGCGAGAATTATTGTCATACAGTTGCAGTCTTTTCAGAGTCTGAAAGGTAACATTAGTAACTGTTAGTTTAGGTATAAATTCTGCAATTTGAAGTATGGCTTTGAAATTAGGTTTACAGGTATTTGCCAGCTGAAAAATGAAAATTTATACATCAATTACTAAGTCAAGGGAATAAAAATACTTGAACGAAGGTCAACATGTGGAAAAAGATTACAAATGTTAAATGTTCAGCCTTACTGCTAAGATTGTCCACAAAGAAGTGCTCTATCAACTTATTCCTCCTGAAAATAGTAATGCTTTTTGTTTTCATAACTGACTGAAGCTGTAGTGTCAAGCATGCAGCAGTTAAGCACTCTAGTCCCAATCAGGTGGTCAGGATTTTGAATCCCAGGGCTGTCTCAGTTAAATTGTTGTGGCAGTCTGGATGAGCTTTGTTTTCTTAGACAAGGCCCTGAATCTAGCTGAGTAAACTTAGACATGTACTGTTTTGGTTATAGGACGAAAATGTTATGAGAAACAGGAGGAAACAAAATTACTTTAGACAAATCGGCCCTTTACAATCCATCTTCCTGCTGCTGAATACATGCAGAAAAGCTTTTGATCCAATTTATTCTGCCATCTTGATGAAACTAATAATGAAATTAAAAACAAAATTTAAGTAAAAATTTTAATACCCTGGTCATTGAAGTAACCATGCAATTTGCATATAGAAACATAGAAACTAGGTGCAGGAGTAGGCCATTCGGCCCTTCTAGCCTGCACCGCCATTCAATGAGTTCATGGCTGAACATGCAACTTCAGTACCCCATTCCTGCTTTCTCACCATACCCCTTGATTCCCCTAGTAGTAACTTCATCTAACTGAAACTATCTGAAACACATCTGCATATTATCGAGGAACCAGGTTCTAAAATAAAAAGAAGGAATCTACCATATAGCTAGTGTTGACGAGATTAACTATTCATGTATTTTCTATCTTTAAAAAGCTCATGGTGTACATTGTTAATATTATTCCATGATTTATTATGTAACTTTCTGCAGACCGTGCATGTGGAATGTACGTTTACTGGGTTTGTGGAAGAAGTAAAGTGTACATCAGACCAGAAGTATAGAAGGTAAGGCAAGCCCAGAACTCAGTCTTGCTGAAAACAAATAAGAATTTCTATGAAAATGTTGCCACTGGAAAGGCCAACTTAATCAGCAAATCCCTATTTATATCCAGGGAAGAAAAATATTCAATTTGATTCTAAAATGGGATAGTTAAGAACATAAGAAATAGGAATAAGAGTAGGCCATACGGCCCCTTGAGCCTGCTCCGCCATTCAATAAGATCATGGCTGATCTGATCATGGACTCAGCTCCACTTCCCCGCCTGCTCCCCATAACCCCTTATCCCCTTATCGTTTAAGAAACTGTCTATTTCTGTTTTAAATTTATTCAATGTCCCAGCTTCCACAGCTCTCGGAGGCAGCGAATTCCACAGATTTACAACCCTCAGAGAAGAAATTTCTCCTCATCTGTTTTAAATGGGCTGCCCCTTATTCTAAGACCATGCCCTCTAGTTCTAGTCTCCATCATCAGTGGAAACTTCCTCTCTGCATCCACCTTGTCAAGCCCCCTCATAATCTTACACGTTTCGATAAGATCACCTCTCATTCTTCTGAATTCCAATGAGTAGAGGCCCAACCTCCTCAACCTTTCTTCATAAGTCAACCCCCTCATCCCGGAATCAACCTAGTGAACCTTCTCTGAACTGCTTCCAAAGCAAGTATATTCTTTCTTAAATATGGAAACCAAAACTGCATGCAGTATTCCAGGTTTGGCCTCACCAATACCTTATATAGCTGCAGTAAGACTTCCCTGCTTTTATACTCCATCCCCTTTGCAATAAAGGCCAAGATACCATTGGCCTTCCTGATCACTTACTGTACCTGCATACTAACCTTTTGTGTTTCATGCACCAGTACCTCCAGGTCCCGCTGTACTGCGGCATTTTGCAATCTTTCTCCATTTAAATAATAACTTGCACTTTGGTTTTTTTCAGCCAAAATACATGACCTCACACTTTCCAACATTATACTCCATCTGCCAAATTTTTGCCCACTCAGTTAGCCTGTCTATGTTCTTTTGCAGATTTTTTGTGTCCTCCTCACACATTGCTTTTCCTCCCATCCTTGTATCGTCAGCAAACTTGGCTACGTTACACTCAATCCCTTCTTCCAAGTCGTTAATATAGGTTGTTAATAGTTGGGGTTCCAGCACTGATCCCTGCGGCACCCCACTAGTTACTGGTTGCCAACCAGAGAATGAACCATTTATCCCGACTCTCTGTTCTCTAATTAGTTAGCCAATCCTCTATCCATGCTAATATATTACCCCCAACCCTGTAAACTTTTATCTTCTGCAGTAATCTTTTATGTGGCACTTTGTCAAATGCCTTCTGGAAGTCCAAATACACCACATCCACTGGTTTCCCTTTATCCACTCTGTTTGTACATCCTTAAAAGAACTCCAGCAAATTTGTCAAACATGACTTCCCCTTCATAAATCCATGCTGACTCTGCCTGACTGAATTTTGCTTTTCGAAATGTCCTGCTACTGCTTCTTTAATAATAGACTGCAACATTTTCCCAACCACAAATGTTAGGCTAACTGGTCTATAGTTTCCTGCTTTTTGTCTGCCTCCTTTTTTAAATAGGGGCATTACATTTGCAGTTTTCCAATCTGCTGGGACCTCCCCAGAATTTAGGGATTTTTGGTAAATTACAACCAATGCATCCAATCCCTGCCGCTACTTCTCTAGACCCTAGGATGCAAGTCATCAGGTCCAGGGGATTTATCTGCCTTTGGTCCCATTACCTTACTGAGTACCACCTCATTAGTGATTGTGATTGTGTTAAGTTCCTCCCCTGCTCCCCATAGTCCCTAGACTATCCACTGTCGGAATATTGTTAGTGTCCTCTACTGTAAAGACTGATACAAAATATTTGTTGAGAGTTTCTGCCATCTCCATGTTCCCCATTACTAATAGAAACATAGAAAATAGGTGCAGGAGTAGGCCATTCGGCCCTTCTAGCCTGCACCGCCATTCAATGAGTTCATGGCTGAACATGCAACTTCAGTACCCCATTCCTGCTTTCTCGCCATACCCCTTGATCCCCCTAGTAGTAAGGACTTCATCTAACTCCTTTTTGAATATATTTAGTGAATTGGCCTCAACAACTTTCTGTGGTAGAGAATTCCACAGGTTCACCACTCTCTGGGTGAAGAAATTCCTCCTCATCTCGGTCCTAAATGGCTTACCCCTTATCCTTAGACTGTGTCCCCTGGTTCTGGACTTCCCCAACATTGGGAACATTCTTCCTGCATCTAACCTGTCTAACCCCGTCAGAATTTTAAACGTTTCTATGAGGTCCCCTCTCATTCTTCTGAACTCCAGTGAATACAAGCCCAGTTGATCCAGTCTTTCTTGATAGGTCAGTCCCGCCATCCTGGGAATCAGTCTGGTGAACCTTCGCTGCACTCCCTCAATAGCAAGAATGTCCTTCCTCAAGTTAGGAGACCAAAACTGTACACAATACTCCAAGTGTGGCCTCACCAAGGCCCTGTACAACTGTAGTAACACCTCCCTGCCCCTGTACTCAAATCCCCTCGCTATGAAGGCCAACATGCCATTTGCTTTCTTAACCGCCTGCTGTACCTGTATGCCAACCTTCAATGACTGATGTACCATGACACCCAGGTCTCTTTGCACCTCCCCTTTTCCTAATCTGTCACCATTCAGATAATAGTCTGTCTCTCTGTTTTTACCACCAAAGTGGATAACCTCTTACCTGGACTCGTCCTCTAAGGGACCAACATTTACTTTAGACACACTTTAAAAAAAAATTTTAGATACTAATGATATCTGTTTTTATATTTTGTGCTAGTTAACTTACTTTTATTAATCAAAAATTAGTTTTGTGCATTTCTATTTGCTGTACTGCACTTGCAAGTTAATGATTTCGCCCTTGGGTTGGCTGTTATCTTTAACTAGGACCATGTGGCTGATCATTTCTTTCTTTTACTGTTGTATAAGAACACAAGGTAGGAATGACCATGCCAATCAGCCCATTATGTTTGTCCTCTTGTTTAAATTCACATTTAGTGCACATACATGCTATTTTCAACTTCTGTTTGGTGCAAAGACTCAATTCCTATATTGCTTGTTGAAAAGTTTGAATGTTTTAGCAGTCTGCAACATTCTACTTGCACCCACACAAGCACACACACTCTCTCTCTCTTTTTAAAATAGTTTCCTTTTTGTTGTTCATCCTTAGCTTGCATTTTGCAGTGGTGGAGAGACATAAGAACATAAGAAATAGGAGCACGAATAGGCCATTCGGCCTTTTGAGCCTGCTCCACCATTAATTGAGATCATAGCTGATCTACCTTAACTCCACCTTCCCGCACTATCCCCAAATTCCTTGATATCCAAAAATCTATCAATCTCTGTCTTGAATATACTCAACGACTGAGCTTCCACAGCCCTCTGGGATAGAGAATTCCAAAGATTCACAACCCTCTTAGTGAAGATATTTCTCCTCATCTCAGTCCTAAATCACTAGTTTAGACTCCCCAGCCAGGGAAAACATCCTCCCAGCATCTACCATATCAAACCCTGTAAGAATATTATATTTTAATGAGATCACCCCTCATTCTTCTAAATTCGAGAGCATATAAACCTCGTCTCCCCAATCTCTTCATAGGACAATCCCTCCCATCCCAGGAATCAGTATGGTGAACCCTTGTTGTACTCCTTCAGTTCCCTCTGAATACCAACATTTCCCAATCTCTCACCATTTAAAAAAAAAATTATTCTGCTTTTCTATTTTTACTGCAAAAGTAGTTAATTTCACATTTCTCCACATCTGCCATGTTCTTGCCCACTCAGTTAAACTGTCTATATCTCTTTGCATCCCCTCACAACTTTCTCGCCTAGCTTTATCGTCAGCAAATGTGGATACATTATATTCAGTCCCCGCATCTATGTCATTGATATAGATTGTAAATAGCTGAGGACTGATCCTTGCGGTATCCCATTAGTTAAAGTCTGCCAACCAAGAAAGACCTGTTTATTCCTATTGTTTTCTTGTATTTATATAGCGCCTTTAACATAGTGAAACATCCCAAGGCGCTTCACAGGAGTATTATGGGACAAAAAAAACAATCCTCAATCAATCACATGAGCCCTAATTTTGTGTAATAATCTCGTGTGGCACCTTTTTGAATGCTTTCTGAAAATCCAAATACACCACATCGGTTGCTCTTCTCTCCACCCCCCCCCCCCCCCCCTACCTTTTATCTACCCTGCTAGTTTCAACCTCAAAAAAAACTCAACTGATTTGTCAAACACTTGCCCTTTCATAAATCCGTGTTGACTCTTCCCAATCATATTATGATTTTCTAAGTGCCCTATTACCACGTCCCTAATAATAGATTTTAGCAGTTTCCCTGTTACTGATGTCAGGCTAACTGGTCTATCGTTCCCGGTTTTCTCTCTCCTTCCTTTTTTGACTAGCGGGATTACATTTGTTACCTACCAATCTGCAGGGACCGTTCTAGAATCGAGGGAATTCAGAAAGATCAAAACCAATGCATCCACTATCTGTAGACACCTCTTTTAAAACCCTAGAATGTAGGCCATCGGGTCCAGGGGATTTCTCTGCTTTTAGTCCTATTAATTTCTCCAGTATTCTTGCTTTATTAACAATTTCTGTAACCTAACATAAGAAATAGGAGTAGGCCATTTGGCCCCTGGAGCCTGATCTGATCTTGGCCTCAACTCCACTTCCCTGCCTGCTCCCCATAACCCTTGACTCCCTTATTCAAAAATCTGTCTATCTCTACCTTAAATATATTCAATGACCCAGCCTCCACAGCTCTCTGGGATAGAGAATTCCACAGATTCACGACCCTCAGAGAAGAAATTCATCTTGGTCTCTGTTTTAAATGGGCGACCCCTTACTCTGAAACTATGCCCCCTAGTTCTAGATTCCCCCATGAGGGGAAACATCCTCAGCATCTATTTTGTCAAGCCCCCTCATAATCTTATACCTTTCAATAAGATCACCTCTCATTCTTTTAAACTCAATGAATATAGGCCCAACCTTTCTTCATAAGACAACCCCTCTCTAACTCCAACATAAAATTCTATCGTATTATGATCCCGGCTCCCCAGAGGTTCCTTCAATACAAGGTTATTAATTACAGAGTGACTATCAACGACCTGAAGCTGCGCAGAAGCGTACTGCACATTAATCTGGAACCGGAATCCTATTAATTAACCCCGTCTTGTTGCACAATATTAGATCTAAAATCTGTTCCTAGTTGGTTCCTCAACATTCTAATCTAGAAAACTATCTTAAATGCAGGCATTACATGAACTTGTCCTCTGCTCTTATTGCATATTTGGTTTGCGCAGTTTACATGAAAAGTAAAATTCCCCATGATAACTGTATTACCCATTTTACATGCACCTCTAATTTCTTGATTTATATTGTGCCCGACACTACAATTACTATTAGGGGGCCTCTAAACTACTTCCACCAGTGTTTTCTGCCCCTCGTAGGAACACACAAATAGGCTATTCAGCCTCCCCGAGCCTGTTCCGTCATTCAATTGGATCGTGGCTGATCTATGACCTAACTCCAAATATCCACCATTGGCCCATATCCCTCAATACCTTTGGTTAAGAAAAAGCTATCAATCTTAGATTTAAAATTAACAATTGATCTAGCATTTGCAGAAGAGTTCCAAACTTCTAACACCCTTTGTGTACAGAAGTGTTAACTAATTTTGCTCCTGATATGTCTGGCTCTAAGTTATGGCCCCTAGTCCTAGAATCCCCAACCAGCGGAAATAGTTTCTCTCTCTCTCTACCCTATCTGTTCCCTTTAATGTCTAGAAATCTTCGATCAGATCACCCCATAATCTTCTAAATTCTAGGGAATACAACACTAATTTGTGTAATCTTGTAATTTAACCCTTGAATTGCTGGTATAATTCTGGTAAACCTATGCTGCACTCCCTCCATGGCCAATATAGCCTTCCTAAGTTGTGGTGCCCAGAACTGCTCACAGTACTCCAGGTGTGGTCTAACCAGGGTTTTGTATAGCTGCCACATAACTTCTACCCTCTTGTATTCTAGTCCTCTAGATATAAAGGCCAGCATTCCACGAGCCTTTTTGATTATTTTCTCTAGCTGTTCATGGCATTTTAATGATCTATGTACCTGGACCTCTAGTCTCTTTGGACATCCACTGTTTTTAGCACATCACCATTTAGGAAGTACCCTGTTCTATCCTTATTAGGTCCAAAGTGGATAACCTCACATTTGCTTACATTGAGAACCATTTGGCACAGTTTTGCCCAGTTGTCTTGGATAATCCTTGCCATTGAACCAAGACCTAGCTCTGTCAAGCCCGTGTGGTGGCTGGTGTGCAACAGCCACACCACGTTTAAAAAAAAAAATTCACGCACAGGCATCTTCCACCCTTCAGGATGTAGTTCGGGTCCTTCATTGAAACACCTGTGAACTCGTCCTTTTTTTTGGCATGGTAGCAAGTCCTCCTCGTTTTGAGGGACCGCCTAAGATAACCTACAATCCAGAGATTATTACCTAAGATTCTGTGTTTTAATTTTGACCCTAGCTCCTCAAACTCTCAGAAGTACCTCAGTCCTAGTTCTACCTATGTCATTGGTTCCTATGTGGACTACACCAACTGGATGCTCTCCCTGCCACTCCAAGAATCAGAGGTTATACAGTTGCCACCCTTGTCTCCATTACTAACTGCTGCAGGTGGTCCTTTTTGGATGACTGTTCAGTTGCATTTGGGTGCATGTGATTATTGTAAGTGTTTCATCTACCACTTTATAGTGAATCATTATGGATGTATCCTCAGCAGGATGTGACTTCTCTGGCAAGCTTAGAGCTGTGGTGTTATGGCCCAGTTTTCTTTCGACAGTCGGCTAAGAAAAATTACTGAAAATGGCCAGTATATTGACGGACTTGCTGGCATAGCAAATTAAAAGCACAGATCTTAAATTGTACCTACAACAGCAACAACTTGCATTTATATAGCACTTTCAATTTGATGGCGATAAATCTCCCACGGTGCTTACCACCTCTCGATCCCTACACTGCTTCTGGTTGTCACTGCCAATCCGACATCCAGTCCTGGATGAGCCCAAACTTCCTCCATTAAATATCCGGAAGACCGAAGCCATTTTCTTCAGACACTGACACAAATTCTATTCCCCATCCACTGATTCCACACCTCTCCCTAGCCACTGCCTCTGGCTGAACCAGAGTGTAGGCAACCTCGGCATCCTATTTGACTCTGAGCTAAGCATCCAATCTCATCTTCATCACAAAGACTACATACTTCTGCCTCCTGAATATCGTCCATCTCTGCCCCTGCCTCAGTCGAACTGTTGCTGAAACCCTCATCCATGCTTTTGTTACTTCTGGACTTGAGTATTCCAATATTCTTCTGCTTGGCCTCCTGTCTTCCACTCTCCATAACCTTGAGCTTATGCAAAGCTACGCTGCCCATATGCTAACTCGCATCAAGTCCTGTTTACTCGTCACCCATGTGTTTGCTAACTTACATTGGCTTCCGGTCTACCAACGCCTTGATTTTACTCATCTTCAGATCGCTCCAGGGCCTTGCCCCTCCCGATTTCTAAATTCATCCAGTCCTACAAGAACTCTGCGTTCCTCCAACTCTCGCCTCTTGGGCATCCTCCACTTCCTTCGCCCTACTGTGGTGGCCATACCTTCAGCCACCTAAGTCTCAAGCTCTGGAATTCCTTCCTTAACCCTTTACACCTCTCCACAACTCTCCTCCTTTAAGACACTCCTTAAAACGTATGGCTTTGACCAAGCTTTTAGTCACTCTTCCTAATATCTGCTTCTTTGACTGAGTTAATTTTTGTCTGATTGCACTCCCGTGAAGTGCCTTGGGGTGTATTATTACATTAAAGGGGCTGTATAAGTAAAAGTATTGTAGTAGAGTTATTTCCAATGAAGTGCAACATCACTCGGCTGAACAGGTTGATTCTACGGGCTAGAAATTCGCCAGCCTGTCTTTGTTTTTTAATGTCATTTTTGTGAAAAAATAATAAAAATGTCACCATTTTTTAACGGGGTAAATTTGGCCCAAAAATACGCCTGTCGATTAAAATCGGCGTTGCTGGAGGATTCGTGTTGGAAACCACCGTCCTTGCTAACTTTACCGCGTGGCCGATCTCGCCAAAAATACAGGGGAGGAAACGCACACATTTCCAAAAGTAAAAATCAGAAACATTAACAATACCCTTAAGTAATCAATTGCTGAAAAAGAATTTTTAAAAAACTTCTATTTATCTTTTTTGTAGGTCTTCCTATTTACTGACGTTTGAGGCTGCAACACATGCTTTTCTCACGTGTTGTTTTTTTTACCCAAGTACCGGTTCGCCGAATGGCCACATTTAGGCGGTCCGATTTTTTATGTATGGTGGTCCGCTTTTTGCCGATTATTTTGAAACCGCCATTTGTAACCTTTGGGGAATTTTGTTAGGTTTCTTTACATGACAAAAAAAAACACTACGCGAAAAAAGGGTGTTTAAAACGTGCGTAGGCTGGCTAATTTCTAACTCTTTAGCTTGGTGGCTGTTTCTGGGATCTGTAAATAGTGGGTTCTGTAAAGGGGCTAATAGAGACTTTGGTTTTTGTGGTTAATCAGGCATTTTCTGGGAGGCTATGTTCCAGGTGGCTATACAGAACTCTATATTATGGATACGTAGTACTTGTATTTCTCTGCTTAGTTTGCTTTTTGTTCAAGTTGTTTAATCCTCATCTATGAAAAGAAAATTATGCTTTGCTGTGGCTTCCTCTAAAGCTTGAATTTGAATTCTGTATAAAAGTCACAGCTGCATCTCATTAACCTAGTAGATCTCAATGTTGGATCCAGGAAATTGCCTATTAAAATATATATATATCTTTCATTTTTCATTAATGCTGTTTTCACTTTCACCCCTCTATAGCTGTCGTTCAGTTGAAATGGAGGAACTAAAGTTTTGGAAGTTTGAAGGAGTTGTGATTTTGGTGGGGGTAATTTTTGCCATCATTGTTATGTTCCGACAAAGGACCTTGGACAAACGTGCAGAACAGAGAGTGCGACGGCAGCTTGGGGAGATTTAATTTTGCAACAAATTTATTGACATTTGAGATTTTAGGAAGAGAAAGAGTAACTTGCTTTTTGAATGAAGTTTTCTGGTGATCCTCAGTGTTGTGATTTTTACATTCACAATCCCACCCACATACATTATAGGAAATGTAAGTTCACATTTTTGTTTTTTTACTTAAAATATTACTGTAGCTTTCAAGATGGTCACACATGTTAAGGTGTAATTATCTGAAGAAGCCATTACTGGTTAGACAGTTTCAGTTAATGTGTATAATATTTATATATGGAGAAGAAAGAATTGTAATATAAAAGTTCTATTTATGTAGAAAAATAATAAAATGGATGGATATGGTCTGTTCAGAATATTGTTTAACCAAATATTCTTTGAGATTTGATTTATAGTATTTTTCCCTTATTTCTATAAAACTGCACTTTGGCACTGATTTCAATATATATTTCTTGTACTGGAATTAACTTTTGTACTTTGTACTGAATTTGTTTTTGTATTTCTCTCCCCTCCCCCCCCCCCCCCCCCCTGCCGCCAAGTAGGAGTGTAATCTCAATGTTGTATTAAAATGCAGGTTTGAAATCACATGGATTGTCTCTTTGGCATTGTCTGCAGGGAATAAAGTCATAAAAGCTGTCAGTAAGTTTTGAAGAAATAAAGTGCATAGTTAACAAGTAAAGCTATGCATGTTAGGTCTTGTCTATTATTTTTTGAAAAATAAAAGTTTTATGTAGTTACTCTGCATTTTATATTTTACTTGGGTCATTATTTCTTCAAATAGTTAGTTAATACTGTTAAGAACTTGATCAAGCTGTTCATATTGTAAAATAATTACTCTCTGTAGAGGTTCATGGGAAGAGTTGACGGCTACGGAAGTTTTTTTTTGAAGAGGGGGGTCATTGTAGCTGATGCATATCCTGAGGAAGCAATTGTGATGGGATAAAGTGTCAAATGGATGCTGGCTTTTTTTTACAGCCTTGAGTTTTTTTTTATTATGTCCCCATTCAATATCCAAACACACTCAGCAGAGGTTACTGGCTAATGGTAAGGCAGCAGCATTGGAACTAATTGTAATGGCCCTTGGGAGTTGATGAGGGGTTATCATTAAAAGAGGAGAGGTTGGGAGAAAATTATCTAGAGCTTTTGGTGCATACATATAAGGAGTGGTTGAAGCCAAAAACACTGCATCTTTTAAGACAAAATTGGACAAGCTTTTGATGCAAAGATACACCAAAAGCACGGGCAACAGAACTAGTTTTGGGATGCTCAACAAAAGAGTCAGATACAATGGGCCATATGGCTTCCGTCTGTTTAAAGTTGTACAGTTCTGTCTATGATCTGTTGTGGGTTGAAATGGTGTCAATTTTCCAATCTTTGAAATCTCATCAACCACCCCTATTCCATTATTATCTTCATGCCTTATGGTCTATAGATTGTAAAGATGGTTGTTACTGTTCAGTTGATCACCTTTTATCTAACAGCCCTACCTTAAAAGCAAGTATAATAAAACTACTATTCATAAATTGACTTTGTTTATCTAACTGGTATATGGAGGTAAATTAGGCTCTGCAAGTGCTTTCTTGCATAATTATAAAAACTACTGTTTCTGCTGAGAAATAGGATTGCTTATTTTCTTCTGAAGTAAATGATCAGGATTTCTATCAAGAGAATTCAAAGGGACTTGCTGACAGATTTATTTTGAATCTATTTTGATCCCCAGTACTGTATTTGGACTATTGAAGATCTCACCTTTTACTATTTTTGTTTGTGAATAAGTCAGTTTAATATTTAAGCCAGTTGTTAAAAAGCAGCTGGTTTGGCTGATACTTGTTTTCTGATGAGATGTAATGGACTTTTACAAAACAGCCTTGATGAAAGGGGCGCATGTTTGCTGTACGCTGGTTTGGCTGATACTTGTTTTCTGATGAGATGTAATGGACTTTTACAAAACAGCCTTGATGAAAGGGGCGCATGTTTGCTGTACGCAGTTGCCCAAACATTAAATGCAAATTAAAGTTCAGATTTTAGGGAGTGTAGATTCATGTATGGAAGCTGCCTGCTGGCATGAGAATAGGGAAAAAGTATTCAAGGCAAGCCCAAATTATAACAATCTAGTTGGTCCCAATTTTTTTTTTAAAAGCTTGTATTTATTATATTCCTCAATCACTTTTTTGTAAACCAAAATATTATCCAGTTGACACTGTTCACTTCCAATGATCCCCTGGGCAGTTCCACACATTCGATACACCGTGTGAATTAAATTGAGACTGTCTTTGCACCTTCTCTTAAACAAGCTTGAATTTATGCCCCTGCATAGAGTTTATTTTTGAAAATAAATTCTCTATGTGGGGGTCACTGACCAGGCCAACCATTTCTAGTTGTCCTTGAGAAGATTGTGGTGGGCATTCTTGAAATACGGTGAAGGTACTTACAATTCTGTCAAGTAGAAGTTCCAGGGCCAATGAAGGGATGGTGGTGCTATATATCCAATTCAGGATGGTGTCGCCATGCAGCTTTCTGCCCTTGTCCTTCAAAGTGGTGGAGGTCACGGGTTTTGGGGTGTGCTGAGGTGCATACTGTAGAAAGTACACACTGAAGCCACAGTACACTGGTGTTGGAGGGAGTGCATGTTTAAGCCCGGGGATGGGGTGTCAGTCAAGCTGACTGCTTTGTCCTGGATGGTGTTGAGCTTCTTGAGTGATGTTGCAGCTGCACTCATCCAGGCAAGTGGAAATTATTCCATCACACTGCTGACTTGTGCCTTGTTGATGGAGAGGTTTTGGGGAGTGAGGAGGTGAACCACTTGCTGCAGAATACCCAGCCTCTGATCTTTTGTAGCCACAGCATTTATGTGGCTTGTCCAGTTGAGTTTCTGGTCATTTGGTGACCCCCCCTGATGTGAAGGATTTGGTGATAGTAATGCCATTGAATGTCAAGGAGAAGTGATTAGGCTCACTCTTGTTGGAGATGGTCATTACTTGGCACATTTATGGCATGATATTATCTGGCACTTTTCAGCCCAAACTTGGATGTTCGCCAGGTCTTGCTACATATGGGCATAGGCTGATTAATTACCGAAGGAATTGCAAACGGAGCTGAGCACAGGGCAATCAGTGGCGAACCTCCCCATTTCTGACCTGATGGAGGACAGGTCACTGAAACAACTGAAGAAAGTTGGCCCTAGGACACTGCCCTGAGGAACTCATGCAACAATGGCCTGGTGGTGAGATGATTGGCCTCAACAACCACTCATCTTCCTTTGTGCCTATGACTTCAGCCACTGTCCAGTTTTTCCCCTGATCCCCGTTTACTTCAGTTTTACTAGAGCTCCTTGGTGCCTCACTCAGCCGATGCTGCCTTGTCATCAAGGCAGCAATCAGCTCATGTCAAAAAGTTTGTTAGGGTTGAAAAAGAAAAAAGACCGACTTACATTCACATAGTGCCTTTCACCACCTCAGATGTTCCAAAGTGCTTTACAGCCAGTTAAGTACTTTTGAAGTGTTGTCACTGTTGTAATGTAGGAAACACTGCAGCCAATTTGCGCACAGCAAGTTCCCATAAACAGCAAAATGATAATGACCAGATAATCTATTTTTGTTGTTGATTAAGGGATAAATATTGTCCAGGACAGCAGGGATAATTTTCTGCTCTTTGATATAGTGCAATGGGATCTTATACATCCATCTAAGAGAGCAGACGGGACCTCTAACGTCTCATCTGCAAATGGCAGACCTCCCTCAGTCAGAAACTTAGAAATTTCAATTTTAGGAGCATCAAATATGTTCATCCAAATTACAATTAATAAATAAACCTTTAAATTAAGTAGTTCAATATATTTAAGTATAATGAGGACTAATTTAAAATCCATAAGATGGCACTCTAAATTTGAATCAAAGAATATAAAACAGAAAATGTATTTTCTCAAGGACCAATTTTCATTAACTATTGTAATGTCATTAAGCTTCCTGAGCTCAAATGGCATGACCTTAAACTGACAGTTTATACCTTAACAATAATTTGCATTTATAAAGGCACTTTACAGAAGAGTTATCAATCAAAATTCAAGCCACATATTTGGACCAAAAGCTCGTTCAAAGGTTTTAAAAGAGAGAGGTGGAGAGGAATAGGGAGGGAATTCCAGATCTTAAGCCTAGGTAGCACTACCATTTGCATGCATGCCTTCAGCTAACAGTTGAGGATGTGCAAGAGGCCAGAATTGGTGGAACGTAGAGATCTCGGAGGGTTGTAGAGCTGGAGAAGGTTACAGAGATAGGGAGGGGTGAGGCCATGGAGCGATTTGAAAACAAGGATGAGAATTTTTAAATCAAGGCATTGCTGGACATGGAGCCGAAGTAGGTCAGCAAGCATGGGTGAAGGGTGAATGGGCCTTGGTGCGAGTTAGCATACAGGCAGCAGAGTTTTGGAAAAATAGCCTTTATCTTGCTTACCAGACCATTTCCACCTGCCAATAGCCATCAATATTTATGATTTTGCAAAGTGAAGGATTAAGTTCCATTATGAAAATCTAGAATTTCATGATCATCATCAACAGAGGCAGTCCCTCGAACGAGGATGACTTGCTTCCACACCAAAAGGGAGGAGTTCATAGATGTTTCAATGGAAGACCCAATATTCCAGTCCTGAACTCCAGGGGTGGAAGATGCCTGTGCATGGATTTTTTTAACAGGTGGTGACTGTTGTACATTAGCCACCATACGGGCTTGACAGAGCTAAGCCTTTATCTAGTGACAGGCTGGTGGAGGACCTTTTTCTTATGGATGTTAAACGTAAGGCCTCTGCTTTCATATGCCTCAGTGAATACATTGACTATATCCTGGAGTTCAGCCTCAGAATGTGCGCAGACGCAGGTGTCGTCCGCATACTGCAGCTCAATGACACAGGTTGGGGTGATCTTGGACCTGGCCTGGAGGCGGCGTAGGTTAAACAGCTTCCCACTGGTTCTGTAGTTTAGTTCCACTCCAGTGGGGAGCTTGTTGATTGTGAGGTGGAGCATGACGGCGAGGAAAATTGAGAAGAGGGTTGGAGCGATGACTCAGCCCTGTTTGACCCCGGTCCGGACGTGGACTGGGTCTGTAATGTCACCGCCGCACAGCAGTGCCCTCCAATCATTAAGATCCACGGAGCGCCCTGGACAACGTGGACCATGTCCCATATCTCAGGAGCCTCTTATCAACAAAGGCAGACATTGATGCGGAGATTCAGCATCGCCTCCAATGTGTCAGTGCAGCCTTCGGATGTCTGAGGAAAGGAGTGAAGACCAGGCCCTCAAATCTACCACCAAGCTCATGGTCTACAGGGCTGTAGTAATACCCGCCCTCATGTATGGATCTGAGGCATAGATGATGTATAGAAGGCACCTCAAGTCGCTGGAGATATATCACCAACGATGTCTCCACAAGATCCTGCAAATCCCCTGGGAGGGCAGGCACACCAACATCAGTGTCCTCGACCAGGCTAACATCCCCAGAATTGAAGCACTGACCACACTCTTATCAGCTTCGCTGGACAGGCCTCATAGTTCGCATGCCAGATATGAGACTTCCTAAGCAAATGCTTTATGCGGAGCTCCTTCATGGAAACGAGCCAAAGGAGGATAGCGGAAATGTTATAAGGACACCCTCAAAGCCTTCCTGGTAAAGTGTGACATCACCACTGACATCTGGGAGACCGCCCGAGGTGGAGAAAGTACATCCGGGAGAGCGTTGAGCTCTTCGAATCTCAATGTAAAGAGCATGAAGAGGCCAAGCACAGGCAGCGGAAGGACCTCGCGACAAACCAGCCCCACCGACCCCTTCCCTCGACGAATGTCTGTCCCACCTGTAACAGGGTCTGTGGCTCTCGTATCGGACTGTTCAGCCATCAAAGTACTCACTTTGGGAGTGGAAGCAAGTCCTCCTCAATTCCGAGGGACTGCCTATGATGATGAATGATTTATCCAGTGGCAAGGAAAAACCAGGATGACTGGAGACCTGCTCTGCTGCATGGACCTAGTGTGCACACATATCGCAGTGTGGGCTGGCCCGTGCTGCACTTGTGCCCTCGGCTCTTCTGAGCCTTGCACTCTCATTTACCGCACCTCAGCTACGATCACTCGCCGCACCTCCGCCACAATCTCTCACCATTCCTCCGCCATGATCTCTCGCCGCTGATCTCTCACTGCTCTTCCTCCACGATCTCTCGCCGCTCCTCCACCACAAAACATTTGCCACAATTCCGCCACGATCTCACCGCACCTCCACACCAAACATTTGCCGCACCTCCGCCACAATCTCTCACTGCTCATCTCTTGTTACATCTCAGCCACAATCTCTCACCGCTCCTCTGCATCAATCATTCGCCACACCTCCGCCACGATCACTTGCCGCTTATCTGCCCCGACATTCCCACTCTAACCTTCACTAACACACAGACAGCCTCGCAGGAGATTCACAGTAAATAATTCAGAATAAAATCTAAAATTACCTCATATTCGGTGTCAGATTGCACTGACCGACAATTTAAACAAAAACATTTGAACAGAATGGGACAGCAAGTGTAACGGTTCTTCGATTTTCTGAACCTTGGGCTTGGAAAAGGCATCCAAAGATTTTCTGAAAAATTTCATGTACAATAGATATAGAGCAAACATCTTAAACTGTCTATGATCAGCTTAAATCAAAGGTATCTGAAAGTATAATTGTTGAAACCCAAGGAGGCTTCCAATTTACCTTTTTGAAGCATAACAAGTGGGTAAATATTATTTCTTCCTTTATATAATAAGCATGCAAGAATGGTCAAGCGTAGGCTTTTTCCCCCCTAATGTTAAAACATATCTAATTAGAGAGGTCCTACTTGGCACAGAATAACCTCTCCAAGTTAGTCACACAAAATCAAGGTTAATGCATTGGGTTTAGAAGTTAAATTCAAGTCCTAAAATGAATGGTAGTCATCATCATCATAGGCAGTCCCTCGGAATCGAGGAAGACTTGCTTCCACTCTTAGCATGAGTTCTTAGGTGGCTGTACAGTTCAATACGAGAATCACAGCCTCGGTCACAGGTCGGACAGATAGTCGTTGAGGAAAAGGGTGGGCAGGGAGCCTGGTTTGCCGCACGCTCCTTCCAGTGCCTGCACTTGATTTCTGCATGCTCTTGGCGATGATACTCGAGGAGCTCAATGCCCTCCCGAATGTACTTCCTCCACTTAGGGCGGTCTATGGCCAAGGACTCCCAGGTGTCAGTGGGGATGTCGCACTTTATCAGGGAGGCTTTGTGGGTGTCCTTGTAACGTTTCCTCTGCCCACCTTTGGCCCGTTTGCCATGGACGAGTTCAGAGTAGAGCGCTTGCTTTGGAAGTCTCGTGTCTGGCATGCGGACTATGTGGCCTGCCCAGCGGAGCTGATCAAGTGTGGTCAGTGCTTCAATGCTGGGGATGTTGGCCTGGATGAGGACGCTAATGTTTGTGCTTCTGTCCTCCCAGGGGATTTGCAGGATCTTGCGGAGACATCGCTGGTGGTATTTCTCCAGCAACTTGAGGTGTCTACTGTACATAGTCGACATCTCTGAGCCATACAGGAGGGCAGGTATTACTACGGCCTTGTAGACCATGAGCTTGGTGACAGTTTTGAGGGACTGATCTTCAAACACTCTTTTCCTCAGGCGGCCGAAGGCTGCACTGGCACACTGGAGGGTGTTGGATCTCATCATCAATGCCTGCTCCTGTTGATAGGAGCTCCCGAGAGATAGGGAAAGTGGTCCATATTGTCCAGGGCCACGCCATGGTTCTTGATGTTTGGAGGGCAGTGCTGTGCGGCGAGGACAGGCTGGTGGAGGACCTTTGTCTTCCTAATGTTTAGCGTAAGGCCCATGCTTTCATATGCCTCAGTAAATCCATCGATTATGTCTTAGAGTTCAGCCTCTGTGTGTGCACAGACGCAGGCGTCGTCCGCGTATTGTAGTTCGACGACAGAGGTTGCAGTGGTCTTGGACCTGGCCTGTAGATGGCAAAGGTTGAACAGCTTCCCACTGGTTCTGTAGTTTAGCTCCACTCCAGCGGGGAGCTTATCAACTGTGAGGTGGAGCATGGCAGTGAGGAAGATTGAGAAGAGAGTTGGGACAATGACGCAGTCCTGCTTGACCCCGGTCCAGACGTGAATTGAGTCTGTGATGGATCCATTGGTAAGGATCGCGGCTTGCATGTCATCGTGGAGCAGGCAGAGGATGGTGACGTACTTTTGGGGGCATCTGAAACGGAGGAGGACGCTCCATAGACCCTCGCGGTTGACAGTGTCGAACGCCTTTGGAAGGTCGAAGAAGGTCATGTATAATGGCTGGCGCTGTTCCCTGCATTTTTCCTGCAGCTGTCGCGCTGCAAAGATCATGTCCGTTGTGCCCCGTAGGGGACGAAATCCACACTGCGACTCCAGGAGAAGCTCCTCGGCCACGGGGAACAGGTGGTGGATGGTGAAAGCAAAAGAGATACAGCAGCTGGCCGACAGCCATGATGTGCGAGGATTCTTCACCGCAGTCAAGGCCACATATGGACCAAACTCCCAAGGCCCCACCCCACTCCTGGCCAAGAACAGGGAAACACTCAAGGACACCGAGGCAGTCAGGGCCCCCTGGAAGGAACATTTTGAAGATCTCCTCAACCGAGACTGTGCCTTTGACTCGAGTGTTCTCGACACCATCCCGCAGCATGCCACCCGCCACTGCATGAGGTAGAAAAGGCCATAAGACAGCTAAAAAACAACAAGGCTACGGGAGCGGATGGAATCCCTGCTGAGGCACTGAAGTATGGCGGAGAGGCACTACTGGCGCGAATACATGACCTCATCTCTCTCATCTGGAGGGAGGAGAGCATGCCGGGAGGTCTCAGAGATGCAGTGATCATGACCATTTTTTAAAAAGGGGACAAGTCCGACTGCGGCAACTACAGAGGAATGGTAGTAGCCCATCAAAGACTAGCACCTAGTAACAGTAATTCTGAGATAAATTCTTCTGCATGGAATTTCTGAGTGGGATGATTAGAGAATGACTGGACATTTGCAACACTCTCTTGGATGTGTAATTTGATCCCACAGGGCTGCCTTTCAAGTTCTACTAGTCATACTATTAGGCTATTTACTTGTCTTGTATATCTGTGTCAGTATTTCCTCCAGTGTATCAGTCATTTTGTCATATTATCTTCTCACTAGCTTCTAACTCATTTGAATAGATTGGTCGGTTCACCAAATTATTTCCCTTTAGGTCCAGTTTCCAAAATGAGGATGAGCTCATCAAATTCCCATTTTTTCAGAAAGTGAATCCAATCAAAGGTACTTTAAAAAAAATCACCTTTCAATCATTGGTGCCGACAATACCTTTTCATACTCATCATGTAATTGAATCTTTCTTTTGGTTTATCCAATCTTGATGATTGATCCACATGTATCATTTATACAGACAATTTATAATTTGAAGATGGCATTCTCAAGAGTACACAATATGGACCATGCATTTAATGATAGCTGTGGAGCAGTTTTTTAAAAAAAAATCAAGAATTGAGGTCCATCCAGAGAAAAAAATATTCAACAGCAATCAATCACCATCAAAAGAAGCTGAAATCCTGGATCTGTCTCTCAAAGGGCCGCTAACAGATCACAGCATTTCTTTATCATTTACCTTTTTTAAAGTCATTTATGTAATCCTCAAATTTATCCCAAACTTTCTAATCGGTATTTCTGATTTTGATGATATTGAATTACAACCCTTCTTAAATTGTGTTAGTTCATCTATTGTTTTGTGCCATCAGCCTTTTTGTATATAATGAGATTTCAATTATTGCGCAGCCACCTGCCTCCCGTTTCAGATCATAATTAAATCCCTGCAGGCCCAGCTATTTCTTTTAGTAGGCCCAAACAACTATTTTAGTAGAAATGTAAATCAAATGCCCCCTTTTGGCAAGGGCACTAGAACCCACAAATTAACAATTTAAACTTTAACAAAACCTTAAATCAAATTAAAATGTGGTTGCCAGGGGTAGTAGGCCCAAACATTAGTATTCAAGTAATCACATCTGTAGCCTGTTAATATTCCAATAGAATCTGCAAGCATGAAATCAAGTTACACAAGAACAAAAGTTTAATCCTTTAGCCACAAATTTGTTGCAACCTGAATATAAGTGGGTAGATCACATTCAAGCATGCTTTATGGTAACTGCTTTTGTATTCTCATTGTTGAAAGTAACACACCATTTGCACAAGTCTGTCTAGATTGGTCTTGAATGGTTTAGTCATTGCTTAGAGAAGTCAAAGATTCTTTAGAAAGTGTTATAAGCAAAATAAACCTAATTTTCTTTTCTTTTTAGGCTGATTCTGTTTCTTCTCTTGGAGGCAGTGATTGCTGAGGATGTCGTGAATAGCATGTTTAGTGAGTTGGTCACACCGCAGATAAAGGTTACTCAGCCAGATAGGGAATGGGTGACCATCAGGCAGAGCAGTGGAAGGAAGGTAGTGCAGAGGTCCCCCGCAGCCAACCCCCTCTAAAACAGATACACCGCCTTGGGTGCTGTTGGGGGGGTTGACTCATCGGGGAGGGCATCATCAGCCAAGTTCATGGCATCATGGGTAGCTCTGCTGCACAGGGAAAATAGTGGGAGAGCTGTAGTGGTAGGGGATTCTATTGTAAGGGGAATAGATAGATGTTTCTGCGGTTGCAATCGAGACTCCAGGATAGTATGTTGCCTCCCTGGGTGCAAGGGTCAAGGATGTCTCTGAGCAGCTGCAGGACATTTTGGAGGGGGAGGGTGAACAGCCAGTTGTCATGGTGCGTATAGGTATACGTAAAAAACAGGATGAGGTCCTACAAGCTGAATTTAGAGAGCTAGGAGTTAAATTAAAAAGTAGGATCTCAAAAGGTAGTAATCTCAGGAGTGTTACCAGTGCCACGTGCTAGTCAGAGTAGGAATTGCAGGATAACTAAGATGAATATGTGGCTTGAAGAGTGGTGCAGGAGGGAGAGATTCAAATTCCTGGGACAGTGGAACCGGTTCTTGGGGAGGTGGGACCAGTACAAACCGGACGGTCTGCACCTGGGCAGGACCAGAACCAATGTTCTAGGGGGACTGTTTGCTAGTGCTGTTGGGGAGGAGTTAAACTAATATGGCAGGGGGATGGGAATCAATGCAGGGAGACAGAGGGAAGTAGAATAGGGGCAGAAGCAAAAGATAGAAAGAAGAAAAGTAAAAATGGTGCGCAGGGAAACCCAAGGCAAAAAACAAAAAGGGCCACATTACAGCAAAATTCTAAAGGGGCAAAGTGTGTTAAAAAGACAAGCCTGAAGGCTCTGTGCCTCAATGCGAGGAGTATTTGTAATAAGGTGGACGAATTAACTGCGCAGACAGCAATTAACGAATATGATATAATTGGCATTATATCATATGCCAGGGTGACCAAGGCTGGGAACTCAACATCCAGGGGTATTCAACATTCAGGAAGGATAGACAGAAAGGAAAACAAGGTGGGGTAGCGTTGCTGGTTAAAGAGGAAATTAACGCAATAGTAAGGCAGGACATTAGCTTGGATGACGTGGAATCTGTATGGATAGAGCTGCGGAATACCAAAGGGCAGAAAACGCTAGTGGGAGTTGTGTACAGACCACCAAACAATAGTAGTGAGGTTGGGGACAGCATCAAAAAAGAAATTAGGGATGCGTGCAATAAGGGTACAGCAGTTATCATGGGCGACTTTAATCGACATATAGATTGGTCTAACCAAACTCGTAGCAATACGGTGGAGAGGATTTTCTGGAGTGTATTAGGGATGATTTTCTAGACCAATATGTCGAGGAACCAACTAGAGGGCTGGCCATCCGAGACTGGGTGAGGTGTAATGAGAAGGTACTAATTAGCAATCTTGTTGTGCGAGGCCCCTTGGAGAAGAGTGACCATAATATGGTAGAATTCTTTATTAAGATGGAGAGTGACACAGTTAATTCAGAAACTAGGGTCTTGAACTTAAGGAAAGGTAACTTCGATTGTATGAGATGTGAATTGGCTAGAATAGATTGGCGAATGATACTTAAAGGGTAGACGGTGGATAGGCAATGGAAAACATTTAAAGATCACATGGATAAACTTCAACAATTGTATATCCCTGTCTGGAGTAAATATAAAACGGGGAAGGTGGCTCAACCGTGTCTAACAAGGGAAATTAAGGATAGTGTTAAACCCAAGGAAGAGGCATATAAATTGGCCAGAAAAAGCAGCAAACCTGAGGACTGGGAGAAATTTATAATTCAGCAGGGGAGGAGAAAGGGTTTAATTAGGAGGGACAAAATAGAGTATGAGAGGAAGCTGGCTGGGAACATAAAAACTGACTGCAAAAGCTTCTATAGATATGTGAAGAGAAAAAGATTAGTGAAGACAAACGTAGGTCCCTTGCAGTCAGAATCAGGTGAATTTATAATGGGGAACAAAGAAATGGCAGACCAGCTGAACAAATACTTTGGTTCTGTCTTCACGAAGGAAGACACAAATAACCTTCCGGTAATACTAGGGGACCGAGGGTCTAGTGAGAAGGAGGAACTGAAGGAAATCCTTATTAGTCAGGAAATAGTGTTAGAGAAATTGATGGGATTGAAGGCCGATAAATCCCCAGGGCCTGATATTCTGTATCACGGAGTACATAAGGAAGTGGCCCTAGAAATAGTGGATGCATTGGTGATCATTTTCCAACAGTCTATCGACTCTGGATCAGTTCCTATGGACTGGAGGGCAGCTAATATAACACCACTTTTTAAAAAAGGAGGGAGAGAGAAAACAGGTAATTATAGACCGGTTAGCCTGATATTAGTAGTGGGGAAAATGTTGGAATCAATTATTAAAGTTGAAATAACAGCGCATTTGGAAAGCAGTGACAGGATCGGTCCAAGTCAACATGGATTTATGAAAGGGAAATCATGCTTGACAAATCTTCTAGAATTTTTTGAGGCTGTAACTAGTAGAGTGGAAAAGGGAGAACCAGTGGATGTGGTGTATTTGGACTTTTGACAAGGTCCTACACAAGAGATTAGTGTGCAAAATTAAAGCACATGGTATTGGGGGTAATATATTGATGTGGATAGAGAACTGGTTGGCAGATAGGAAGCAGAGAGTCGGAATCAACGGGTCCTTTTCAGAATAGCAGGCAGTGACTAGTGGGGTGCCGCAGGGCTCAGTGCTGGGACCCCAGCTATTTACAATATACATCAATGATTTAGATGAAGGAATTGAGTGTAATATCTCCAAGTTTGCAGATGACTAAGCTGGGTGGTAGTGTGAGCTGTGAGGAGGATGCTAAGAGGTTGCAGGATGACTTGGACAGGTTAGGTGAGTGGGCAAATGCATGGCAGATGCAGTATAATGTGGATAAATGTGAGGTTATCCACTTTAGTGGCAAAAACTGGAAGGCAGATAATCTGAATGGTGACAGATTAGGAAAAGGGGAGGTGCAACGAGACCTAGGTGTCATGGTACATCAGTCATTGAAAATTGGCAAGCAGGTACAGCAGGCAGTGAAGAAGGCAAATGGAATGTTGGCCTTCATTGTTAGAGGATTTGAGTATAGGAGCAGGGAGGTCTTACTGCAGTTGTACAGGGCCTTGGTGAGGCCTCACCTGGAATATTGTGTTCAGTTTTGGTCTCCTAATCTGAGGAAGGACGTTCTTGCTATTGAGGAAGTGCAGCGAAGGTTCACCAGACTGATTCCCGGGATGGCAGGACTGACATATGAGGAGAGACTGGATGGACTGGGCCTGTAATCACTGGAGTTTAGAAGGATGAGAGGGGATCTCATAGAAACATATAAAATTCTGATGGGATTGGACAGGTTAGATGCAGGAAAAATGTTCCCGATGTTGGGAAAGTCTAGAACCAGGGGACAGAGTCTAAGGATAAGGGGTAAGCCATTCAGGACTGAGATGAGGAGAAACTTCTTCACTCAGAGAGTTGTTAACCTGTGGAATTCTTTACCGCAGAGTTGTTGATGCCAGTTCGTTGGATATATTCAAAGGGAGTTAGATATGGCCCTTATGGCTAAAGGGATTAGGGTGTATGGAGAGAAAGCAGGAAAGGGGTACTGAGGTGAATGATCAGCCATGATCTTATTGAATGGTGGTGCAGGCTCGAAGGGCCGAATGGCCTACTGCCGCACCTATTTTCTATGTTTCAATGTTTCTATGTTACTTGCAGGTGTAAAGTTCTGAGGATGTCCTCTGAAGTCTCATCCAAGGGGCCATTTTTCATGTGTGAACCTAGACAATAAGGTGGTAAATTTCTGTTAGGTTCTCGCATTTCTCTGCCGTAACTTTGGTGAAAGAGCTACAGAAACCCCGGGAAAACAACGTAAACGCGGTTTGTGCCATTTTTACAAGAATTCCATAGCTCTTCTGCCAAAATTATGCGGAAATTCACCACCTAAGTTCTAGCTGACGATTTGATTTTGGGGACGAGTCAAATCCTATCAACGCACACTCAAGTACACACACATATGTTTCAGCAAATATATGGCAATTAGGAGTGGACACCCTGCCTAATATTCTCCTCCCTAATCCATTGTAGCACCTCTACTGCCATCCTGTCTGAAATCATCTAACTCAATACAAATTGGGGCCTCCTTGGTCTATATAACTCGAAGACTCAAAGCCTGAACGAGCTCAACCATTAGGGAGGGCATAAACATCACTTTTGATGACATCCAACCACAATTTACATTTATGACAGCATTGGTAGGAGTTACCACCACATAGTCTTTGTGGTGACCAAGTCCTATCGACACACTGAAAGCACCCTCCATTGTGAAAGAAAGAAAAGAAAGACTTGCATTTATATAGCACTTTTCACGACCTCAGGATGTTGCAAAGCACTTTACAGCCAATGAAGTATTTTTAAAGCATAGTCACTGTTGTAATCCAGGAAACATGGCAGCCAATTTGCGCACAGCAAGCTCCCACAAATAACAATGTGATAATGACCAGACAATGTTTTAGTGATGTTGATTGAGGGATAAATATTGGCCAGGTCACTGATAACTTCTCTGCTCTTCTTCGAAATAGTGCCATACGTCCAGCTGAGAGAGCAGACAGGGCATCAGTTTAACATCTCATCCGAAAGCCGGCATCTCAGACAGTGCAGCACTGGAGTGCCAGCCTAGATTTTTGTGCTCAAGTTTCTGAAGTGGGACTTGAACCCACAGCCTTCTGACTTAGAGGCGAGTGCTACCAACTTAGCCATGGCTGACACGGTGTTATGTGGCATTACCACTGTGCTAAATTGGATAGATTAAGAACAGATCTAGCTGCTCAAAACTGGGCATCCATAAGAGCAGTGAGCTATTAACAGCAGATTGTGTACCACCACAATCTGAAACCTCATGTCCTAGTCTATCACTCACACCGCCCTCGCCATCAAGCCAGGTGAACAACCTTGGTTCAATAAGGAATGTAGAAGAGCATAGCAGGAGCGGCACCAGGTGTATCTAAAAATGAGGTACCAACCTGGTGAAGCTACAATGCAGGACTACAAGCATGCTAAACTACAAAAGCAGTGTGTTATAGCCAGAGCCAAGCAATCCCACAACCAACTGACCAGGTCAAAGCTCTGAAATCCAGTTGTGATTGGTCGTGGACAATTAAGTAACTAATAGGAGGAGGAGGCTCCATGAATATCCCCATCTTCAATGATGGCAGAACCCAGAATGTGAGTGCTAATGATAAGCCTGAAGCATTTCATAGAATCAAGGAAATTTACAGCACGGAAGGAGGCCATTTCAGTCCATCGTGTCCGTGCTGGCTGACCAAGAGCTATCCTGCCTAATCCCACTTTCCAGCTCTTGGTCCGTAGCCCTGTAGGTTACGGCACTTTAAGTGCACATCCATGTATTTTTTAAATGTGGTGAGGATTTCTGCCTCTATCACCCTTTCAGGCAGTGAGTTCTAGACTCCCACCACCCTCTGGGTAAAGAAATTTCCCCTCATATCTCCTCTATACCTTCCCCCAATTACGTTAAATCCATGTCCCCTGGTTGTTGACCCCTCTGCCAAGGGAAATGGGTCCTTCCTATTCACTCTATCCAGGACCCTCATAATTTTATATATCTCAATCAGGTTTCCCCTCAGCCTCCTCTGTTCCAAAGAAAACAGACCCAGCATCTCCAATCTTTCCTCATAGGCAAAATTCTCCAGTACAGGCAACATTCTTGTAAATCTCCTCTGCACCCTTTCCAGTGCAATCACATCTTTCCTGTCAGGTAGCATTTGTGGAGAGAAAGCAGAGTTAACGTTCCAGGTCAACAACCCTTCGTCAGAACTGGAGAGTGTTCAGAAAGAATACATTCTTAATGTAAGATTTCTGAATCTCTGGCATTAAATTGACAGCAAGATCGATTCTTTTAAAACAATTGGAATAGTTTATTAAACACACACACATGCACATCTATCAGAGAAACAGCAGCCCTCAGCTATCCTACAGATCGACTTAATTACAACAGATACAATGATGTTACAATAAAAAATGTATTAAAAAGATATACCTCACTTCCCTCTGGCAAAGCACACGGCCTGTTTCTTGATCTGTAGAGGAAGGTCCTGTTTTTGCCGTGTGCTTAAGAAAAGAGAGACCCAGTAATCTTTGGCTTGACTTTTTATATCCCTTAAGGCCATTGTTTCTCAGAAAGCCTCAGGATTGGGTATTGTTTCCAGGTCATTCCTGATTGGTTTCTCCTCATACATGTGTCTGTTTGGAGGCCCGGTGCCATTTCTTGATTAGGTTAACTGCTTTCCAATTAACACCTTTTTTTCTAATTTGGTGACTTTCAAAGCTATGCTTCCTTTGTTCCTTGAGCTCTGTCCAGCCAGACGAGAGATGAACTTGGGGAAGTTATCCATTTCATTTCTTTCAAAACTGCAACCTTTCCGTATAATCTACACTTTTAACATTTATATATATACAGAATCAATGTTATCATTACTAAACACTTCTATTCTTACATTAACAAGAACTGAAAGGGGAAGGGGAAGAACAAAAGGGAAGGTCTGTGATAGGGTGGAAGGCAGGAGAGATTAGAGAAACAAAAGGGATGATGGGCCGAATTGAAATGTTAATGCCAGGAGTTAGAAAAACATTAGTCAAGATAGGGTGTGAATGGCAGAATAATGACCAGCTGCCATTAGAGACAAGGAGAAAAAAAGAAACAGGCTGGGGGGGGAGAAACATAGAAATTTACAGCGCAGAAGGAGGCCATTTCGGCCCATCGTGTCTGTGCCGGCCGACAAAGAGCCACACGGCCCTTGGTCAGCAGCCCTGAAGGTTACATATAAACCTATATATAATGAACAATGGCGGACAGGTAAAGAGCATCCGGCCCAACCAGTCCGTCCCACACAACTGCGATACCCCATGTATCGCAACATTTTACACTCCATCCCACCTGGAGCCATGCAATCTCCTGGGAGAGGCAAAAAAACAGATAAAAACCCAGGCCAATTGAGGGAAAAAATCTGGGAAAATTCCTCTCCAACCCATCCAGGCAATCAAAACTAGTCCAAGAGACCACTCTGGCCATATTAGATTCCCTGAAGTACTTACCATTGTATCTGCACTAAGAGGTTATCCAGTCTAATCCCACTTAGCAGCTCTAGGTCCATAACCTTGCAGGTTACAGCACTTCAAGTGCCCATCCAAGCACCTTTTAAATGTGATGAGGGTTTCTGCCTCTACCACCTTTCCAGACCGTGAGTTCCAGACCCCCACAACCCTCTGCATGAAGAAGCTTCCCCTCAAATCCCCTCTAAACCTTCCACCAACCACCTTAAACCTATGCCCCCTCGTAATTGACCCTGCCACCAAAGGAAATAGGCCCTTGCTATCCACTATATCCCGGTCCCTCAAAATGTTATACAGCTCAATGAGGTCTCCCCTCAACCTCCTCTGTTCCAAGGAGACAAACCCAGCCTATCCAATCTGTCCTCATAGCTAAAATTCTGCATTCCAGGCAGCATCCTCGTAAATCTCCTCTGCACCCTTTCTAGTGCAATCAAGTCCTTCCTATAATACAGCGACCAGAACTGCACGCAGTATTCCAGCTGTGGCCCAACCAGTGTATTATACAATTTAAGCATAACCTCCCTGCTCTTGTATTCTATGCCTCGGCCAATAAAGGCAAGCATTCCATATGCCTTCTTAACCACCTTATCCATCTGGCCTGCTACTTTCAAGGATCTGCAGACAAGCACTCCAAGGTCCCTTTGTTCATTTACACCTCTAAGTGGCCTTCCATTTAATTCTTTATTAGCCCTCCCAAGCGCATTCCCTCACACTTCTCAGAATTAAATTCCATTTGCCACTCTTCTGCCCACCTGACCAGTGGATTGATATCCTCCTGCAGTCCATGACTTTCCTCTTCATTATCAGCCACACAGCCAATTTTGTGTCCTCTGTAAACTTTTTAATCATACCCCCTATATTTAAATCTAGATCATTGATGTATATAACCACAAAAAGCAAGGGACGCAGTACTGAGCCCTGCAGAACCCCACTGGATACAGCCTTCCAGTCACAAAAAAACCCATCAACCATTACCCTTTGCTTCCTGCCTCTGAGCCAATTTTGAATCCAACTTGCCACTTTGCCCTGGATCCCATGGGCTTTTACTTTCGTGACCAGTCTGCCATGTGGGACCTTATCAAAAGCTTTGCTAAAATCCATATACACTACATCATACACACTGCCCTCATCTATCCTCCTGGTTACCTCCTTGAAAAATTCAATCAAATTAGTCCGACATGACCTTCCTTTGACAAATCCATGCTGACTGTCCTGCTGTCCTGGATTAATCCCTGACTTTCCAAATGAAGATTTATCCGGTCGCTCAGGAATTTTTCCAATAATTTTCCCACCACTGAGGTTAGGCTGACTGGCCTGTAATTACTCGGTCTATCCCTTTCTCCCTTTTTAAGCAAAGGTACAACAGTCCTCCAATCCTCTGGCACCACACCTGTAGCCAGAGAGGACTGGAAAATGATGGTCAGAGCCTCTGCTATTTCCTCTTTTGCTTTTCTTAACAGCTTGCGATACGTTTAATCTGGAATTTCTCCACTTTCAAAGCTGCTAAGCCCCTTAATAATTCCTCTCTCATTATGTTTATCTCGTCTAATATTTCACACTCCCCCTCCCTTATTGCAAAGTCTGCATCGCCCTCCTCTTTTGTGAAAGCGGATGCAAAGTATTCATTAAGAATCATACCCACATCTTCTGCCTCCACACACAGATTTCCTTTATGGTCTCTAATAGGCCCCACTCTTTCTCTAGTTATCCTCTTGCTCTTAATGTATTTATAAAACATCTTTGGGTTTTCCCTGATTTAACGTGTCAACATTATTTCATGCTCTCTCTTTGCTTTCCTGATATATTTTTTAATTGCACCCCTACACTTCATATACTCCTCTAGAGTCTCTGCAGTATTGAGTTCTCGGAATCTGTCAAAAGCTTCCCTTTTTTTCTTTATCTTACCCTGTATGTCCCTTGACATCCAGGGAGCTCTAGATTTATTAGCCTCACCCGTTTTTTCAGGGAACATACTTGTTCTGTACCCTCAGGATCTCCTCCTTGAATGCTTCCCACTGCTCTGACACTGATTTACCATCAAGAAGCAACCATCTTCAGCCAAAAGTGTCGAGTGGATGATCCTTCTCGGCCTCCTTGAGGTGCCACCATAATAGATGCCAGTCTTGAGCCAATTCAATTCACTCCGCACGAGATCAAGAAACGGCTGACAATACTGAATATAGCAAAGGCTTCAGGCCCTAACAACATCCCAGCTGTAGTGCTGAAGGTCTGTGCTCCAAACTAACTGCACATATAGCCAAGCTGTTCTACTACAGTTACAACACTGGCATCTACCAGAGAGTGTGCAAAATTGGACAAATCCAACACAACCAATTACTGCTCCATCAGCCTCCTCCCAATCATCAGCAAAGTGATGGAAGGAGTCACCAATAGTTCCATCAAGCAGCACTTACTCATAACCTGCTCACCAATGCTCAATTTGGGTTCTACCAGGACCATTTGGCTCCAGACATCATTACAGCCTTTGTACAAACATGGACATAAGAGCTGGTTTCCAGTGATTAGGGAAGAGTACTTGATATCAAACCAGCCAGCAACTAGGTGTGGCATCAAAGAGTCCTAGTAAAACTGAAGTCAATAGGGATTAGCGATGGGAAACTCTCCAATGACTAGAGTTATATCTGGCACAAAGGAAGATGGTTGTGCTCGTTGTAGACTGTCTACTGAGTGCAGGATGTGCTGGAGCAGCTTGTCAAGGCTTCTTCGACTGCACATACCAAACCTGTGACCTCCATTGTTAGAAGGACAAGTGCAGCAAATGCACGGGAACACCATCACTTCCAGGTTCCCCTCCAAGTCACACATCATCCTGACTTGGACATATATTGCCATTCCTTGATTGTTGCTGGAATCCTGGAACACCCTACCCAACAGCATTTTGGGAGGACCTTTCCCACAGACTGCAGCAATTCAAAAAGAAGGCCTGCCACACCATCTCAAGGGCAATAAATGCCAGCCTTCTTGCCCACTTCCCAAAGAATTATAAAATAAATGGCTGGGGTGAGGCCACGGAGGGATTTTAAAGATATGGGATAAGAATTTTAAATGTGAGACACTGGGGAAAAGGAGGCAATGTAGGACGGAGTATGGGAATGATGGGCAAGCAGGATGTGCTGCAGGATAAGAAATGGGAAGAGATTTTGATGGAGGATGGCAGACCAGCCAGAAGAGCATTGGAATAATCAAGTCTGGAGGTGTCTTGAGGCATCGATGAGGGTTTCAGCAACAGGTGGATTCAGGTAGGGACAGCATTGTGTGATGTTTCGGAGGTGGAGGTAGGCAGTCTTTGTGATTGAGAGGATATGGGATCAATATCCCAGCACAGGGGTTGAATATGATGGAAATGTGAACATTCTGGTTCAGCCGGAGACAATTGCTAAGAAGGTCAGAATGTCATGGGTTCAAATCTTACTCCTGTGACTTCAGCATATAATCTAGACTGACACTTCACTGCCACACTGAGGGAGTGCTGCACTTTCAGGAATGTTTTCTTTTGTGTGTTAAACCAAGGCCCATCAGCCTCCTCAGGCGGACATAAAAGATCTCATGCACTATTTGAAGGAGAGAAGGGGAATTCCACCAGTGTCCTGGCCAACATTTATCTCTCAACCAACAGCATTAAAAAATATGATCTCATTGCTGATCGTGGGTGCATTTGGCTGCTGCCTTTCCTCACATTATAATAATGACCACACTTCAAAAGTACTTCAGCTGTGAAATGCTTTTGACTTCTTGAGGTCATGAAAGGTGCTAAATAAATGCAAGTTTTCTTTCTTTTCTGAATAAGGAAAATGGTTTGAGATGGCCTTGTCTGCAAAATAACTGATGAGCAGATTGGAGCCAAGGACATAACATTGACACTCACAAGGGCATAAAATATGATTATCTGAAAAGGATCAAATTAATATTAAATTTTAACTGCAGAAAGATAGAGGGAATCAACTGTGAAAATCTATCAAGGGAACTTATACAATTGTCAGATTAAAAACAACTTCAGCAAAATTAAAATCTTATTCTAAGATTAGGACTGAACATATGTGAATACTTAAATATAATCAACAAGAGGCAGAGGGAGACAGAACCTCCACCAGAGTATTGATGGACGGTGTGTATTAGTATATTGTGCAGAAAACCCAGCACAGTGGTTACATCCAGCTGAGACAGTTGGAGATGTACCATACTTATGAGTTGTCTCCCTTTCAAATAAAAAAAGGTATTTCTATTGAAAGAATGGAATAATGATCTTTAGATTATTTTGGTAGGATGTTGGTATATATTTCTGAGGCCAGAACTTTAAACCGAGAGAGGAAGGAGACAAAAAGACACATGATGAAAATCCCTCCTACTACAGCCTTGCCAAGCAGAAAATCAGCAGAAAGAACCCACTACACATCCAACTATTGTATCTGACCATCAGTGCCAGCAGGACTAACAAACTGCAAAAAATGGGGACTAGACAATAACATTGTTCATCCTCTCAGGAATCCAAAAATCACACTCATTCTCAAATGTTCAATCATACATGCAGAGCTGGCAGGTTTCCAGTCCTGCCTCTCATGCCATTGGTCAAAGGTCAAATCTTAGGAATATTTGGAAGAGAGCTTCTCAAACATGGAGGCAGTTGTGTGGCATCTTTTTTAAATTAGTTTTTCAAACTCCCACACAATCTTTACATAATTAACTTACTGAATACAACAATAGGTTTATTTTCAAATCATTTTAAAATGTATATATGCTATCAAATAGTCAATGCATGACACAATTAATAAAAAACAGAATGTTCCAAGCTGTGAGACCCAACAATAATGGAATTGAGTTCATATTAGTTTAGGGATTATATTCATCCAAATTGTAACTTTAGTCCCCATTTAAAGGATTTCCAAAATGGTAATTAGGTAGCTCTAGAAAAAAACAAAACCTGTCTGGCATAAAGACCTGCAGAGTACTAAAACACCTTTATCCCTATGATAATAGTCTTTAAAATTAAGTCATCATAATAAAAGCAGAATGATAAATAATCTAAAATTGAATATATAATTTGTCTCATGTGAGGGGAATCACTAGTGGCTTTATTACATATATATATATATAATACATTTCCTCCAGTTAAATATTGGGAAGACTGAAGCCATCATCTTTGGCCCCTGCCACAAACTCCACTGACTCCATTTCCCACCCTGTCAGAATGAACCAGACTGTTCGTAATCTTGCCGTCCAGTTTGAATCTAAGTTGAGTTTCTGACTCCATAGCCACTCCATCACGGCCACCTCTGTAACATTGCCCACCTCCGCCACTACCTCAACCAATCTGCCGCTGAGATCCTGATACGCATCTTTGTCACCTCTAGACTTAATTACTCCAATGCTCTTCTCGCTGGCCTTCCATCCTACACTCTATATAAATACCAGCTCATCCAAAAACTCTCCTGCTTATACCTATTCTGCACTGAGTCCTGCTTGGCCATAACCCATCTCCTCTCTGTTCTACATTGGCTCCTGGTCCCTCAACACCTCAAATTTAAAATTCATGTCCTTGTCTTTAAGTCTTTACAATGCCTTGCCCCTTTGTCTCTGTGACCGCCTCCTGCCGTACAACTCCTCCCAAACTCTCTGTTCCTCTGATTCTAGCGTTTTGTGCAAATCCCTTCCTTCATCCCGCTATTGATGGCTACGCCTTCAGCTGTCTAGGTCCCACACTCTGTCATTTTCGCCCTCATCCACTCCACAACTCTTGCCTCCTTTGATCCCCTCTCCAAACGAAAGGGAAGGTCTGTGATGGGGTGGTAGGCAGGAGAGATTATATGACAAAAGGGATGATGGTGTAAGGTGAAATGAGATGATAATGGGGCAAGTAAAGAAACATAAGATGGGTCTAGAGGAGGTGTAAATTGGAATATCAGAATATCAGCAACAGCAAGCGTATGAAAAAATTGGCGCAGAGGTTAGGATCTGAAATTGTTGAACTCAGTGAACAGTCTGGAAGGCTGTAAAGTGCCTAATCGAAAGATGAGATGCTGTTCCTCAAGCTTCCATTAAACTTCGTTAGAACAGTGAAGGAGGCCGAGGATAGAGAGGTCAGAGTGGGAGTGGAGCAGAGAGTTAAAATGACAAGCGATCGGAAGCTCAGGGTCACACTTACGGACTGAACAAAAGTGTTCTACCAATCTATGTTTGGTCTCCCTGTTATGTATGTAACCCTAGGCAACCTGTATCATACCACCACCAGAGGGCCTATCTGTTGAAGTCGCAAGGGATCCCAGCATCCCTTGGGAGCACTATATATAAGCAGGCCTCCCATGCTGTACCAGCACTCTGGAGTTTAAATAAAGGAGCTAAGGTCACACTTACTCATTGTCTACAGTACTCAGTTGCATTACTTTACTATGAGCATAACAATTGGTGACGAGACAACGAACAACCTATGCGAAAATGCAAAGAACTGTTGGTATCCTGGAGAAATTCTCAGAAGGGGATGATTGGGAGGCTTTCGTGGAGCAACTCGACCAATACTTCGTGGCCAACGAGCTGGAAGGGGACGAGAACACTGCCAAACAAAGGGTGATCCTCCTTACCGTCTGTGGGGCAACAACCTATGGCCTCATGAAGAATCTTCGAGCTCTGGTGAAACCAATAATCAAATCCTATGAAGAATTGTGTACACTGTTCCGGGAGCATCTAAATCCGAAGGAAAGCGTTTTAATGGCAAGATATCGATTCTACACATGTCAACAGTCTGAAGGTCAGGAAGTGGCGAGCTACGTCGCTGAACTGAGGCACCTTGCAGGACATTGCGGATTCCTTGAGCAAATGCTAAGAGACTTTTTTGTGCTTGGCATTGGCCATGAGGTTATCCTTCGCAAACTATTGACTGTTGAAACACCGATCTGAACAAAGCCATAACGATAGCCCAGGCATTTATGTCCACCAGCGATAACACCAAACAAATTTCGCAGCATAAAGAGGTTTCAGCTAGTACTGTACACAAAGTAACGTTGTTTTCAGGCAGGAATGCATATGACAGAATGTACACGCCGGCAGCTGCATGACCCCAGATGACCCAGAGTCCGCCATCAATCGTTAATGCGAGGCAGTTAACACCTTGTTGGCGCTGCAGAGGTGATCATCGAGCCCATCAATGCCGCTTCAAACACTGCATGCAAAGGCTGTGAAACAATGGGACACCTCCAGTGAATGTGCAGACGAGCTGCAAACCCTGCAAACCACCACGTTGCAGAGGAAGATCGATCCATGGTAGATCAGGCTGAACTAGAAACTCAAACCAAGGAGGCAGAAGTGTATGGGGTACACACCTTCACCACGAAATGTCCACCAATCATGTTAAAATTTGAACTGAACGGAATTCCAGTATCCATGGAAATGGACACGGGTGCGAGTCAGTCGATCATGAGCAAAAAGGCCGAGAGAGGCTGTGGTGCCACAAGGCACACAAGCCCAAACTTAGCTCCATTCATACCAAGCTAAGAAATTACACCAAAGAACTGATCCCTGTTATTGGCAGCGCAGAAGTAAAAGTCTCCTATGATGGAGCAGTGCACGAACTCCCACTTTTGGATCATGCCAGGGGATGGCCCCACACTATTCGGCAGAAGCTGGCTGAGAAAAATCCGCTGGTACTGGGATGACATCCGAGCGCTCTCGTCCGTTGACGACGCCTCATGTGCCCAGGTTCTGAGCAAGTTCCCGTCGTTGTTTGAGCCAGGCATCGGAAGTTTCTCAGGGGCCAAGGTGCAGATCCACTTGGTTCCCGGCACAAGACCCATCCACCACAAGGCACGAGCGGTGCCATATATATGCAAGCCACCCCACCCACCTCCTGTTTCCAAAAAAGCAAGCATATACCTTCCTGATCCAGGGAGAACCACCCGGAGGTCATGGTGGCTACTCCCCTGTGAGGTCAGTTACGCATGATCTTAGCCAAAAGGCCGAGACCATATATGATGCAAGAGAAAGTGGAAATTAAGCTGGACAGGCTGCAGCGAGAAGGCATCATCGCGCCGGTGGAGTTCAATGAGTGGGCCAGTCCAGTTGTTCCGGTTCCCAAGGCAAAAATCAAAAAGGGCCACATAAAAGCAAAATTCTAAAGGGACAAAGTGTGTTAAAAAGACAAGCCTGAAGGCTCTGTGCCTCAATGCAAGGAGTATTCGTAATAAGGTGGAAGAATTAACTGCACAGGCAGCTATTAACGAATATGATATAATTGGGATTACAGAGACATGGCTCCATGGTGACCAAGGCTGGGAACTCAACATCCAGGAGTATTCAACATTCAGGAAGGATAGACAGAAAGGAAAAGGAGGTGGGGTAGCGTTGCTGGTTAAAGAGGAAATTAACGCAATAGTAAGGAAGGGCATTAGCTTGGATGATGTGGAATCTGTATGGATAGAGCTGCGGAATACCAAAGGGCAGAAAACGCGAGTGGGAGTTGTGTACAGACCACCAAACAGTAGTAGCGAGGTTGGGGACAGCATCAAACAAGAAATTAGGGATGCATGCAATAAGGGTACAGCAGTTATCATGGGCGACTTTAATCTACATATAGATTGGTCTAACCAAACTGGTAGCAATACGGTGGAGGAGAATTTCCTGGAGTGTATTAGGGATGGTTTTCTCGACCAATATGTCAAAGAACCAACTAGAGGGCTGGCCATCCTAGATTGGGTGATGTGTAATGAGAAAGGACTAATTAACAATCTTATTGTGCGGGGCCCCTTGGGGAAGAGTGACCATAATATGGTAGAATTCTTTATTAAGATGGAGAGTGACACAGTTAATTCAGAAACTAGGGTCTTGAACTTAAGGAAAGGTAACTTCGATTGTATGAGATGTGAATTGGCTAGAATAGATTGGCGAATGATACTTAAAGGGTAGACGGTGGATAGGCAATGGAAAACATTTAAAGATCACATGGATAAACTTCAACAATTGTATATCCCTGTCTGGAGTAAATATAAAACGGGGAAGGTGGCTCAACCGTGTCTAACAAGGGAAATTAAGGATAGTGTTAAACCCAAGGAAGAGGCATATAAATTGGCCAGAAAAAGCAGAAAACCTGAGGACTGGGTGAAATTCAAAATTCAGCAGAGGACAAAGGGTTTAATTAGGAGGGGCAAAATAGAGTATGAGAGGAAGCTTGCTGGGAACATAAAAACTGACTGCAAAAGCTTCTATAGATATGTGAAGAGAAAAAGATTAGTGAAGACAAACATAGGTCCTTTGCAATCAGAATCAGGTGAATTTATAATGAGGAACAAAGAAATGGCAGACCAATTGAACTTTGGTTCTGTCTTCACGAAGGAAGACACAAATAACCTTCCGGAAATACTAGGATCTAGCAAGATGGAGGAACTGAAGAAAATCCTTATTAGTCAGGAAATTGTATTAGGGAAATTGATGGGATTGAAGGCCGATAAATCCCCAGGGCCTGATAGTCTGCATCCCAGAGTACTTAAGGAAGTGGCCCTAGAAATAGTGGATGCATTGATGATCATTTTCCAACAGTCTATCGACTCTGGATCAGTTCCTATGGACTGGAGGGTAGCTAATGTAACACCACTTTTTAAAAAAGGAGGGAGGGAGAAAACTGGGAATTATAGACCGTTTAGCCTGACATCAGTAGTGGGGAAAATGTTGGAATCAATTATTAAAAATGAAATAGCAGCGCATTTGGAAAGCTGTGACAGGATTGGTCCAATTCAGCATGGATTTATGAAAGGGAAATCATGCTTGACAAATCTTCGAGAATTTTTTGAGGATGTAACTAATAAAGTGGACATGGGAGAACCAGTGGATGTGGTGTATTTGGACTTTCAAAAGGCTTTTGACAAGGTCCTACACAAGAGATTAGTGTGCAAAATTAAAGCGCATGGTATTGGGGGTAATGTATTGAGATAATAGATAGAGAACGGGTTGGCAGACAGGAAGCAGAGAGTCGCGATAAACGCGTCGTTTTCAGAATGGCAGGCACTGACTAGTGGGGTGCCGCGGGGTTCAGTGCTGGGACCCCAGCTATTTACAATATACATCAATGATTTACTTGAAGGAATTGAGTGTAATATCTCCAAGTTTGCAGATGACACTAAGCTGGGTGGCGGTATGAGCTGTGAGGAGGATGCTAAGAGGCTGCAGGGTGACTTGGACAGGTTAGGTGAGTGAGCAAATGCATGGCAGATGCAATATAATGTGCATAAATGTGAGGTTATCCACTTTGGTGGCAAAAACAGGAAGGCAGAATATTATCTGAATGGCGACAAATTAGGAAAAGGGGAGGTGCAACGGGACCTGGGTGTCATGGTACATCAGTCATTTAAAGTTGGCATGCAGGTACAGCAGGCAGTGAAGAAGGCAAATGGCATGTTGGCCTTCATAGCTAGGGGATTTGAGTATAGGAGCAGGGAGGTCTTACTGCAGTTGTACAGGGCCTTGGTGAGGCTTCACCTGGAATATTGTGTTCAGTTTTGGTCTCCTAATCTGAGGAAGGATGTTCTTGCTATTGAGCGAATGTGGCGAAGGTTCACCAGACTGATTCACTGGTTGGCAGGACCGACATATGAGGAGAGACTGGATCAACTGGGCCTGGATTCACTGGAGTTTAGAAGAATGAGAGGGGATCTCATAGAAACATATAAAATTCTGAAGGGATTGGACAGGTTAGAGGCAGGAAGAATGATCCCGATACTGGGGAAGTCCAGAACCAGGGGTCACAATCTAAGGATAAGGGGTAAGCCATTTAGGACCGAGATGAGGAGAAATTTCTCCACTCAGAGAGTTGTTAACCTGTGGAATTCTCTACCGCAGAAATTTGTTGAGGCCAGTTCGTTCGATATATTCAAGAGGGAGTTAGATATGGCCCTTATGGCTAAAGGGGTCAAGGGGTATGGAGAGAAAGCAGGAAAGCGGTACTGAGGTGAATGATCCGCCATGATCTTAATGAATGGTGGTGCAGGCTTGAAGGGCCGAATGTCCTACTCCTGGACCTATTTTCTATGTTTCTATGTTTCAAAGGCGATGGCACGATCAGAATTTGTGGGGACTATAAAGTAACAATTAACCGTTTTCGCTACAGGACCAGTATCCGCTACCCAAGGCAGACGACCTATTTACAACCCTGGCTGGAGGGAAGACGTTCACCAAGTTGGACCTGACCTCGGCCTACATGACGCAGGAGCTGGAGGAATCTTCAAAATGCCTCACCTGCATCAACACGCACAAAGGTCTGTTCATCTACAATAGATGCCCGTTTGGGAATCGATCAGCCGTGGCAATTTTCCAAATTTAAAAACCAACAAATAACGACTAAAAAAATGATAAAGAAAGGGAAGATAGATTATGAAAGTAAACTAGCATGAAATATAAAAACAGATAGTAAGAGTTTTTACAGGTACATAAAAAGGAAAAGGGTGGCTAAAGTAAATGTTGGTCCCCTAGAAGATGAGACTGGGCAATTATAATGGAGAACAGGGAAATGGCAGAGACATTGAACAAATATTTTGTATCAGTCTTCACAGTAGAAGAAACTAAAAAATCTCAAAAAGCGCGAGATCGGAGGGGAGATAAAGGAGTGAGTGCCGGGAGATTCAAATAGCGCGAGATCGGAGGGGAGATAAAGGAGCGAGAGCCGGGAGATTCAAACAGCGCGAGATCGGAGGAGAGATAAAGGAGCTCACTGGGAGCAGCGCAAACAGACCTGTGAAGAGGGGGAAGTAAAAAGAAATCAATGCGTGACAATGTTAATTCCTGGATTCTTTTACCTCGAGTGTTAGAAGTCCTTGTTTATCTTTTAAAGTTTTAAGTATCTTAACTCGCGCGGCGACGCAAGCCACGGGTCGACGCGGATTGCGTGGCGACGTGAACTGCGAGGCAACGCGGATTGCGCGGCGACGTGAACTGTGGGGCGACGTGGGAGTTTTAAGTATCGCGCGGCGATGCGAACCGCGTGGTGACGCGGGTAAATGTTAGCATTAGTAAAGTTTGTTTATTTGGAGTTAGTTAAAGTCAGTGTTAGTTTCTGTAAAGTCTGTGTCTATTTTTAAGTTTGTTTAAATTGCATGATGACACGAACACGTAACGACACGGTAATACGAGGGGCAGTGTGAAAATGGGTAATCAGTTGGATAAAACAACGGATGCGGATAGTCCGCTACAAAAGTTATGTGAGGAATTCCCTGAAAGAGCTGAAGACTTTAGAAAATTATCAGGAGCCCTGAACAAATTATTGGGAGATGATCAATGGCCTCTAGGTGGCACTAGAAGCGTAGAGGTAGTAAAAAAAAAGCACAGGGATTGTTAAAAAAAAAATTAATTAAAAGATGCATCACTTCTGTCAAGTTGGCAAACAAATGCTATTAAATTAGGACTTGTATTGACAGAGGGAACACATGTTAAAACTGTAGACGTCTTAAAGAAAGAATGTGCGCACGAGAAACTTGCTAAGAGATCCTCTGGGACCTCTGAGAAAGGTATTGATCAACTACGAGTTAAAATGGCTGGCATTGTGTTAACCGAGGCTGATGATGAAATTGATGAGTGGTCACTGACCTAGCGCCCAACGGTGCCCCTTGCTCCAGTCCTCTTCCCAACACCCTCCACCTAACACTCCGGTAAAAAGAGGAGTTAAAAATAACCCCATACCACCAAAGCAACAAACCCGAACTGACTCCTCATCCTCTGATAGCGATTCGGATCCCCAGTTTACAGCAATATAGCCGAAAGGACCAGATCTCACACTCGAAAGGGCAGAACTATATCTCGACATCACAAACAGTCCCGTAAATCTTCTAGTCAACCTACCAGTCCAAGTTGTGAAAGACATAGCAAACACCCCCGCCGATCGAGACACAGAACTGTCAAGCAGTCAGACAGCTCTGAAACATCCTCCGGCCTAGAAATGATTTCCAAGATCCCAAAGTCCCGACACCAATTCCCTGTCAGACCAATGCCAAACCCTGATGCACAACAAGCTGCAGACCACCTCTCTATAGATGTCTGTGATCTTCAAACAACTATTTGATTGCTCACGCTATCCGGACAGATGGAGAGGACAGTTAGATATTATTGGCAGGAAAAGAAAGGGGAGGGGGGAGGTGCGCCCCCAACCCGGGTCAAGACTGAATACGTGACTAGAAAGGAAGAGCCATCTCGGGAGGAAGGATCAATAGAACCGTAGTGTTGCATACAGGATTGGATGGATAAGCAAGGATACGGTTATACTAAACAACCAAATGGCCCGAGCCCTGCTAATAAACCTCCCTATTGTCCCCGGCATGGTATGGGAAGAGGCCGGGACTGGGTAAGAGGAATTGACTGTTTTAATTGTGGGCAGGAAGGACATTGGAATAAAAATTGCCCCTACCGTCAGCATGGAAAAGGAAGAGGAGGAAGAGGAGGGGGGGGCAAGAGGGGAGAGGAGGATTTTACACTAACTTCTCCCAGAACAACCCCTTTGGTCACTTGTCCCCCAATTGACTACACAGCTTGATTGTGCAGAGATCCTCCCCGGACGACGAACCCATTCTGAATGAGTGGCAACCCTTTTTGATAGATACGGGAGCCTTCATGTCTTCTGTACAATCAAAGCTTAAACTCCCTGCCTCTACTGAAACACAGGAACTTTCAGGATTCCTGGGACAAATCTCGACATTCCCAGTGTCAGAACGGTTAAAATGGGTTACCAGGAAGAATCGGTGGAACATCGAGTTGTTATCACAACCAATCTGGACTGTAACTTGATGGCTAGAGACCTCCTTTGCAAATTCCAGTTGCATTTGGAGTGTGGAGATGATGGGATTATTGTAAAACAGGAAACCCTTAAGCGGCAGTATTATACCACTAGAACCCCTCAGTGGTGGTCTCTGGACCTGCCGCAGGCACCCTATCCCGTGACCCTAGCATACGATCCCAGTGGAAAGAATCAGGACCTGCAGAACTTTTATCAGGATCACGAAGGGGAAGTGAAGGGAATTCTATTAAGGGCTAGAGTGACTGGACTGGAAAGAGAGGCAGATTTTGTGGAAGTGGATAAGAATCTGTGGAAACAGCCCCTAACAATGGCACCGCATATTGCTCGTGAAGTATTAGCCCCTCACCATGCTAAAGATTTGGGAGTTATGGTACGCAAGGCCATAGATGAGGCTGACCCTACCAGCCGGGATGTGCAAATCGTAAAACATGGCCGAACAGTCCAATTTCATGGGGACCCCGAGAAGGTCTTAAGGACTCTACAGCATCATACTGGCTCCGGCATACCTGACTATGTGGATCCTCATGTGTGGGCAGAGAACCCCTCCCAAGTGGGTTATACTCCCATTGATCCGATTGAGATCCCAGTGCAGGGAAATCACAGGCAATCCTAAACTGACCTTTCGGCACTGTACTGCAATTAATCCGGCCTGTTTCCTTACTGAGCCACCCCAAGATGAGGAAGAACCCAGTCATGATTGCTTATCTTTAATTTAAGAGGCCACATCAGTCAGGGAAGATTTAGTTGATGTACCAATGGAAGATCCAGACTGTATTCTTACTGAGCCAACCCAAGATGAGGAAGAACCCAGTCATGATTGTTTATGTATGTTGACGGAAGTACTTCTATTAATCCAGAAGATACACGAATCTCAGGATACGCCATAGTAAACCAGGAGAATCAGGTCTTGGAATCTGCCGCTTTTGAAACCGCCTATTCTGCTCAACAAGCTGAACTATTCGCCCTCACCCGAGCCTGTATCTTGGCCAAAGATCTCAAAGTCAATATCTATACCGACTCTAGGTATGCCTTTGGGGTGGCCCATGATTTCGGACAATTATGGAAAAATAGGGGATTCCTAACCTCACAGGGGAGTGGGATATCTCATAAACAGTTAGTATCTGATTTGTTGCAAGCCCTCATGTTCCCCAAACGCATTGCCATTGTCAAATGTACCGCCCATACTACCGGAAATTCTCTGGTTGATATAGGGAATCGTTGTCCTGACCAAGAGGCCAAACGGGCCTCTCGTGACCAACAGATGGTAGTGCCCAAAATTATGAGTCAGACTAAAAATCCTGCGAAGGATAAGTTAGCCTCGGAAAAACCAATGCCAACCATCCAAGATGTTATAAAAGCACAGGAGGACGCTCCTGAAAAAGATAAACTGTTGTGGAAATATTATGCATGTACTTATGACAATGTTTCTAAACTCTGGACCACTCCCCCGGAACAGACTTGCATGTCTGACAAGTTGGCTCTATGGGTTATTGAATGTATGCATTTTGTTACTCATTGTGGAGCAAGGACCACGAGTGACACACTTTTGGCTACTTGGTGGCACCCTAGACTCCAGGCGCTCACCCAGAACATCAGTAGTCGTTGCCTGGTTGGCCAACAACATAATCCAGGGAAGGGAGTCCCCTGTGATTGGGGTAAAACGCCCCTACCCGAAGGTCCCTTTGAAACATTTCAGTTGGACTACATTGAGTTGCAAAAAGTTAGTGTTACAAATATGTGTTAGTAATAGTAGATGTGTTTAGCAGATGGATTGAAGCCTACCCTAACCTGGACAATAAGACTCAAACTGTTGTTAAGGTGTTAATGAGGGAAATTGTTCCTAGATATGAGATCTCAGCTCGACTGATGACCACCTATGTTCTTTCTCTGACTCAGGCTCTGCGACTAGTTCACAACCAGGTTCAAGATGCTCACCTCGACCTCCCAGTTTTACCCGAATTGTCCCTCGTGGCACCAGGGAAGTATGGATTCGGAAGGGATTAGAGCCACAATGGGAGGGGCCTTTTTAGGTGTCACTCACTACCCCCACTGCAGCCAAGGTTGAGGGGAAAAGTGCCTGGGTTCACCTGCACCACTGCAAGCTCATCACCATTTAAACAAATTTTGCTGGTTAGTCTAATTCCTGTTTCTGTTCCAGATCTCCTCTTCCCCATAGCTGAACAAGGCAGTCGAAGGAGGATCAGTTTGAACTTTTACCCGTAAGACAGCCAAATACACTGACGGAGACCTGAAGAAGGGAAACGGGAAAACAGAATTCTTTTTATCAGCTAAATAATTGGACTATTTATAAGATGAGACTGTGTCTGTATGCCACTGTCTGCATAATAGTGTTGATATATGACAGTTTTGGCGCACGGGAAGGAAGACAAAGGCGAGAGCTCCATGTAAACACCTTTTTGTATATGTCTTACGTTTATGCGGAAAAAGGGCACTTCACTAGATGCTGGGTGTGTTCACATATCCCTATACATTCCAAAGGGGGAATTCCTTTGCGCACCGTTCTACCGACCCTAACTGAGACTGTTAGATGGATTCAAAGAAACGATATTGGAACAGGTAGCTAACCGCACTGTTGAGGCTCTGGAGGGCATCACAGCTGAAATGATAGCGATAAGGACTGTAGCATTGCAAAACCGAATGGCCCTCGATTACCTGTTAGCTGAGAAAGGGGGAACGTGTGCCCTGATAGGATCTGAATGTTGCACTTACATTCTTGATAGTTCAGAAAACATAACCCACCTTGCCGATCACATAAGGAGGGAGGTGAAGAAGTTATCCACACCAGCAAAAGAACTTAGCAGGTTTGATACTCCTAGAATGATCCTAAATGTTATCATAGAATGATAAAAGGAGGGATGTGGATATCTGAACGGAATATATGGAATTAAGGACAGTAAAGTAAACGGGATATATGAAAATGTATAAGCCATGGAAGAATAGCTGGGAGAATGTCAGATTGCAAATAATGCAACATCAGCATAGCTAACAGTCTTTCTCAAGGTTTCAAGTCACTAAATCCTGCCAATAACATCTAATTGTAACATGAAATAAATCTGCAGAATTGCAAGGTCTCAGCTAATAGTCACACCACTAGATTGAAACATTTAGAGGCAATGCTTGAGCTTTCAAGAAGAACATCTCATATAGATTGACTAATGAGTGGCTGAGTTAGAATGTCAATCTAATTGTATTTTGTTATCTGATTTCAAAACTGTATAACTGTTGACGCTTTACGATGTAACTTCACCTATCCGTAGGGAGTGTGTACGCTCTATCCAGAGAGTATATCTTCTGTCTGATAGGTCTTACTGGCCGGTAATAAAGATTGCTTTGTTCAAAGCACAAGAGGTATTCGACTCAGTAATTTTACTGAACCAGATTGAGGTAAAAGAATCCAGGAATTAACAACATCACAGGATAGCATCCATTACAGAGACGTGGTTTCAAGGTGACCAAGTCAGAGGAAGCCAGCTGGTGCAGGGGCAGAAGGTAAACAAAGAAGTAAAAATAAATCGAAGTGTGATGTCACAGCCAAGAGGGTAAGTGATTGGCTGGTGGATTGGTGAGTATTTAATCTTTTTCTTTTTCTTTTCTGATCAGTAAGAAACCTTTGGCGTTGCTTTAAATTAGGTTAATTTAAGGGTTAAGCCATGGCAGGAGAGCCCAGACCCATGTCATGCTCCCCATGTGCTATGTGGGAAGTCAGGGACGCTTCCAGTGTCCCTGATGACTACATGTGCAGGAAGTGTATCCAGCTGCAGCTCCTAACAGACCACATTGCAGCACTGGAACTGCGGGTGGATTCACTCTGGAGCATCCGCGATACTGAAGATGCCATGAATAGCATGTTTAGTGAATTGGTCACACCGCAGCTAAAGGTTACACAGGCAGATAGGGAATGGGTGACCATCAGGCAGAGCAGTGGAATGAAGGTAGTGCAGGGGTCCCCTGCGGTCATCTCCCTCCAAAACAAATACACCACCTTGGGTACTGTTGGGGGAGATGACTCATCAGGGAAGATAGCAGCAGCCGAATCCATGGCACCAGGGGTGGCTCTGCTGCACAGGAGGGCAGGAAAAAGAATGGGAGAGCTGTAGTGATAAGGGATTCTATTGTAAGGGGAATAGATAGGCATTTCTGCGGCCGTAAACGAGACTCCAGGATGGTATGTTGCCTCCCTGGTGCAAGGTCAAGGATGTCTTGGAGCGGCTGCAGGGCATTCTGGAGGGGGAGGGTGAACAGCCACTTGTCATGGTGCATATAGGTACCAACGATATAGGTAAAATATGGGATGAGGTCCTATAAGCTGAATTTAGGGAACTAGGAGTTAAATTAAAAAGTAGGACCTCGAAGGTAGTAACCTCAGGATTGCTACCAGTGCCACATGCTAGTCAGAGTAGGAATTGCAGGATAGCTCAGATGAATACGTGGCTTGAGGAATGGTGCAAGGGGGAGGGATTCAAACTTCTGGGATATTTGGAACTGGTTCTGGGGGAGATGGGACCAGTACAAACCAGACGGTCTGCACCTGGGCAGTACCAGAACCGATGTCTTAGGCAGAGTGTTTGCTAGTGTTGTCGGGGAAGGTTTAAACTAAAAAGGCAGGGGGATGGGAATCTATGCAGGGAGGCAGAGGGAAGTAAAAAGGGGGCAGAAGCAAAAGGTAAGGAGAAAAGCAAGAGTGGAGGGCAGAGAAATCAAGAGCAAAAATTAAAAAGGGCCACATTGCAACATCATTCTAAAAGGACAAAGAGTGTTAAAAAACACAAGCCTGAAGGCTCTGAGTCACAATGCGAGGAGCATTCGTAAAAAGGTGGATGAATTGACTGCACAGATAGCTGTTAATGGATATGATGTAATTGGGATTACAAAGACATGGCTCCAAGGTAACCAAGGCTGGAAACTCAACATCCAGGGGTATTCAATATTCAGGAAGGACAGACAGGAAGGAAAAGGAGGTGGGGTAGTATTACTGGTTAAAGAGGAGACTAACGCAATAGTAAGGAAGGACACTAGTGTGGATGATGTGGAATCTATATGGGTAGAGCTGCAAAACATCAAAGGGCAGAAAACATTAGTGGGAGTTGTGTACAGACCACCAAACAGCAGTAGGGAGGTTGGGGATGGCATCAAACAGGAAACTAGGGACGTGTGCAAAAAGGGTACAGCAGTTATCATGGGTGACTTTAATCTGCATATTGATTGGGCTAACCAAACTGGTAGCAATATTGTGAAGGAGGATTTCCTAGAGTGTATAAGGGATGGTTTTCTAGACCAATATGGCGAGGAACCAACGAGAGAGGAGGCCATCCTAGACTGGGTCTTGTGTAACGAGAGAGGATTAATTAGCAATCTGGTTGTGCGGGGCCCCTTGGGGTAGAGTGACCATAAGATGGTAGAATTCTTTATTAAGGTGGAGAGTGATACAGTTAATTCAGAGACTAGGGTCCTGAACTTAAAAAAAGGAAACTTCGACAGTATGAGACGTGAATTGGCTAGGATAGACTGGAGAATGATACTTAAAGGGTTGATGGTGAATAGGCAATGGCAGACATTTAAATATCACATGGATGAACTACAACAATTGTACATCCTTGTATGGAGTAAGAATAAAAAAGGGAAGGTGGTTCAACCGTGGCTAACAAGGGAAATTAGGGAAAGTGTTAAATCCAAGGAAGAGGCATATAAATTGGCCGGAAAAAGCAGCAAATCTGAGGACTGGGAGAAATTTAGAATTCACAGAGGAGGATTAAGGGTTTAATTAGGAGGGAGAAAATAGAGTATGAGAGTAAGCTTGCAGGGAACATAAAAACTGACTGTAAAAGCTTCTACAGATATGTGAAGAGAAAAAGATTAGTGAATACTAATGTAGATCCCTTGCAGTCAGAATCAGGGGAATTCATAATGGGGAGCAAGGAAATGGCAGACCAATTGAACAAGTACTTTGGTTCTGTCTTCACTAAGGAAGACACGAATAACCACCCAAAAATACTAGGGGACCGAGGGTCTAGCGAGAAGGGGGAACTGAGGGAAATCCTTATTAGTCAGAAAATGGTGTTAGGGAAATTGAAGGGACTGAAGGCCGATAAATCCCCAGGGCCTGATAGTCTGCATCCCAGAGTACTTAAGGAAGTGGCCCTAGAAATAGTAGATGCATTGGTGGTCATTTTCCAACATTCCATGGACTCTGGTTCAGTTCCTATGGATTGGAGGGTAACTAATGTAACCCCACTTTTTAAAAAGGAGGGAGAGAGAAAACAGGGAATTATAGACCGGTTAACCTGACATCGGTGGTGGGGAAAATGCTGGAATCAATTCTTAAAGATGTAATAGCAGCGCATTTGGAAAGCAGTGACATGATCGGTCCAAGTGGAGTTATGAAAGGGAAATCATGCTTGACAAATCTTCTAGAGTTTGTGAGGATGTAACTAGTAGAGTAGATAAGGGAGAACCAGTGGAAGTGGTGTATTTGGACTTTCAGAAGGCTTTTGACAAGGTCCCACACAAGAAATTAGTGTGCAATATTAAGGCATATAGTATTGGGGGTAATTTATTGATGTGAATAGAGACCTGGTTGGCAGACAGGAAGCAAAGAGTGGGAATAAACGGGTCCTTTTCAGAATAGCAGGCAGTGACTAGTGGGGTGCCGCAGGGTTCAGTGCTGGGACCTCAGCTATTTACAATATACATTAATGATTTAGACAAAGGAATTGAATGTAATATCTCCAAGTTTGCAGATGACACTAAGCAGGCTGGCAGTGCGAGCTGCGAGGAGGATGCTAGGAGGCTGCAGGGGGACATGAACAGGTTAGTTGAATGGGCAAATGCATGGCAGATGCAGTAAAATGTGGATAAGTGCGAGGTTATCCACTTTGGTGGCAACAACAGGAAGGCAGATTATTATCTGAATGGTGACAGATTATTAAAAGGGGAGCTGCAACGAGACCTGGGTGTCATGGTACATCAGTCATTGAAAGTAGGCATGCAGATACAGCAGGCAGTAAAGAAAGCAAATGGCATGTTGGCCTTCATAGCGAGGGGATTTGAGTATAGGAGCAGGGAGGTCTTACTGCAGTTGTACAAGACCTTGGTGAGACTACACCTTGAGTATTGTGTGCAGTTTTGTTCTCCTAATTTATGGAAGGACATTCTTGCTATTGAGGGAGTGCAGCGAAGGTTCAGCAGACTGATTCCCAGGATGGCAGGACTGACACATGAAGAAAGACTGGATCGACTAGGCTTATATTCACTGGAATGTAGAAAATGAGGGGATCTCATAGAAACATATAAAATTCTAATGGGATTGGACAGGTTAGATGCAGGAAAAATGTTGCCGATGTTGGTTAAGTCCAGAACCAGGGGTCACAGTCTAAGGAAATGGGGTAAGCCATTTAGGACCGAGATGAGGAGAAACTTCTTCACTCAGAGAATTGTGAACCTGTGGAATTCTCTACCACAGAAAGTTGTTGAGGCCAGTTCGTTAGATATATTCAAAAGGGAGTTAGATGTGGCCCTTACAGCTAAAGGGATTAAGGGATATGGAGAGAAAGCAGGAATGGGGTACTGAAGTTGCATGGTCAGCCATGATCTTATTGAATGTTGGTGCAGTATCGAAGGGCCGAATGGCCTACTCCTGCAGATACTTTCTATGTTTCTATGGATAATCAAGGGGCTATAGGGAAGGAGGAACTTAATACAATCACTATCACTAATGAAGTAGTACTCGGTAAAATAATGGGACTAAAGGCGGACAAGTCCCCTGGACCTGATGGCTTACATCTGGGGTCTTAAAAGAAGTGGCTGCAGATAGTGGATGCATTGGTTGTAATCTACCAAAATTCCCTGGATTCTGGGGCGGTCCCAGCAGATTGGAAAACCGCAAATGTAACGCCCTTATTTAAAAAAGGAGGCAGACAAAAAGCAGGAAACTATAGACCAGTTAGCCTACCATCTGTCATTGGGTAAATGCGGGAAACCATTATTAAGGAAGCAGTAATAGGACATTTGGAAAAGCATAATTCATTCAAGCAGAGTCAGCATGGTTTTATGAAAAGGAAATCATGTTTGACAAATTTGGTGGAGTTCTTTAAGAATGTAACAAGCAGGGTGGATAAAGGGGAACCAGTGGATGTGGTGTATTTGGATTTCCAGAAGGCATTCAATAAGGTGCCACATAAAAGGTTACTGCACAAGATAAAAGTTAACGGGGTTGGGGGTAATATATTAGAATGGATCGAGGATTGGTAACTAACAGAAAATAGAGAGTCGGGATAAACGGGTCATTTTCCGGTTGGCAAACAGAAACTAGTGGGGTGCCGCAGGGATCGGTGCTGGGGCCTCAACTATTTACAATCTATATTAATGATTTGGATGAAGGGACCGAGTGTAATGTAGCCAAGTTTGCTGATGATACAAAGATGGGTGGGAAAGCAAATTGTGAGGACACAAAAAATCTGCAAAGGGATAAAAAATCTGCAAACAGGCTAAGTGAGTGGGCAAATATTTGGCAGATGGCAGTATAATGTGGGAAAATGTGAGGTTATCCACTTTGGCAGAAAAAATAGAAAAGCAAATTATAATTTAAATGGAAAAAAATTGCAAAGTGCTGCAGTACAGAGGGACCTGAGGGTCCTGGTGCATGAAACACAAAAAGTTAGTATGCAGGTACAGCAACTAATCAGGAAGGCAAATGGATTGTTGGTCTTTATTGCAAGGGGGATAGAGTATAAAAGGAGAGAAGTCCTGCTACAACTGTACAGGGTATTGGTGAGGCCACACCTAGAGTACTGTGTACAGTTTTGGTCTCCATATTTAAGGAAGGATATACTTACATTGGAGGCTGTTCAGAGAAGGTTCACTAGGTTGATTCCAGCGATGAGGGGGTTGACTTATGAAGATAGAATGAGTAGGTTGGACCTATACTTATTCGAGTTCAGAAGAATGAGTTGGTCGGAGCATAAACCAGGAAATAGTGGGGGCTTGTAAAAAGGGAACAGCAATAGTCATGGGTGATTTTAACCTCCATATTGATTGGATAATTCAAATTGGTCAGGGTAGCCTTGAGGAGGAGTTCATAGAGTGCGTAAGGGGCGGGTTCTTTGAGCAGTATGTAACGGAACCAACCAGAGGGTAGGCTATCTTAGATCTAGTCCTATGCAATGAGACAGGATTAATAAACAATCTCCTAGTAAAGGATCCCCTCGGAATAAGTGATCATAGCATGATTGAATTTCAAATTCAGATGGAGGGTGAGAAAGTTGGATCTCTAACCAGCATACTAAGCTTAATAAAGGAGACTATGAAGGTATGAGGGCAGAGTTGGGTAAAGTGGACTGGGAAAATAGATTAAAGGGTAGGACGATTGATGAAAGTGGTGTACATTTAAGGAGATATTTCACAACTCTCAGGAAAAATATATTCCAGTGAGGAGGAAAGGGTGTAAGAGAAAAGATAGCCATCCGTGGCTAACTAAATAAATAAATGACGGTATCCAATTAAAAACAAGAACATACAAAGTGGCCAAAACTAGTGGGAGGATAGAAGACTGGGAAGCTTTTAAAAGCCAGCAATGAACGACTAAAAAAATGATTAAGAAAGGGAAGATAGACTATGAAAGTAAACTAGTGCAAAGTATATAAACAGATAGCAGGAGTTTCTATAGGTATATAAAAAGGAAAAGGTGGCTAAAGTAAATGTTGGTCCCTTAGAGGACGAGACTGGGGAATTAGTAATGGGGAATATGGAGATGGCAGAAACTCTGAACAAATATTTTGTATCAGTCTTTATGCTAGAGGACACTAACAATATTCCGATAGTGGATAGTCTAGGGGCTATAGCGGGGGAGGAATTTAACACAATCACAATCACAAAGGCGGTGGTACTCAGTAAGGTAATGGGACTAAAGGCAGATAAATCCCCTAATGGCTTGCATCCTAGGGTCTTAAGAGAAGTAGCGGCAGGGATTGTGGATGAATTGGTTGTAATTTACCAAAATTCCCTGGATTCTGGGAAGGTCCCAGTAGATTGGAAAACTGCAAACTAAAAAAGGAAGCAAAGAAAAAGTAGGAAACTATAGACCATTTAGCCTAACATCTGTGGTTGGGAAAATGTTGGAGTCCATTATTAAAGAAGCAGTAGCAGGACATTTGGAAAAGCAAAATTTGGTCAGGCAGAGTCAGGATTTATGAAGGGGAAGTCATGTTTGACAAATTTGCTGGAGTTTTTTGAGGCTGTAACGAACAAAGTGGATAAAGGGGAACCAGTGGATGTGGTGTATTTGGACTTCCAGAAGACATTTGACAAGGTGCCACATAAAAGGTTACTGCACAAGATAAATGGGGGTAATATATTAGCATGGATAGAGGATTGGCTAACTAACAGAGAACAGAGAGTTGGGATAAATGGTTCATTTTGTGGTTGGCAACCAGTAACAAGTGGGGTGCCGCAGGGATCAGTGCTGGGACCCCAACTATTTACAATCTATATTAACGACTTGGAAGAAGGGACTGAGTGTAACATAGCCAAGTTTGCTGATGATACAAAGATGGGAGGAAAAGGAATGAGTGAGGAGGACACAAAAAATCTGCAAAAGGACATAGACAGGCGAAGTGAGTGGGCAAAAATTTGGCAGATGGAGTATAATGTTGGAATGTGTGAGGTCATGCACTTTGGTAGAAAAAAATCAAAGAGCAAGTTATTATTTAAATGGACAAAGATTGCAAAGTGCCACAGTACAGCAGGACCTGGGGGTACTTGTGCATGAAACACAAAAGGATAGTATGCAGGTACAGTAAGTGATCAGGAAGGCCAATTGTATCTTTGCCTTTATTGCAAAAGGGATGGCGTATAAAAGCAGGGAAGTCTTACTACAGCTATATAAGGTATTGGTGAGACCACACCTGGAATACTGTGTGCAATTTTGGTTTCCATATTTACGAAAGGATATACTTTCTTTGGAGGCAGTTCAGAGAAGGTTCACTAGGTTGATTCCGGGGATGAGGGGGTTGACTTATGAGGAAAGGTTGAATAGTTTGAGCCTCTACTCATTGGAATTCAGAAGAATGAGAGGTGATCTTATCGAGACGTATAAGATTATGAGGGTGCTTAACAGGGTCGATGCAGAGAGGATGTTTCCACTGATGGGGGAGACTCGAACTAGAGAGCACAATCTTAGAATAAGGAGCCGCCCATTTAAAACAGAGATGAGGAGAAATTTCTTCTCTCAGAGGGTTGTAAATCTGTGGAATTCGCTGCCTCTGAGAGCTGTGGAAGCTGGGACATTGAATAAATTGAAGACAGAAATAGATGGTTTCTTAATCGATAAGGGATTAAGGGTTTTGGGGAGCGGGCAGGGAAGTGGAGCTGTCCATGATCAGATCAGCCATGATCTTCTTGAATGGCGGAGCGGGCTCCAGGGGCCATATGGCCTTCTCCTGTTCCTATTTCTTATGTTCGTAATGAGAGGTGATCTTATTGAAACATATAAGATAATGAGGGGGCTCGACAAGGTGGATGCAGAGAGGATATTTCCACTCATAGGAGAAACTAAAACTAGGGGACATAGTCTCAGAATAAGGAGCCGCCCATTTAAAACTGAGATGAGGAAGAATTTCTTCTCTCAGTGGGTTGTAAATCTATGGAATTATCTGCCCGAGAGAGCTGTGGAGGCTGGGTCATTGAATATATTTAAGGCGGAGATAGACAGATTTTTGAGCGATAAGGGAATAAAGGGTTATGGGGAGCAGACAGGAAAGTGGAGCTGAGTCCATGATCAGATCAGCCATGATCTTATTAAATGGTGGAGCAACCTCGAGGGGCCAGGTGTGGCCTTCCCCTGCTCCTATTTCTTATGTTTTTATATATGCTTATTAGTATCACAGAATGGTTACAGCACAGGTGGTCATTCAGCCAGCCCATCGAGCTTATGCCAACTCTCTGCAAGAGCACTTCAGTTAGTCCCAATCCACGGCCCTTTCCCCATAGCCCTGGAATTTTTTTTTCCTTCAGGCACTTATCCAATTTTCTTTGAAAGCCAAAATTGAGTCTGCCTCCACCATCCTTTCCGGCAGTGCATTCCAGATCCTAACTGCTGCGTGAAAAATGTTTCCCTCATGTCGCCTTTGGTTCTTTTGCCAATCACCTTAAACCTGTGTCTTCTGGTTCTTGACCCTTCTGCCAATGGGAACAATTTCTTTCTATCTACTGTCTAGACCCATCGTGATTATAAGATCATTCAAGAATAATTTATGCTTTGTTTAGGATTTTAGATTTCAATGGTATGCTGAGATTACTAGTTTTGCACAGTGTATAGTAAAATGGTTTGGTACATTGCACTTTGCACCATTTTGTGTGTGCCTGGGATGGGTGAAATTGTTTAACCCCTTGTATTTTGTTATGACATAAACTTGGGAGTTTCTCATCTCTTTTATCATTTATAGAAACAGCACTCAACATAAAGTGGGTAAACAATTGTTCCAAAAATATATATTTGGAGAAAAATCTTAAAACCAGAAATTGAAGATGTATGAGGATATTATGTCTTGTCGGCAAATGATCCTCTTCATTATTTCATAGCCACACTCTCAAATTTCACATATATTTGCACACGTTACATGAGTTGCATTTGGAACTGGAGTATTGTACTTACGTTCTCTTATAAACATCAAAATATAAAATTAGTAAAGGCAAGTTTATTGACTTGGTATTTAACCTTATGTGGTCCCAGTGGTATGCAAAACAAGTTCCCCTAATGAAAAATAATCTGACTCTGAGAAGCTCTTGCTGTTTCATATTGTACCTCCCAAAAGACTACTGCAGATTTACAGCATTACTCGCACAGATACGTTTGCTTAAAAACAGGAAAAAAGGTCTCGTGCACTAAACCAAAATTGAAAGACCATCGACACGTTTTATAGGCTGGATAATAACTAGCATATTATCTTGGGCAATGATTCGTTTGTCTCCCAAAACCAGAGCAGTGCAATGAACCACACCTGCAGTGAAGAGAAGGCTCCGAGACGTGAAAACGGCGACCGATTTGTTTTTCCACTGACCTCCTCACTATTTCCAGCCTTTTCTGTTTTTGTTATCAGATTTCCAGCATCCGCAGTATTTTGCTTCTTGTGAAAAGAAACACATATTTTCGATTTCCAGGTATTTCATTTATTTTGTTTATAATCGAAGGCGTAAGCCATCGTAACAAAAACAGGAAACGCTGGAAATACTCTGCAGGTCAGGCAGCATTTGTTCACTAATGTTTTGTGTGTACATATACCGGAACAATATTTGATCAATTTATTTCGTCAGCACGACAAATATAGATTTGAGAACCTGTTCGAATAACATTTTAAAAACGAAAAAAAATCTCCTAACCTTAAATCATGCACATTTTGTTTAAAAATAAGTAAGACTAATCTAGTCAACTTCTTTAGCCCTTCCAATCTCATTATCCTTATCTGGAGAGCAATACCTGATATTTGTTCAGTGGATATCGCTTCAATGTGAGCTGATAGTGGGACTATAATTGAATAAGCAGCTTCATATCGACAGCAATCACTGCACCGCAGAAGTATTTATTCAAAGAAAACAAAACCCTAAACGATCATACCGGATTTCGCAAGTAATAATTAGTTTATGAGATACACTCGATTATACCGTGATTTATAGAGTAAAACCGATGCTTTCAAACTTTGTAACTGCTGGTGGTGTTGAAAGGAGCGGTGTAGTCTCGCGGTATAATTGGCCCGCAGACGGTCACGTTGTGCAACACAAACTCTAAAGCGAGGAGCCATTTTAACAGTGGAGCCAGTGAATCAGGAAAGGAGCGCGGGCACAGACGAGGAGGAAGAAGAATCAGGTGCTCGCGCTTCGCATTGCTTTGATTTTTTAAAAAACTTTATTTTGCTAGCTCGCCTCATTGCATTTTTTTTGGGAAAATTGCCTTTATTTTACCCAGTCCCCCAAAAGAAAAGCAGTTCTGTGGAAATTATGGCGATGGCTACTCCAAAGAGTCAGCACCGGGCGAGCGGCCGGAGTGCAGCCAGCTCACCGCTCAGCCCGACCCGCATTTCCCGACTGCAGGAAAAAGAGGAGCTGAGGAACCTCAATGACAGGCTCGCCGTCTACATCGACAAGGTGCGCTCGCTGGAGTCCGAGAACAGTGTCTTGCAGCTGCAAATCTCCGAGAAGGAAGAAGTGAGTATCCGAGAACTGACCGGCATCAAGGAGCTTTACGAGAACGAACTGGCAGACGCTCGCAAATCCCTGGATGAGACCGCCAAAGAGAGAGCACGTTTGCAGATCGAGCTGGGGAAGGTCCGCGGGGACTATGACAACGTGCTGCAAAAGTAAGGGCGACAGAAATTCACGGTCCAGCGTGGTTTTACGGCAAACTGTATTTTAGGTGGATACATCTGTACTTTAGGACTTTATCTATATTCGTAATAAGCTACCTGACGTGCCCCCCCCCCCCCCATTTGCGTGCATTCGGTGGGTTAAAGGCTAAAATGCGCATGTATATTTGCACTTTTTAAATTATACAGTATTGATGTAAACTCAAGGGAAAATCTTTGACGAAATTGTATTTTGGAAAATCCACAAATTGTGGATTGTTTATATCTCCAATATATTTGTTATAGATGGATCTCCTTGTGTGACTTTTTATTTACAGTAGTGATGTAGGGTTGATTCTTGTTTACGCAAACCGGGATTTCTTGGAAGGCAAATTGTTCTATCTATCTATCTATCTATCTATCTCTATCTGTGGAGGCGGTGGTTGGACTAATGCTTGCGGTAAACTATAAGTGACATTGAATTACATGATTTAAAGAGTTGGCCGATTTATACTGAACGGGTTTTACAGTTCACGAAATTCCCACGTTTTCCTATAAATCAGCGTGCGGGCACTACCCGAGCTCCATGTGTGTTGAAATGTATCCTGTAAGAACTTACGACTTGAATTAAGTGACACTTTCAAACTTCATATCACACTGTAGTCGTTAACTAAAGCTGACCTCGATCACGGATGGCACCCTCACTGTTGGAATCTACTTCATTCATTGTGTTTTAATATATTCGTGCGTCGGTTGTAACTGGCGCTGATGAATGAACCTGGGCCTGTTTGTCAGCAGAAGTTACTACACAGGTTGACCATGTATGGGATGAAGGCGGGGTTCTCTCTCTCTCTCTCTCTCTCTCTCCCCCGATGGGGATTTTTTTGGGGGGCTGGGGGCTCTTTCTCAAATGTCACACCCTGCAATGGTTATTTTCTTGCACCATTAAACCATGAAGGGGTGTGAGGTCTGCAAGTAACGTAGTTTTTGTGTGCCCGGGAATCTGGTTGAAGAAAATAGTGGATGTGAGCTGGACAATATCCATCTGCCCGCCCCGGATCTGTCGCGTGGTCGCGCCGCTGTGCAGACAAAGAGCATCCCGGATAGCCGGGGATGGGGTCCCTGCAAAACACCTAACCAGTATAGTTTATTCGATTCTAACGGTTACAATTAAAGCGAAATAAATGACAACGTTTCTGAAATATCTCGAATAAGAACAATGTTGCATGCACGGTTAGAATGTAATCTTTCCCGTTTGCTGTGCTGTGTAGGTCAGCAGAGCAGCGACAAAGGCCGGCTCACGTGCAATTGAACTGTTGACAAAGAAGCTTCTTCACTGCTTGGGGGGAGCGGGGGTGATCGCTGCCATTTTTTTTGTCTCGTCTTAACCGACGAGACCTTTTTCTTAGGACATCATGGCACACTATTTTACAATTTCTACCATAACATTTTTCTCATTCTTATAACAGCCACAAGAAATTGATTTCTGGAAAATCGCTAGAGCTCTGGTTTATTGTCTCATCTTCCCATCTATCTTTGATCAGCTGCTTTTCCATCTTCCCCACAGAAGTTTCTGTGCCAAGTTTAATTGCTTGCAAATAATTCCTGATCGGTAGATGCAGCTAAGAAAGGCTGTTGGGCACACACACACAGTAGCTTATCAGTCAAAGTTTATTCATCCATTCAGAAAGATTCCAGCCCGTGCACCCAATGTCACACCATCTCGTTGTGTCCTAAATGATTGAAATGTTTATGCTTCCACTAACCTACTGGAAAGTCTGTTCCAACTTGTGATCACTCTTTCTATGAAGACCACAATCATGGTTCAAAAAAAAGTGTTCTGGCATTACCGTTCCTGTACATAGACATCATGAGTGTCTAACATCATGTATACTTAAATTGTTTTCTTGCTTTCAAGATTTGGATTTATAGAACACCTTTTTTAATGTATGAATACATCCCAATGCAATTCAAAGTCGATTTAACATTTCTACATCCCTCGATTGCTTTCACTATACTTGGTTACTTCAGCATCAGTCATAGGTTATGCAAGTTCTCACATTTTACTTGCAATATCAAAAGTATCACACTTACCCACATTGAATTTCACTGGTCTGTGCACTTAATGTATTTTTTTACTTAACCCATCTTTTTTTGTAAATCCTGGCAATCTTCAGATTCAACTTTCTTTTTTCTACCCATCTCTTGATTTGCTGTCATCTGCAAATTTGACTAGTTTGCATGTAGTACATATAAAGTATGGCTTCAGTGATGTACAGCAAGGCAATGCTTGTATTCTGAGGATATTTTGAAGAATGCAAAATGCAGCTGCTACTTATATTTCACTCCTAACATGAGGGAGATTTTTGCATAGTTAACTTTCATATGGTGTTTCAAATTTGAGGCAAGGTAAGAAACCACAAGTAAGAAAGATTTTTAGGACAATGCATGGTATCTTGTATACTTGTATATAAAATTAGAAACTTTCGTCTACGTTTGGGACTAAAGGCCATCTTGTACAGCTCAGCTGTCTGATTTTTAAAAAAAATTGGTAGCTGGAGCCTGGATTGAAATCCCCACTGCTACCAATATCCTAATTGACATTTTTGATTCTTTGTGACTGAACTTCTCAACATTTTGCTTGCTGGTCTCTTCACTTCAACCATCCAAAAGTACAAGTTATCTAAAATACCATGGCTGTATCTTCAACTGCAGTAACCATTTATATTCACCACCTCCTTGTTTCCCACGTTCTGGACAATAGATGTTAAGATTATCTCCATTTTCGACTCTCCAGTCCAATGTCCCTTGAAGTGGTCTCCAGTCGTTCCACTCATTTCTCGTTCATCTCCATCAGTGGCCGTTCTTTCAGCTGCCTTGCCCCTGCCCTCTGGAATTTCCTTCCAAGCACCTGTGCATTACCACTTCTTCCTGCATTTTGAAATGTCTAAGATTCTTCTCTCAAACTGTACTTTTACCCCATCCTTGTATTCTTCTCTTTTCTCCTCCTTCTTTTCCCCCCCCCCCCTTCCCCTCTCCTACTTCTCCCCCCCCCCCCCCCCCCCCCAAAAAAAAAAAAGAGGCACTGAGATGTCCAATAGGTGCTATGTAAATTGTTGGGAGCAAAGAACCGATACTTTAATATCCAGTCTCCTGCAGCTGATTTTAAGTGTGGTTTACCACAACAGGATAGATTTTGAGAAAGCAGCTTTTAAATAAGCTGTATGAGCAAGTTACATAGAAAAATAGAAAATAGGTGCAGGAGTAGGCCATTTGGCCCTTCGAGCCTGCACCACCATTCAATGAGTTCATGGCTGAACATGCAACTTCAGTACCCCATTCCTGCTTTCTTGCCATACCCCTTGATCCCCCTAGTAGTAAGGACTACATCTAACTCCTTTTTGAATATATTTAGTGAATTGGCCTCAACAACTTTCTATGGTAGAGAATTCCACAGGTTCACCACTCTCTGGGTGAAGTAGTTTCTTCTCATCTCGGTCCTAAATGGCTTACCCCTTATCCTTAGACTGTGACCCCTGGTTCTAGACTTCCCCAACATTGTGAACATTCTTCCTGCATCTAACCTGTCTAAACCCGTCAGAATTTTAAATGTTTCTATGAGATCCCCTCTCATTCTTCTGAACTCCAGTGAATACAAGCCCAGTTGATCCAGTCTTTCTTGATAGGTCAGTCCCGCCATCCCGGGAATCAGTCTGGTGAACCTTCGCTGCACTCCCTCAATAGCAAGAATGTCCTTCCTCAAGTTAGCAGACCAAAACTTACACAATACTCCAGGTGTGGCCTCACCAAGGCCCTGTACAACTGTAGTAACACCATCCTGCCCCTGTACTCAAATCCCCTCGCTATGAAGGCCAACATGCCACTTGCTTTCTTAACCACCTGCTGTACCTGCATGCCAACCTTCAATGACTCGTGTACCATGACACCCGGGTCTCGTTGTGCCTCCCCTTTTTCTAATCCGTCACCATTCAGATAATAGTCTGTCTCTGTTTTTACCACAAGTGGATAACCTCACATTTATCCACATTATACTTTATCTGCCATGCATTTGCCCACTCACCTAACCTATCCAAGTCACACTGCAGCCTCATAGCATCCTCCTCGCAGCTCACACTGCCACCCAACTTAGTGTCATCTGCAAATTTGGAGATACTACATTTAATCCCCTCGTCTAAATCATTAATGTACAATGTAAACAGCTGGGGCCTCAGCACAGAACTTTGCGGTGCCCCACGAGTCACTACCTTCCATTCTGAAAAGTACCCACTTACTCCTACTCTTTGCTTTCTGTCTGCCAACCAGTTCTCAATCCACGTCAGCACACTACCCCCAATCCCATGTGCTTTAACTTTGCACGTTAATCTCTTGTGCGGGACCTTGTCGAAAGCCTTCTGAAAGTCCAAATACACCACATCAACTGGTTCTCCCTTGTCCACTCTACTGGAATTTTTTGAGGATGTTTCCAGAAGATTTGTCGAGCATGATTTCCCTTTCACAAATCCATGCTGACTTGGACCTATCGTGTCACCTCTTTCCAAGTGCGCTGCTATGGCATCCTTTAATAATTGATTCCATCATTTTACCCACTACCGATATCAGGCTGACCGGTCTATCATTCTGTTTTCTCTCCCTCCTTTTTTTAAAAGTGGGGTTACATTTGCTACCCTCCACTCCATAGGAACTGATCCAGAGTCTATGGAATGTTGGAAAATGACTGCCAATGCATCTGCTATTTCCAAGGCCACCTCCTTAAGTACTCTGGGATGCAGACCATCAGGAGGAGAATTGCCATTTCAATATCTCTTGTTTGAGGAATGAAAGAGAGTAGAGTAACAGACAGAAATTATGCTTTAGGGACTACAGGTCAAGGGAAAATTAAAAGATGTAAAGTGAGTGAGAAATAGGAAACATGTGAGTAAAACATTTAATAGTTGAAGGACAGGGTAGGGTGTGTGGCCCAAATAAGCATTCTTTATACAAACATGCAGAGTATAAGGAATAAATTGAATGCACTGCAGGCATAAATTCAAATTGAACATGGTAGCCATTACTGAGTCCTGGTGGCAAGATGGTTGGGACTGGGAACTAAATATACCAGGTTATAAGGTCTACAGGAAAGATAGGGAAAATGCTAGAGGGGAGGTGTAACCTTGATGATTCAATGAAGGTATACTGAGAGGTAAGCAGGCAGTGGAGACTTTATGGATAGAATTAAGAAATAGCAAAGGATTTAAGACTGTAGTGGGAGTTGTGCAGCTGCTACCAGGGGGCCTATGCAAAGTGCTGGGTTGTAGAAATGCAGAGATTAGACAAGCGGTAGCAAAAGCAGAGTGGTTTGAAAATGGATTTTAACTTTCATGTAGACTGGCACCTGTCAAAGGTAGTTTCTTGAGTGTGTCAGGGATAGTTTTCTGCACCAGTATGTCCTAGTACTAACAAAAGGAACCTGCCATATTAGATGTAGCAATGAGCCAGATTTAGTTAACAGTCTAACAACGGTGCGTGAGCATTTATCTAATAGCGAGTTCAACGTAGTGTTTGAAAGGGAGAAACGTGAAACAGCTACTAAGATTCTAGCTTTAGATGACATCGACTTCAAAGGGATGAGACCGAGACTGTCCACAGCAAACTATGGGAGATGTTTAGAAAATAATTTAATGTGATACGGAACCAGTTTATGCCCATGAGGAGCAACGGCTCTACTTACCAAAAAAGGACAGCCATGGACAACTAAAGAGATAAGAGACAACATAAAACTAAGAGAAAAAAGCATACCAAAAGGCAAAAAAAGTACAGATCCCGTTGAATGGAAAAGATACAAAGGGTGACAAAACAGATTGTAACAGTTACAAAAAGGAGTATGAAAGAAGCTTACAAGGGGTATCAAAATCACCACAAATTTTACAATTCTATTAGGAAAAGAGGGTAGTCAGGGGCAATGTTGGCCCCTTGAAAACTGATATCGGTGATATTGTCAAAGATGAGGAAATGGTGAACATGTTGAATAATTACTTTATCAATATTTACGTAGAGGAAGTGGATAGCATGTCAGAAATCCAAGGAAACTAGCATTGAATCAGGGACAGGGGCTCAGTAAAATTAACGTAAGTAAAATAACAGTAATGAAGAAAATAATGCCACTAAAGAGTAACAAATCCCTAGGAACAGATGTTTTCTATCCCAGAGTTTTAAAGGAAGTAGGTGAGCACATTGCAGATAATCTTCCAAAGTTCTCTCGCTTCAGGAACCGTTCCTTTTTAGATTGTATTGCACATGTCACTCTGCTATTTAAGAATGATGAGGGGGAACCAGGGAATTATAGACCAATTGGCCTAAGGATAGGGTGCCTGAACACCATGAAAATTTTCAGCTGATCAGAGTAAACACAGCCGATCTTTGTCTGGCTGACCTGCAGCCCACGGCGACACTTCACTGATGTTCCCCACAGGTACACATTGACCTGCTGCTCTGGGAGTTGGAGGGAAGTAATTAAATTCTACAATCATTCAACAGTCATACTTATACAGATAAAGATCCAACCTGAATAAAAATTTATAAAGAAAGCAAAGATTAAATATTCCATGGTCCTACCTGTGTGAAGCAGCAGCAGCTTTCGAGCTGCGGTGCTTCAGGCAGGCCTTCCTTCCATCAGTGGCTGGACGGCAGCCGAAGAAAGAGCAAGCAGCTTTCTAGCTGCGAAGGGGACTGAGGCCATTCGGCCAGGGATAGGGAGAGGCAGACAGATAGACATTTTAAACTTAAATTTGCAGAATGGGTGCTGTATTCTCAACACCACGTATTATGCAGTGGTTCGCCATCAATTCACTGCATAGGAGAGAATTGATTAGAGCTCACCGCATCTGGAACATCATAGCCCGCAGGTTGATGGGCAGGAGACCTTGCCCACGTCGACAATTTCGAGCCAGATGCTCGTACCTGGACATGAGCGAGGCTGATTGTGGAAATGCTGCCTTTTGACACACAAGTTCTCGCTGAGATCTGTGATATGCTGAGAACAGATTTGCAGCCCAGAAGCAGAACGCCAAGTGCCTTGTCTGTTGAAGTGAAGATAACAGCTGCACTTTCTTTCTATGCCTCGGGATCGTTTCAGGCTACAACTGGAGATGTGCGTGCCATCTCTCAACGTGCAATACATGCCTGCATTTACCAGGTCACAGCTGCACTGTATGCGCGAAGGAATGACTTCTTCAATTTCCCAGTGACGGCACAAGCGATCCATGAGAGGGCTGTGGGCTTCTTCAGGATTGCCGGCTTCCCAAAGGTACAGGGCTGCATTGATTATACTCGCATAGCCTTGCGAGCACCTGTGTAGGATTCTGAGCAGTACCGGAATAGGAAAGGTTTCCACTCCATCAATGTGCCGCTCGTATGTGACGACAAGCAGCGCATCATGTCAATCGATGTGAGATACCCTGGCAGCACCCATGATGCGTTCTTCCTACGCGACAGCGTTATATCTGACATGTTTGAGCAGCAGCTAGAAGGGCAGAGCTGGCTACTGGGAAACAAAGGGTACGGCCTGACCACCTGGCTCGTGATGCCCCTACGCGTGACACGGACAAAAGCTGACCGTCAATATAACATGGCGCACATTGCGACGCAGAGCATCATTGAGAGGACCATTGGCATATTGAAACAACTATTCCGATGCCTGGACCATTCCGGAGGACACTTGCTATACTCTCCTCAGATTGTCGGTCACTTCACTGTTGTGTGCTGCATGCTCCATAACTTAGCCATCATGAGGCAGCAGGAGCTGATAGTGGAACCCGAAGACCTACGTGAGGGTCCAGTGCATGATGATAGTATTACGGAACAGCAGGATGTGGATGATGACGATGATCAGGAAAGCATACAAGTGCCTGATGCTGGAGCACGAGGTCGGAGGAGGGCCTTGCATCGTGCTTTTTTAACGATTGCTCGAGCCTTGCGCCAGCAGCTCATCCGTGAACGCTTCAACTAATGCCTGAGGGCTCTGCGACCACTGTTGCGCATGGACATGTTTATTCTTTGCAGTTCCTACGTTGTGTTGTGTTAATGGAACATGAAAGTTTTAATGAGAAAATATTTTATGAAAAGTTAACGTCACTAATAAAATATTTGTATCAAACTTTACTTTTTAATATGACTTAAAGATCACGTAAAGACTTTAAGATCACTTATAAACTTGTAAAGTTACAAAGGTTACAAAACAATCTCAATGTGAAAAATCTTACACCCTGAAGATCACTTAAATTTCAAGATCACTTTTTAGATGCAAAATTAAATAAGTTACAGAATGTGAGAGCATTTACACTATAAGATCACTTAAAACCCCTGAGATCACTTAAGTTGTAAAGTTACAAAACTTAAACAGTTTCAATTTGAAAAACGCTACTACAGCTACATCAAGACCAAAATACAAAAGCAGCAAAGAAAGGCTGCAACCATGTCTCATCCATATCTCAGTGAATGTTCACTTCACTTCTTCATGGGGGTGTCATTTGATTCGTGGGGCTATGTGCCCTTATTGCAGCAGCTACCTCTATGACGGCCTGTGCCGCCATTTGCATGCCCTCCATGACGGCCTGTGCCGTCGATTGCACTCCCTCGGACATTCCCTCCCTAAGTTCCCGTGTCATTACTGCTATTTCTACCGTCAGGACCGTCACCTCTTCACCCACTGCAGTGACGCCACCGATGAGTGATCGGGTAAGCTCATTGGTCTCCACACCCAATGCCACAACCTGAGCCGCATCTGTTGCACACAGCATCTCGGGAGAGCGTGTCTCCAATCTCCTCGTCTGCCTCGTAGCACCACTACACTGGGAGGCACGGACGGTGGGACGTTCTGTGTTGCAAGCGGCACCACTACACCGGGAGGCGCGGGCTGGGATAGTGGGACGCTCTGTGTTCCAGATGGCAGTACCAGAGAGCAAGGCACGGGATGGGAAGGTGGGGCGCTCGGTGTTCCAGATGACACCACTCGAGTGCGAGCCATAGGCTGGGATGGTGGGTGAATGGGTGTAAACTGCTCCATGATATCACCAGCAGCACTGGGACCCGCAAAGTCGGAATCAAAACCGTGGAAGGTAGAACCAAAACTTATGCTAGGGGTTGAAACTCTGATGCCCCTTGATGGGGGCTTATAAACATTAATTTGGAAGCTCTCCCCTGCAGACATTTCAATCATCGCTGCCATCATCCAGTCTGGATCGTCCGCATCTGGTTGTACTGGTTCTTGTTCTGTATCTTCAGGATCCTCAGGGTTGGCAGCAGCAGCATCATCATCATGTTCTGCAAAATACATCAGAACAGTCAAATGTTTAACAGCAAGGGAGGGGGCAGGATGGGTGGCATGAGTACGCTCACACATAGCAGACTAGGCAGCAGGTTGATTTGAAGGCCCACGATGCATTTTCAGGACTTGCCCTCTTCCTCGCGTGCGGGCCCAGCTTGTGCTGTACCGATTGCTTTTCTCCATGTACGACTCATCAAAGCCGCTACCCTCTGTTCCAAGGGTGTCGGTGGATGCAGATTGGGCATGCCTCCTCCTGTCTGAGTTGCTTCCCTTTTGTTGTGGGCCAATTTCTTCTGCAAAGAGTAAAATATAACCTTTTACAGAGTGCGTCTTTCTGCAAGGTGGGACACACAGATAGTCACGTTACAATTACGATTACATTAAAAATGGAAAATATTACTTGCACTAACTACTTGACCAAGGTCGTGCTATTTCTTTTTACACTGGCTTCCAGATCTCATGGTATGCACCACTGCGCAGTAATCTTCTGCAACTTGATTCCAGCGTTTCTTCTTTTTTCTTTTGGTGGCACTTTTATGCGACCTGTTGCTGGTATCTAGCTCCTGCCATCTCTGCTCAATGACGTTGACTAAATTCTCCACTTCCTCATGCAAGAAATTCTTTGTTCTTGGTGGACGTTGTTCCATTGCAAAGTTGAATTGACACTCTTATTTTTCAAAACACACAGTCCTTAATTTGCATGCAGTACCTGTTCTGCAAGTTTAGCAGCGAAAAGCTGCATTCACTGATTTCAGCTGGTGATTTATTCAACAGTGCTACTAAAAGCACTCGTTCAGACACACAAAAATCACTAAAATTAAATCACGAGCCTTTCTAGGTGTCCACGAGACAAATCTTCACTTTTCCTCTAGTCCCTTTAAAAATGGCCGAGTGCCAATGTTTGTGCCACTGCACGCGTGCTCCAACGCGCACGCGCAGGGTTGTCGGCACGACGTTGCCTTATTTAAATTAGCCCCGCCCCCCATTACTTGTAGAATCGGCGCGAGCCTGTTGCTCCGCCCCCCGCTGTTCTGTGCGCGCCACGCCAAGCTGCTGAAGACCTCCAGGGAGCCGCAGAATATGCAAGTATTTTTTTCGGCGCACTTTCCAGTGTGAAAAATGGGCGTCCAGGTCGGAGCTGCGCCGTTCTAGGCGCGGCCCGAAACTTGGGCCCACAGGGCGGTAGAAGTTTGGAACTCTTCCACAAATGGCAAGTAATGCAAGATCAATTGTTAATTTTAAATCTGAGATTAATAGCTTTTTGTTAAGCAAAGGTATTAAGCAAAGGGATCTGAGCAAAGGTAGGTATATGGAGCTAGTTCGCAGATCCGTCATTGAATAGCGGAATAGGCTAGAGGAGCTAAATGGCCTACTCCTGTTCTGAAATTGCTATATATGAGTGAAACAAAACTAAATGTACTTTTGAAATGAGATGGTACAGAGAAAATATATTCATTGATGCCTGCTGACCTGAAGGTAAGAGTTTTGATGGATAGAAGCTTTTATTGTTCTCCCTCTTGGGAGACTCAAGAATCTCTTTGGTAGCAAAGATTATACTTAAGTTAATTGTCTAACTTCATCAGTATTGTTTTGAGGTGCCTCATAGGAACGGGAGTAGGCCATTCAGCACCTCCAGCTTGTTCTGCCATTCAGTTAGATCATGGCTGATCTGTATTGAAGCACTGACCACACTTGATCAGTTCCGTTGGGCAGGCCACATTGTTCGCATGCCAGACACGAGACTCTCAAAGCAAGTGCTCTACTCTGAATTCCTTCACGGCAAACGAGCCAAAGGTGGGCAGCGGAAACATTATAAGGACACCCTCAAAGCCTCCCTGATAAAGTGCAACATAGTCTCTGGCCAAAGACCGCCCAAGTGGAGGAAGTGCATCCGGGAGGTCGCTAAGCACCTCGTCTCAACGCCGCAAGCATGCAGAAATCAAGCGCAGGCAATGGAAAGAGCGTACGGCAAACCTGTCCATCAAAAACTATCTTTCCCACCTGTGACAGACTGTGGTTCTCGTATTGGACTGTTCAGCCAACTACAAACTCCTTTTTAGAATGGAAGCAAGTCTTCCTCGATTCCGAGGGATTGATTATGATGATGATGACCATGGCTCTGTAACTCTTCATACCTTTGCCTAACACACATCTATCCATTTTGAAATTTTCAATTGACGTAGCCACAACAGCTTTTTGGGAGAGAGTTCCAGATTTCCACTACCCTTTGTGTGAGTGCTTCCTGACATCACCCATAAATGGCCTGGCTATACCTCGAAGTGCAACCAGTCCTCACTAATTAACCCTTTTAGCCTTCGTATAACTTTGGTGAATCTACATTGCACGGCTGCCAAGGCCAAAATATCCTTCCTGAGGTGCAGTGCCCAGAATTGAACCAAGTACTCCAGTTGGGGTATAACCAGAGCTTTATGATGTAACATAATTTCCACCCCATTATATTCCAACCCCCTTGGCACCATGGCCATTTATTGTACTGATGGCAAAATACTAAATTGGCTGTCACGTAATAGATGGTGTCACTCAATGCATTCCAAGGATCATTTGCAACTTGTCTCTGCTTTACTAGTGGCTCTTAAACTTACTGCTTCATGTACCTCTAGGTCAGCTCCGTTGTGATATGTTGGATAATTTTCTCCTGTTTGTTTTTGCTCCCCAGCAAAAAAAGGTAAGAAATCTCTTTGGGAGTCTGGGGTTATTTCAGCTTCGAAAGAACAAGTCAAACTGCTCAATCGTAGTAGTGACCCTACAATTTTTTATCTTTTTATCACTTTGTGCGGGAAATTGTCTGGCTTCTGCTGGCAATTCATTAATGGCTCGTCACCTCCAAGTTTGAGTGTTCAAATGTTGTCCCGGCTGACCTCCCAACCTCCATAAATTCCAACTGCTCAGATTCTGCAGCCTGTATCCTATTTCATACCAAGTCCTACTCTCCCATTACCCCAGTCCTTGTTGACGTACATTAGTTCCCAGTTCCACAACGTCTCACATTTAATCTGGAATTAGCTGCAATGTGATGCACAACACAAGTTAGACTCCTGTGATACCCAATCCTCCTGTTTTGAATTTACGTCACAATTATTGGAAAAATAATTATAACATGCCTCGGCGAGCATAGTGGTAGTTTGGGTGTGGCATGGCCAATGTCTGATGCACACCCAGGTTAATGGGTCCTGATGCAGACTGGAACAACAGATTATTTAACAGGGATGCGTTTTAGGAGGAATGACTCCGATCTGATTGGTTGCAATATGTATGAATAGCATGTCCAGGTCATGTTTAATTTGGTTGAGTTTTTACTGAAACAGTATAAATCTGTGTTAAGAAGGGACTTGCATGCATAGGGTTTGTTCCGGAACACACTCTGCTTTGCTGGCCATATTTAATTACCCGGGTGCAATCCAGGCTTAGCACGAAAGTTCAATAAATACAAGTGGGGGGAGGGGCAGGGGGTGTAATCAGAACATGCCTGGCAGTCAAAACCAATTGCATAATTGAGGTTTACAATTTCAATAAAGTTCCTAGAACCAGTCAGTAAAAATATTAGTCCTGAGCAATATATTTTTCTGATTGATAGAGGCTGAACTCCAGGACGTCGTTGATGTATTTACTGAGGCGTACGAAAGCATGGGCTTTGCGCTAAACATCCGTAAGATAAAGGTCCTCCACCAGCCTGTTCTTGCTGTTCAGCACTGCCCCCCCCCCCCCCCCCCCCCCCCCAAAACCAATCATCAAGATCCACGGCATGGCCCTGGACAATGTGGATCATTTCCCATACCTCGGAAGCCTCTTGTCATCAATGTCTGCTTTTGTTTACAAGATTCAATGCAGCCTTCGGCCGCCTGAGGAAAAGTGTGTTCGAAGACCAGGCCCTCAAATCTGCCACCAAGCTCATGGTCTACAGGGCTGTAGTAATACCCGCCCTCCTGTATGGCTCCGAGACATGGACCATGTACAGTAGATACCAAGTCGCTGGAGAAATACCACCAACGATGTCTCCGCAAGATCCTACAAATCCCCTGGGAGGACAGACACACCAACATTAGCATCCCCGACTAGGCCAACGTCCCTAGCATTGGAGCACTGACCACACTTGATCAGCTCCGCTGGGCAGGCCACATTGTTCGCATGTCAGACATAAGACTCCCAAAGCAAGCGCTCTACTCTGACTACTTCACGGCAAACGAGCCAAAGGTGGCACAGGAAATGTTACAAGGACAACCTCAAGCCTCCCTGATAAAGTGCAACATCCTGGGAGTCCCTGGCCAAAGACCACCCTAAGTGGAGGAAATGCAGAACCTCAAGTCTCATCGCCGAGAGTATGCAGAAATCAAGTGCAGGCAGCGGAAAGAGCGTGCGGCAAACCTGTCCCACCCTCCCTTATCCTCAATGACTATCTGTCCCACCTGTGACAGAGTCTGTGGCTCTCGTATTGGACTGTTCAGCCACCTAAGGACTCGTGTTAAGAGTGGAAGCAAGTCTTCCTCAATTCCGAGGGACTGCCTATGATGGATTTTTATTTCCCGATTCTGTAATGGTACAAGTGGCTGTGGCGGTTACAAGTGGTGCCAATTCAGCAAACTTAATCACTTCATTGATATGGGGTGCAAAGTTATGATGATTAGCTGTTAAACTATTTCAACAAGTCTGTAGGGCAGCGCACAGTCTGAGCAAGTTATGGTATCATGTATGTAATGCCATTAGCTGCCCACACCATTTCCTGGCCTTTGTGCCCTACTGCCATATGCTGTAGATGTGCCATTACTATGGTACAATTTTCAAGTGCCACATCATCACTATATTAAGTTTGATGCAAAACAGTTGATTTCTAAAATGTAAAGTTGCAGTATGTGCTATAAACAGTATATTAAATTTGTTGTATGTAGTTTCATCATAGGTGGTCCCTCGAACGAGACTGACTTGCTTCCATACCAAAAGGGATGAGTTCACAGATGTTTCAATGAAGGACCCGATATTCCAGTCCTGAACTCCAGGGGTGGAAGATGCCTGTGCGTGGATTTTTTTTTTAAACGTGTGGTGACCATTGCACCACAGGCTTGACAGAGCTAGGCTATTATCCAGTGGCAGGGGTTTACTAGGATGACTGGAGACCTGTTCTGCTGCACGGACCTAGTGTGCGCACACATCGCAGTCTGGGCAGGCCCATGCTGCCCCTGAGCCCTTGGCTCTTCTGGGCCCCATACCCTCATTTGCCAAGCCTCCGTCAAGATCTCTCACCGCTCCTCCACCACAAAATACCCGCCGTACCTCTGCCACAATCTCCCGCCGAACCTCTGCCACAATCATTCACCGAATCTCAGCCACAATTCCTCATCGCTCCTCTGCCTCAATCACTCGATACACCTCCGCCACGATCTCTCGCTGCTCATCCGCCCCGACCGTCCCGCTCCTCTGCTGTACCTGGGCCCTGCTGATGTTCCTGCCCATGCTCCAAAAGGCAACCTGGGTTTTGATGTCATCCCGTTGTCCCCCTTAAAGCCGTCGCACATTTGTAGCAGGTCGCGGTGGAAGCTGCAGTGATATGCTCTTTTATCCTCCCGACCTGCGATGGTGTTCTCTCGCAGGTCGGGCTGGCCTGTATGTCATTTATCCGTTTGTTAATAACATACTTTAGTCATTATCAAGGTTCTTCAATGTACACCTGGATATTATGGATAACAGTGTGCACTCGTCTTTTGACCTGACTTATAATGGAATGGTGCCAATTTAAAAAAAAAATAGAATTTCTGGGAGGAAATTAATTACTACGCAATATGCAGCAATTTACTGGTGCACTGTGGTAAAAATTAATTTTGATGATCCCTAGATATTTTACATGAAAAAAAATGGTCTTGAAACAAAAGATAGAATCTTTATGTACAAGTTTACTAATGTAAAATCATGCAAGTTGAGGTGCATCTTGTATGTAAGGGCTTTGGTAGGGGAGTATGTATGTAATTTGAAGTTGCAGTTTGCTTTTGCTGTCCAGAATGGCAAAATAATGGGAATTGGGGGATGTTTAAAAACTTGCATGAGGGGGAAAAGAAACTTGAGATTGGTGAACAGGTGGACATGTCAAGCTGTCGACATAAGAGTCGAGCTGTAATCTCAGCTGCTGGCCTTGATGTTTGGGGGAGGGGATCTTTAGTTTAGCAATAATTTAGGCACTGTTGATTCAAACCTAGACTTGCCTAGTCTGACATCTGCAACATTAAACTAAGTTTTAAAATAATAGCGCTCCTTTGTCTTTACTTCATCAGATGTTGATGGACAAAGCAGCTGCAAAATCGAAGAACCAACTGACAGATGTTTGAATAATGGCTATTCTATCCAAAGAGGTGTACTGACTAAAGCAGTTGTGCTCAAAACTCTTGCTATCCACCTGTTGATGCCTAATATGTTCTCCATAACCACTTGTGGGATTAATTTATACTTAATTGAGTGCCTTTTGTAATATTTTTATCAAAAGAAAATTTGCTGATTAGAATATATGTAATTGAAAAGCTCTGGTAACTGGTTAGTAGACTATTGTCACATCTAAATTTGTGTCTTGATTAAGCACAAATTAAATATTGGTGGTCTGTCTTGCTTTTCCACTGGCCCAGCCAGGTAAGACACACAGGATTCTGGAGTGGTGCACCTATATCCTTCTCTTTATTTTGAACCAAGGGCCTGAATTTTTGTCTCTACAACAGTATGTGGGGGTGGGCATGAGGAGGAGAGGGATTAGGATGACATTTTGGACAAGTCAAAGTTTAATGTGTTTTACAATATCAAATTCTGAAAAAAACAGATTCTGGGACCTTCTGGTCTATCTGACTGTTGCATGTCACAATGAGCCAATAGGGGAGGCCTCTCTTTTGGCTCATGCACTTAATAGTTCACAGTAGTGACAAATCACACTAACATATTATTTTTGCCACCATTCTCTGTAATGGTTTTAAAGCACTTGGTCAAAAGAAACATGGTAGTTAATTGCCTCCTACCAGAGCTCTTGAAGCTGATTTTATTTGACACATTGTTAACTTTTTTTATTTGTTATGTGCAATTATAAACCATTTTGGTTGCTAGTGCAAGACCGTTTCAGGTAGCTACTGAACGGTCTGGCAGCCTATATGACTTGGATAACTTGGTATCGTTCTCCTGAGTCAAAAGGTTGTGGGTTCAGCTCCATTTTGAGGACTTGAGTACATAATCTAGGATGACACTCTAGTGCAGTACTAAGGGAGTTTTATACTATCAAGTACAGTTTTGTCCTTCTGGATGACCCATTAAAGTGAAGCTCCTTCTACCTGTTTCAGATGGATGTTGGAGCCACTGGTTTTTGAATAGCAGGGAGTTTTCCTGCTTCCCAGCCATCCTCCTTCAATCAACATTTACCAATAACCAGTTAACATCTTGTTGCTGTTTCAGTGATTTTGCTGTCTGCAAAATGGCTGCCATATTCACCTACATAAAAAATATAATTTTAAGTAAGCCATTTTAACTGCTTCTGAGGCACCAATTAAATTCAATGATTTTTTTTCCATTGTATTGTGAATGTTAGATGTGTGAGCAGCAGTGAGCATTGGAAAAGTATAGATGTCTTCTAAACTCAGCTCTATTGTATTGCCAACCTCACTGCCTCATAAATCAGGTGACAAATTCTTAAATCATGAATGATTTCTATACCAAATCTCATTTTCAAATGTCATTAATGACTTTATTCCTCTTTCCTTCAACCACCTATCCTTAAATGTTGCATTTCACAGCCTCAATCCTTTGTGTAAACCTTGTGGTCCCTTGCTTGAGATTGCTGCTACATCCATCCACTGGAAACCTGCCTCTTTCTACCTAGTCTGCCCCATCTCCATTATTTTAAAACATCTTTATCAAATCAAATTTAATCTTCTCTCTGTTCTAACAAAAATAGGCTTGGAAAAACGGACTTTCGTTATATTTAAGTGAAATTAAATTTCAGAGGTTCTGTTGGAACGTGAAATGCTTTGCCATGGAGTGGTTTGAGGCAAAGAACATTACATCTTTTAAAGAAAATCTGTATAAACATTGGAAGCAAATAGCACAGAGAGTGGAGCAGGGGGATTAGTTTTTGGATTGCTAAGGCAAGGAGCTGCCACATACATGATGGTCTGAATGGACTCCTTCTCTGTTGTCCGCTTCTATGGTGACAATGGCAGAAATGCTCATCTCTGCCAAAGATTAAAGCTAATGTATCTGAGGGCCTGTCAGCTACTGAACACTGACAGGAGTCAGAATAAGGGTTTCACTCTAAACTTTAGCTTGTCATTTTGAATCAACTGCTGACCAACAGCCTGTGTGTTTCCAGTTATTGAGCACTGTTGTCTAAGTTGTGCTAACCCAAGTGACGACTGTAGTGCCCAGCAATCGGGACATCGAGTAATATGGCAACAGCACTACTGTACATGCCCTGCCCCCCCCCCCCCCCCAGCACATGCAGCCCTGGGTGGTACTCGTAGGATGCCTGAGCACGATGTGCAGGCGAAGCTGCCAACTGTGGTGTGGATGTAGGTCGGGCCGCACTACTCGCACTCTTGAGCACTGCCAGTGCGGGGCCACGCACCTAGCTCCCGCACCAACTTCAGATGCTTCACCTGCTTGTGGTGGGCCATGGCTGACATGGTGGGGGTGGGAAAGCCAGAGACGGCGGCTTCAATAATATTTTTTCAAATGGGTGTATTCTTTTTCTTCTCTCCCTGCCCCACCCCCACAAAAAACACAGAAATTTAGGCACGCCATTGCGAGTGATGCTTTATTTCACTCCGAAATCGTGTGTGTCTTAATGGAATCATGAGCATTGGCAATACTGTGTATCTATTATGTTAGCTTTATTTTTTCCTCTGGAAATCTTTTCATTATGCAGCTACCACTAAAGGAATGCATGGGAACTTTACAAACACATTTTCTATATACACGAACATGGGTCATCATTCTGCAATTATTCAATATCCTGTTGATTTTGACTCAACGCTTGTACTTTACTATAAAATGCACATCTTCCTTTAAAAAGATTAATGAATGTGCAATGGTATGCAAGGAATGTGGTAGGTGGTGAAGCTTTCTTTTTGTAACCAGATACACAAAGGTTAGATAGAAATTGTTTTTCAGACCTCCAAGGGATCCTTATTTTGTATGTACTGAAATCTGAACGTATCGGGCGTGCTAAAGAATAGTCAGCTACTGCTTTCACTCCCCTATCCCATTATAGGTTTAGAAATCTGTTCAGGTTAAATATAAATGGGGTTAATAGCTAATGGTGGTTTTCAGGATGGGAACAAATTATTATACACTTGGTTAGTCCATCTTGTGTGAAAACCAAACATTTGAATATTATACCAATTTAGATGAAGCATTAATCCCTCCACCCCCCCAGAAGTAATTTTGCTTCACTCAATCCTGGCATAGAGCAAGTACAACATGGTAAATCTCGAGCCAGTCGTGATAATTCCCTTTTCAGTAATTTTAAGTGGATAGCAAATCGGGCATAAGGATCTTTACTTTACCAACCAGCACCCCCTGGTGTCTCTGAACCTATCCTTCATCCCCCTTTTGACTACAATTTAAATTCTAAAACCCTACTTCTAGTACCAGAATCCAAGGCCATCTGAATGCTGTTCCTAAATGGACAATGGCTATATTAGTAGATGCTGCCTGACCTGCCGAGTATATCCAGCAGTTTCTGTTTCTATTTTAGATTTCCAGCATATACAATATTTTTCCTTTTTTTGTGTTGGTGTTAATTCACTGCTGCTTCTTTTCCAAGAATGCCCACCTTGAAGTTCTGCTCTTTTCTCCAGTAGGATTTCTGTTTCTCTCATCTTCACCTTCATTGCTTTCTGTTTCCTTTCTCATGTTTGATCAGGTATTTACTAAAATTTGCTTTCACAACTACATCTTTCCTCAGCAACTGTCTCCGGCTCATTGCACGTGGATTTCAAAAATTCCACCCTTCATGTTTTGGATCCACCTATGATTCGTCCGGCACTTAAACAAAAACTCTCTCTCCTTCAGGTGTCGAGGACCGTGTGCTTCAACAACTATTGGATGCCGATGCCCTCTGGATACTTCTTTCCCTTCACCTTTCCTCTGATCTCATGCCCCCTTCCAATCTCTTTCTTTGTTTTCACTATCCCCTCTGCCCTTCCCCTCTCTCTGATGCCGAACGATCAGTCCTTAACAAAGGCCTCGGCTTCATCCCCTTACACCCTCGCCTCAATGGATGATGCTGAGCTACTATGAAGGGTCATCGACGCAAAACGTTAACTCTGTTTTCTCCACAGATGCTGCCTGACCCATTGAGATTTCCAGCATTCTCTGTTATTATTGAAATTCCAACAACCATTAAGTTTCCTTTCACTCAGTAATTCTTCCACTCGTGTTTCATTTTTCTTGACACAGAAGCTGGCAGCATATAACCATCCGCTTCAATGCCGGTTTTAACTATTTTTTTCTGTTACCTTTGTAACTGTCGTATAAGCAACTCGTTTTGGTTCTCTAACATCCTTTACTTTTCTTCTTAGAATCATAGAATGGTTACAACACGGAAGAAGGTCATTCAGCCCATTGAGCCTGTGCCAACTCTCGGCTAGTCCCACTCCCCTTTCCCTGTGGCCCTGCAAATATTTTACCTTCAGATACTTATCCAACTCTCTTTTGAAAGATAAAATGGAGTCTGCCTCCACCACCCTTTCAGATAGTGCATTCCAGATCTTAACTACTCGCTGCATTAAAAAGTTTTTTCTTACAATGCCTTTGGTTCTTTAGCCAATCACCTTAAATCTGAGTCCTCTGGTTATCGACCCTTCTGTCAGTGGGAACAGTTTCTCTCTCTCTCTCTCTCTCTCTCTCTCTCTCTCTCTCTCTCTCTCTCTCTCTCTCTCTCTCTCTCTCTCTCTCTCTCCCTCTATTCTATCCAGAACACACTCTCTCTTCCTCAGGTGGCCGAAGGCTGCACTGGAGGCGGTGTTGAATCTCCGCATTAATGTCTGCTTTTGTTGATGAGGCTCCCGAGGTATGGGAAATGGTCCACGTTGTCGAGGGCCGCGACGTGGATCTTGATGACTGGGGGCAGTGCTGTGTGGCGAGGACAGGCTCGTGGGGTACCTTTTTGTCTTAAGGATGTTTAGCGTAAGGCCCGTGCTTTCTTACGCCTCAGTAAAAACATCGACTATAGGAAGAGTGTTCGAAGACCAGGCCCTCAAACCTACCACCAAGCTCATGGTCTGCAGGGCTGTAGTAATACCTGCCCTCCTGTATGGCTGAGGCATGGACGATGTACAGAAGACACCAAGTCGCTGGAGATATATCACCAATCCTGCAAATCCCCTGGGAGGACTGGCGCACCAACATCAGTGTCCTCATCCAAGCTAACATCCCCAGCATTGAAGCCCTGACCACACTCTATCAGTTTCGCTGGGCAGGCCACATAGTTCGCATGCCAGACACGAGACTCCCAAAACAATGCTCTATGCAGAGCTCCATCACGGCAAACGAGCCAAAGGTGGGCAGCGGAAATGTTACAAGGACAACCTCAAAGCCTCCCTGATAAAGTGCGATATCACCACTGATACCTGGGAGTCCTTGGCCAAAGACCGCCCTAAGTGGAGAAAGTGCATCCGGGAAGGCGTTGTGCACTTTCGAGTGTCAACAGCGAGAGCATGAAGAGGTCAAGCGCAGGCACTGAAGGAGCATGTGGCAACCCAGTCCCATCCACCCCTTCCCTCAATGACTGTCTGTCCCACCTGTCACAGGAGTCTGTGGATCTCATATTGGACTGTTCAACCACCAAATAACTCACTTCAGAAGTGGAAGCAAGTCTTCCTCGATTCCGAGGAACTGCCGATGATGATGACTCTATGCAGAACCCTCATGATTTTGAACACCTCTATCAAATCTCTCAATCTTCTCAGACTGGAGTTCTCCTTAGAGCAATCAACTTAACTGAAATCCCTCATCCCTGGAATCATTCTCGTAAATCTTTTCTGCACCTTCTCAAAGGCCTTCACATCCTTCCTAAAAAGTATGGTGCCCAGAATTGGACACAATACTCCAGTTGGGGCCGAACCAGTGTTTTATACAGGTTCTTCATTTCCACACTTTTGTACTCAATACCTCTATTTATGAAGCCCAGGATCCCGTAAGCCTTTTTAACTGCATTCTCAACCTGCCCTGCCACCTTCAATGATTTATGCACACGTGCCCCCAGGTCTCTCTGTTCATGCATCCCCTTTAGGATTGTAACATTTAGTTTATATATCCTCTCCTCATTCTTTCTACCAAAATGCATCACTTCACATCTTTTCTGCATTACATTTCATCTGCCACCCATCTGCCCATTTCACCAGCCTGTCAATGTCTTCCTGAAGTCTATCACTCTTCTTCTCCTCACTGTTTACTACACTTCCAAGTTTTGACATCTGCAAATTTTGAAATTGTGCCCTGTACACCCACGACCAAGTCATTAATATATATCAAGAAATCAGTGGTCCTAGAGCCGACCCCTGGGAAACACCACTGTATCCCTACCTTCCAGTCTGAAAAACAACTGTTCACCACTACTCTGTTTCCTGTCACTTAGCCAATTGTGTATCCAGGCTGCCACGGTCGCTGCCACGGTCACTGCCACTGTTCCATGAATTTCATTTGCTGAGTTCCCAGAACTTGTGCCACTGCTACTGCAGTCCCCACCTGGAGTTGGGTTAGCTTACAGCTTATCGATCACCATTCCTGGTTCCTAGCTGCTGATATTTTTTCCCTCTCTGGTGGTAGTTATCCCTCATATCACTACATTGTGTACAAATGTGGGCTGCATGGTGTAACAATTGCTTGCCTTTATCTAATTTGATTTGGCTCTGGATACATTCTTTCACACATGACTGCTCAAGTGACAGCCAAGTCTATCACACACAACTTCTCAAATTTCTTATCTCCGACTCAAACAACATTGAGGGGGCCTATCATCCTTGCTGAGTTGCCACAATACTGCTGGTAGTTCACAATGTCCTACGCGTCTCAAAGGTTTTCTTTCCTGGCTAGGTGGTCAACCACACAATCATCCCTGTGCTCACTGACCTACATTTGGGTCTCGGTCTGGCAATGCTTCGATTTTAAAAATTCTCATCCTTGTTTTCAAATCCCTCCTTGGCCTCGTCCCTCCCTGTCTCTGTAACCACCTCCAGCCCTACAACCAATGTTCGCACAGCAGTTTGAAGGTCCCGCGCAGGCTGCTTGTCGACTTCTCAATGAAAAAACCACGCATACGCAGAAGTTTGAATGGGCTGCTCTTACACCCTCAAAGTTAGAGTATATTGCCTACAGCCTTCCAAGATCTCTGTGCTCCTCCAATTTTGGCCTCTTGCACTTCCCCTTCACTTCACCATTTGCAGCTGTGCTTTCAGCTGCCTTGGCCCTAAACTCTGGGATTCCCTCCTTTTAACCCTTTTCTCCTTTTAAGATGCTGCTTAAAACCTACTTCTGGCCCAGCTTTTGTAGTAATAACCCTTTGTGTGGCTTGGTGTCAAATTTCACCAGATTCAGACATGGCTTGTCAAATCACAAGATTGAAAATAAGCAAACCAAACCTAGCAACACCTCGATCTTAAGATTCTCATTCTTGTTTTCAAATTCTTCCATGGCCTTGCCTCTCTCTATCTATGTAACTGTCTCCAGCCCAACAACCCTCATCTCTGTGCTCCTCCTGCTCTGGCCTCTTGTGTATCCCCGATTTTAATCGCTCCACCATTGATGGCTGTGCCTTCAACTGCCTGGCCCCAATCTCTGGAATTTCCCCTCTAAGCCTTTCTGCCTCTCTCCTTCTCCCTATCTCTATGACCAAGTTTTTGGTCACCTGTCGCAATATCTCCTTGTGTTGCTTGGCATCAAATTTTGTTTGCTAATGCTCCTGTGAAGCACCGTGGGATGTTTTACTATGTTAAAGATGTATAAATGAAAGTTTAATTCATGCTGTCAGTTGAGTAAAAATATGCTTAAACTGTACAATGCTCTAGATATTCCTGAGTCACCAGGAAAATGTTTATGCCAGTGCAGTGGAGCCACCTGGCTGACTGGGAAAGCCTGAATAAACTGGGGTTCTCTACACTTGGGAGATGATTTTGTAGAGGACCTTCTACAGTATGCAGGATATTAATGGCATGGGCAAGGTCAATCCTGAGCACTGCTTCAAGATCTGCTAGGAAAATAGAACTAGGTTAAAACTGGGGCAAGGGGAATTTAAGGAAAGGTGTTGGGAAGCACATCACGCAGTGATCAACACTTAAAATGGTCTAAAGTAATGGAAGCAAAAATTTGCAGCTCATTTGAATTCTGGGTAATGAGTTGAGATGGACTGGATGGCCTCTTGGATTAATTTTTGGGTTGCCTATTTAGGTATATTCTGACAAAACATGTGGACACGCAGACTGCTGATCACAAATAGGAAGGAAGTGGGGTTTGTTTGGTTCATTCAGAAGTTGATTGGAGATCTTTGGGCTAATGGTTAATTTTCATTTTTGGAATAATGTTTCAAGAAGGATGGGAGCAAGTTGTACATGGGTGAGTGTCGTACGGAAAACCATTCGGGGGGAAAAAAATTGCATTGAATTATACAACACTTTGCACCATTCTTGCAGAACATGACACACAGGCTATTGGGCAATGTGCATTGCCTAGCCACAGTAATGCAGCTTGTTGAATGTTTTTTTTACAAGATGGTGCTTGCTAAAGATTTTAAGCCATCAAATAAGTCTTAATATAATGCTTTAACAGATACTTGTTTTTTGTGTATTTGTCACTTCTTATTGTGATTTCCATCTTGTAATCTGTCTCCCTATTGGAAACATAATATTTGAAAACTGACAATTAAATTTTTGATGCAGCTGAATTTTGTCATCTGTAGTGAAACATTGATTCTTTTCATACAAAGTTCTTGGATGTGGAAGTAGAGAAGGATTAGTCCTAATGCATTTAATTTTAATCCAGTAGATGAGTTTCAATTATGGGCATATTTATACGTGACTCTCTTTTCCTTTACAACTATCCTTTTTTAATAAGGCAACTGCCCAATTGCTGATTCCAGTTTCAGATCACGTGGCATACAAAATTCTAGTAATCTAAATTTAATATATATTTCAGTTCTGATAAAAGGTCATCAACCTGAAAGTTAACTCTGTTTCTCTCTCCACAGATGCTGCCTGACCTGCTAAGAATTTGCAGCATTTTCTGTTTTACTTCATTTTATATTATTCCTTTTCAAATACTTATGCAATTCAAATGTTAGTTCACATTTCCACAGTCATTCTTTTGGGCTCTGAGTATATAGAATCATGGGTTATATTGGCCCCAAGTTTCCACATGATTTGCTCCTGATTTTTAGGAGCAACTGGTGTAGAACGGAGTATTTTTGAAATCGGAATTCTCGTCATTTAGTTTGCTCCAGTTCTAGTCAGTTAGAACAGTTTCACTTTGGAACAGAATTTTTTTTTCAAAAGGTGGCGTGTCCGGCCACTTACGACTGTTTTTTCACTGACCACTTTGAACTTACTCCAAACTAACTTAGAATGGAATAAGTGAAGATTTTTGTACGCTCGAAAAACGTTGTCTACACTTTAGAAAATCAGGCGTAGGTTACAAATCAGGCGTAGGGAATGGGGGGTTTTAAAGGGAAGTTTACAAACATTAAACACTTCAGTTTTACAAATAAAGAGCCATCAAAAATAAATGATAAATACATCAATAAATCAACCAATAAATCAATCAAAAAAAATTAATAAATTAAAAAAGAATCAATAAATAAAACATTTTCTACTTACCGACTGCAGCACCGGGAGCCCTCCAACAGCGTGCTGGGATGCCCCCCCCCCCCCCCCCCCCCCCCCCCCAGTGTGTCTGTGTGTCTCTCATTCTCTGTCTGTCAGTGTCTGTTTCTGACAGTGAGGGGGGAGCAGAGGGAGAGAGAGAGGGAGGGGGGGGGAAGGAGATGATTGGGGGGTGGGGGAGAAAGGAGAGGGGGGGGAAGGAGATGATAGGGGGAGGGGGAGGGGGAGGGAGGCTGAACGGGCCGACCCGAGACTTCGGGCAGGGCCTTTACAGGTAGGTGGCGTCGGGTCGGGGTGAGGGAGGTCAGGTCGGATCCAGTCCGGGGAGGGGGGGGGTCGGGACCGGAGGCTGGGAGCGGGAGTCGGGTCAGGTCCGGAGGGGGGGGCGGGGGCGGGGGGGGGAGGGAGCGGGAGTCGGGTCGGTGTTGGGTCCGGTCTGGAAGCGGGAGTCGGGTCGGGAGGAAGCAGGAGCTGGGTGTGGGAGGAGCCTTATTCACGCAGCCCCAGTGAGGCCATTCAGCCAGGGCTAGGGGCTGCGTGCTTCGGGCCCCTCCCACACAGTTTCGGGCGCCTGGAGCTACTGCACTTGCGCGCCTACTGTAGCGCATGTGCAGAGGTCCCGGCACTGTGTTCAGCGGCAGGGACCTGGCTCCGCCCCCTACAGCTCGTGCTGCGCTGCGCCGAGGGCCAGAGGACCTGCAGGGAGGTGGAGAATCTGGAGGTTTTTTTTAGGCGCACTTTGTGGCACGAAAAATGGGCGTCCAGGTTGGGACTGTGCCGTTCTAGTCGCGGCTTGAAACTTGGGTCCATTGTGCTGTGATTCACCAATATGGATTGTGTTGCACATCCATAATGCCATTTGTTTCATGATTCTTTAGAGGTATTAGAGGTGACTTCATCCCACCAGTTTTTGGATTTGAATTTGGGTGTCTGATTATCAAAGGAGGGTGTGGTAATCCTCTACCACTCATTTTCTCCATTTTTATAACTTATTTCATTGTAGGAACAATGATGCTGAATTCTATAACTTTCTAAATTGAACCCTAATTTGAGAGTCAAATTTTTCTGATTTTGTTTGTTTACCTCTTCTTTTTTTTTATACAACTGTTGGCCACAGATCTAATGTGCACATAGCAATTTATCACTAAATATGCAGTTTCTTCAAATTAAAGATGGGAATGTTCATTCTGAAATCTGCTTTAGTGAGAAGGAGGAACTGAAGGATATTCTTAGGTGGGAAATTGATGGGATTGAAAGCCGATAAATCCCAAGGGCCTGATAGTCTACATCCCAGAGTATTTAAGGAAGTGGCCCTAGAAATAGTGGATGCATTGGTAATTTTCCAACAGTATCGACTCTGGATCAGTTCCTATGGACTGGAGGGTAGCTAATGTAACACCACTTTTTTAAAAAGGAGGGAGAGAGAAAACGGGTAATTATAGGTGGGGAAAATGTTGGAATCAATCATTAAGGATGAAATAGCAGCGCATTTGGAGACCAGTGATAGGATTGGTCCAAGTCAGCATGGATTTATGAAAGGGAAATCCTGCTTGACAAATCTTGTGGAATTTTTTGAGGATGTAATTAGTAGAGTGGACAAGGGAGAACCAGTGGATGTGGTGTATTTGGACTTTCAAAAGGCTTTTGACAAGGTCCTACACAGAGGATTGGTGTGCAAAATCAAAGCACATGTTATTGGGAGTAATGTACTGACGTGGAAAGAGAACTGGTTGGCAGACAGGAAGTAGAGAGTCGGGATTAACTGGTCCTTTACAGAATGGCATGCAGTGACAAGTGGAGTGCCGCAGGATTCAGTGCTGGAACCCCAGCTATTTACAATATAAATGATTTAGATGATGGAATTGAGTGTAATATCACCAAGTTTGCGGATGACACTAAACTTGGTGGCGGTGTGAGCTGTGAGGAAGACACTAAGAGGCTGCAGGATGACTTGGACAGGTTAGGCGAGTGGGCAAATACATGGCAGATGCAGTATAATGTGGATAAATGTGAGGTTATCCATTTTGGGGGCAAAAACACGAAGGCAGAATATTTTCTGAATGGTGGCAGATTAGGAAAAGGGGAGGTGCAGCGAGACCTGGGTGTCATGGTTCATCAGTCCTTGAAAGTTGGCATGCAGGTACAGCAGGCGGTGAAGAAGGCAAATGGTATGTTGGCCTTCATAGCAAGAGAATTTGAGTATAGGAGCAGGGAAGTCTTGCTGCAGTTGTACAGGGCCTTAGTTGAGGCCCCACCTGGAATATTGTGTTCAGTTTTGGTCTCCTAATCTGAGGAAGGACGTTCTTGCTATTGGGGGAGTGCAGCGGAGGTTCACCAGACTGATTCCAGGGATGGCTGGATTGACATATGAGGAGAGACTGGATCAACTGGGCCTTTATACACTGGAGCTTAGAAGGATGAGAGGGGATCTCATAGAAACATAGAAGATTCTGACGGGACTGGACAGGCTAGATGCGGGAAGAATGTTCCTGATGTTGGGGAAGTCCAGAACCAGGGGACACAGTCTTAGGATAAGGGGTAGGTTGTTTAGGACTGAGATGAGGAGAAACTTCTTCACGCAGAGAGTTGTTAACCTGTGGAATTCCCTGCCGCAGAGTTGTTGATGCCAGTTCATTGGATATATTCAAGAAGGAGTTAGATATGGCCCTTATGGCTAAAGGGATCAAGGGTATGGAGAGAAAGCAGGAAAGGGGTACTGAAGGAATGATCAGCCATGATCTTATTGAATGATGGTGCAGGCTCGAAGGGCCGAATGGCCAACTCCTGCACCTATTTTCTATGTTTACACTTGAGGCGACCAGTGTCGTACTTTTTTTTTATAGTTACTCCTGCTTACAGTTGAGGATTCCTTTCCAGTTACTCTGTTTTCAGTATGTTTAAAACAATGCCATATCTTGCAAGATCACATAGAAATGTGTCAATGTATATTTCCAAAAGAGCAGTACAAACTGACCCTGCAGGCAGATATCCAGCAGCAAGAGAACATCTTGCCATTAATTCATAACCTCCCTACAACTAGTGCAAAGTGTACTGCTTTTTAAAATCTTTCCTAGTGGAAAATAGTAGACCATCCCAATTCTTTTCCATTCAAACAAGCTGACTGGAATTGGGAAAGCATGCAAAATGGAATTTTAATGGCAGCTATTTGCTTGCACTTTTGCTAAAATGCTGTCCATACTGCAGTGGCAGGCTCAGTATAAACCCAACAATATTCTGATGTCTCTTCCTATGTGAAATTAACTTGCCTGTCTTTAATTGGTTAGTAAGAATAGAAAAGTCATGCTATAGAAATCCAAATTAATATACCAATATTGATGATTAAAGATGGACTTTGAGATCTTTAACCAAAATTCCCTGGATTATGGGAGGTCCCAGCAGATTGGAAAACTGCAAATGTAACGTCCCTATTTTAAAAAAGGAGGCAGACAAAAAGCAGGAAACTATAGACCAGTTAGCTGGACATCTGTGGTTGGGAAAATGTTGGAGTCCATTATCAAAGAATCAATAGCGGGACATTTGGAAAAGTAATATTCGGTCAGGCAGAGTCCGCATGGATTTATAAAGGGGAAGTCATGTTTGACACATTTGCTGGAGTTCTTTGAAGATGTAACGAACAGGATGGATAAAGGGGAACCTGTGGATGTGGTGTATTTGGACTCTAGAAGGCATTTGACAAGGTGCCACATAAAAGGTTACTGCACAAGATAAAAGTTCACTGTGTTGGGGGTAATATATTAGCACGGATAGAGGCTTGGCTAACTAACAGAAAACAGAGTGTCGGGATAAATGGTTAATTCTCTGGTTGGCAACCCGTAACTAGTGGGGTGCTGCAGGGATCAGTGCTGGGACCCCAACTATTTACAATCTATATTAACGACTTGGAAGAAGGGACTGAGTGTAATGTGGTCAAGTTTGCAGACGATACAAAGATGGGAGGAAAAGCAATGTGTGAGGAGGACACAGACAGGCTAAGTGAGTGGGTAAAAATTTGACACATGGAGTATAATGTTGGAAAGTGTGAGGTCATGCACTTTGGCAGAAAAAAAATCAAAGAGCAAGTTATTATTTAAATGGAGAAAGATTGCAAAGTGTCGCAGTGCAGCGGGACCTGGGGGTACTTGTGCATGAAACACAAGGTTAGTATGCAGGTACAGCAAATGATCAGTAAGGCCAATGGTACCTTGGCCTTTATTGCAAAGGAGATGGAGTATAAAAGCAGGGAAGTATTGCTACAGCTATATAAGATATTGGTGAGGCCACACCTGGAATAGTGCATGCAGTTTTGGTTTCCATATTTATGAAAGAATATACTTGCTTTGGAGGCATTTCAGAGAAGGTTCACTAAGTTGATTCTGGGAATGAGGAGGTTGACTTATGAGAAAAAGTTGAGTAGGTTGGTCCTCTACTCATTGGAATTCAGAAGAATGAGAGGTGATCGTATCGAAACGTAAAAGATGAGGGGGCTTGATCAGGTGGATGCAGAGAGGATGTTTCCACTGATCGGGGAGGCTTCCATCATGGATCTCTGGTGCCCCTTTAATTATCTGGTTAAATCCATGTACACAACCCCTAGATTAACAAAAATCTTCCATTTGCAGCTGTTGTATTAGATGAAATTGTACAGTTTAATTAAAAATTAATGTAGCATTTAAAATATAGCCATTTTGAACAATTGAATTCTTAGTTAAGACTTGCTTTCTCTGCTTCAGGATGTGTACGCTTCATGAGTTTGTGATTTGGCTTTAAGTCCAATTGAATTTATTCACTAAGTTGGCACTAAATGGTGAAGCAAGTACAAAAACGATGTGGTTTTCACATTCACATTACTTCAATTCTCTTTGCGTAAGAATGTACTTCCTGTGTGTGTGTGTGTGTTTTTCTCCATTCTCCTGTATTTGGAAATATACTATTTTATCGAAGAAGCATTTTGTTATCTATATAATTTTTGTTACTGAAACTTGAGCAAAATATCTCCCAACACATGCATTTTTAATACTTTGCATTACAAGTAAATTGTTGAATTAAAAATGTACAAGGTGAAATTGAAGCATGTGGCTTCAGATCAGCCATGATCTTCTTGAATGGTGGAGCAGGCTCAAGGGACCAAATGGCCTAATCCTGCTCTTATTTCTTATTTTGATGTTTTGGTTCTATCGGTGCCAGGAATAGAGTAAAGCTAGGCACAGTTTTTGAAAACTCTTATCTTGCCATTGATTAGTCCTCCCTTTTTTTTATATAAGATGTGACTTTATTCCACAACGTACATAAATGATTTAAGGCAACAGCATTGCAGCCAATGTCCAATTGCTGATTCACTTATTTCTAATATCTGTAACCAAGCACTAGTTCTAGCTTTTGGTTAACTAGGAGGAAGGAAATTGAAGTTTGAATCTTTCTCTCATCTTCCAACAGATTCACCAAGAAAGAATCTGATCTACATGGGGCCCAGCTTCATATTAAAGATCTTGAAACTGCACTTCATTCCAAGGAGGCTAGCCTTGCCACTGCACTGGGGGGAAAGGACACCCTTGAAGAAGAAGTTGAGGATTTGCAGTCTCTTCTTTCAAAGGTAGCATTGTGGTCTCCAAACAGTTGGACTGGAAAATCCTTGCATTCTACCAGGCTGAAATTTTACTTTGTCAAATCTTGTTTGGAAAAGTGCCATTGCTTCCTACTTTACTCTTGGAGATTTATTTTTCTGAAAGCTACAATGTCTCTTAATTTTTTTCCTCTTCATTTAGATATCAAGACCAGTGCTTTGCATTTGTTCATAAGATAATGTTCTGTAGTGCTCTCCTGCAGCACCTTTTTCCATCCAATTTCTTGTCTGTGGGTTGCATTGCAATGTAGCATGGAAGCCAGATATAATGTTTCAATGTAGGTTTCTATTAAGATGCATATATCACAAGTTAACATTGAATGTAATTGGACTGAGTTTTGAGGGTTGGATTGTCAAGACCTGGAGGCTACAGGTTGGAAACCTTTCTTGTGTTGAGTTTATTGCATCCAGTTTTATATGCAATCTATATACAGGTACAGGGTCGAGAATCAAGAAGCCTCGGGACTGAGGCCGCTCCAGATTCTGTCTATTTTTGGCCTTCGGATCATCATCATGTCCTGAATTGAGAAATGGAGGAAAGAAATGGGGACCAGGGAGGAGGTCAGGCCACCGAGACAGGGTGGTCCAGATTTTGGAACATTTGGGGTTTTATTCAACGTGCTCGATACCATCCCTTTGCTAAGTGTTTGTTTAATATATCTTCACAAACCAGTGTTTAACGTGCCCATCATCCCCTCAATATTATTTTGGTACTGGGATAGCTATGTAGAATATTAAGAAACAAACAATAGTCCTTAATTTTCAATATTTGGTCATTACTTCTTAATCATTGTTCTGGTGAGCTTAGTACATAGTCCTCCTGTATTAAAATATAATTGTTAAAGGAGAAGTAAGCATAAGGAGTCCCTCATCCTAGAAGTCCACTCTGCATTGAATAACCTCCTTCTGTGCTGTGTCTTCAGATTCTCTGTTAGAACAATCCAAAAGTAATCCAGCTCCTGTACTCTTCTCCGTAGCATTGTGTCATCCTTTATATTGTTCCTTAAAAGATGCAGTATCATCTGCATCCTGCAATCCCTGTAATACAATATTCCATGCCCCAATAAGTTTCTGCATAAAGAAGTTTGTGCTAACTTCTCTTGCCGTTCTCTTAAGACATTGGAAGTAATGACTGCTGCTTGCAAAAAAAACTTGTCATCAATAAACATGGATGCATACCTATCATCTGCAAATATATTGCAAAAATAAACTTGTAATTTTTTTTGAACAGACTAATTATGTACATGAGTAATGTATTTTTTAAATTTTAAGGTACGAATTGAAAACTTGAAAATTATAAAATTAAAATCTCTTTCATGCAGTTGGAAGTTTCCTTATCTGCTGTGAAGAAACAACTAGAAGAAGAGACCCTCTTGAGAGTCGACCTTGAGAATCGGTGTCAGAGCTTCACAGAGGAACTGGAGTTCAGAAAGAATGTATATGAAGAGGTAAGAATGTGCTCTTAAATGTAATGCCATGTTAATTGCAGCTCATAGTTTCTAATTACAGGAAAACAATTCAGTGAGAGATATAGGAGGAGAAATGGACACTCACACTTATTTTTGGGGGGTGAGAAAGTAAAAGATTTGGGAAACCAGTTTCGATCTCTCCCAATTTCCCCCAGAAGTGCACCAACTGATAAATTGGAAGCCAAGGACTTCCAAGTGTGCAGGGTGCCTGCCTGAAACAGGTGTTTGGTGCCATAAATATGCAAATCAAGATCCTAATGCTGTTGTTGGGATCCTGATGCGAAATTAGTCATACCAAGGTGTTGCCCAGTTGTTCTGAATCTTTAGCAGCCTAATGGGCAGTTTAAAGCAAGGCTGCCCACAGAAAGATGAAGAGGTAACTTTTTAAAATAGTTTCATTCCTATGGAACGAGTAGGAAATCACTATGGCTGTTGCCAGTCCAAGCTCACCCTTGTCTGCATTGCCTCCATAATGTAAATTTTTATAGAATAAATGTACCTAAAATATTGGATCCAAGTGTAGCACGGTTACCTTGGGGGGGGGGGGGGAAATCCTGTACTATAAAGTCAATCTATCACTTTTTGAATGAACTATGGTGGAGACCATTTTAGGAAATGGTTTTGGCCTCAGCATCAGCCACTTCTTAAAACTCAATCTGTATATAAAAATGTTTTGCATTTTTTTAAAAATTGCACATCAGAGGACTTACTCGCCTGATTTGGAGCATGTCAAGTTAATTTTGAACTTTACTTAGGCAGTAAATGCTAAATGCTGGTCCTTTTGAATATTACTGGGGTTTGGAATTTAAATGCAATTTGGTATTATGGCAGTCATCTTTCTAAAATGGTTGGTTGTAATTACCATATGATACTCCTAAAGCTACCCTCTACCATATGTCACGAGATCAGGGAAATGTTTAATTATTGTAGTCTGCTACAATAGCTTGCACATCTCACATGGAAGAATATCTGAGCATTTTACAGGGGGAAAGCGTGGGAAACCTAATGGGTTAGGGGAGTTTAAGGGGGTGAAAGGGAAAGAGGCAAAATAGTTTTGAAAGAGTAAATATGAGCTTAGTGGTTGAAATGTTGACATCAGCAGAAAGGGCAAAGAAGAGCAGGAATGGTGTCGGATGCATAACAGGTGTGGGCTTGGGACAATTGGAGAAGATTTACATGGCTAAGGCGGTGAGACTGAGAAGGGTGAGACCAAGGAGAGGGTTGAGGATGAGCAAACTTGAAGTTAATCTCTCAGGTGTTGAGTCAGTGGAGGTTGCAAAAAAATAATATGCAGGTACTAGGTCCCTTGTTTTTTGTGGTGTGTGTGTGCATATATTTTTCTATATATTTATCAATAATTTAGACTTGAATGTAGGGGGTATGATTAAGAACTTTGTAGATGATACTAAAATCGGCTGTGTGGCTGATAATGAAGGGGAAAGCTCTAAACTGCAGGAAGATATCCATGAACTGGTCAGGTGGGCAGAACAATAGCAAATGGAATTCAATCCGGAGATGTGTGTGGTAATGTATTTGGCGAGGGCTAACAAAGCAAGGGAATACACAGTAAATGTTCTTCAACATTGGCAGTCCCTCGAAATCGAGGAACATAAGAAAAATAGGAACAGGAGTAGGCCATACTGCCCCCCGAGCCGGCTCCGCCATTCAATAAGATCATAGCTGATCTGATCATGGAATCCGCTCCTCTTCCCCGCCTGCTCCCCATAAGCCCTTGTCGTTTAAGAAACACTCTATTTCTGTCTTAAATTTATTCAGTGTCCCAGCTTCCACAGCTGAGGCAGCAAATTCCACAGATTTACAACCCTCAGAAGGAATTTCTCCTCATTTCTGTTTTAAATGAGCGGACCCTTTATTCTAAGATCATGCCCTCTAGTTCTAGTTCTTTCCCCGCCCCCCCCCCTCCCCCTCATCAGTGGAAACATTCTCTCTGCATCCACCTTGTCAAGCCCCCTCGTAATCTTATACATTTCGATAAGATCACCTCTTATTCTTCTGAATTCCAATGAGTAGAGGCCTAACCTGCTCAACCTTTCCTCATAAGTCAACCCCCTCATCCCCAGAATCAACCTAGTGAACCTTCTCTGAACTGCCTCCAAAGCAAGTATATCCTTTCCTAAATATGGAAACCAAAACTGCACGCAGTATTCCAGGTGTGGTCTTACCAATACCTTATATAGCTGTAGCAAGACTTCCCTGCTTTTATACTCCATCCCCTTTACAATAAAGGCCAAGATACCATTGGCCTTCCTGATCACTTGCTGTACCTGCATACTATCCTTTGTGTTTCATGCACAAGTACCCCCAGGTCCCGCTGTACTGCAGCACTTTGCAATCTTTCTCCATTTAAATAATTGTGAAGACTTGCTTCCACTCTTTAAAAAAAAAAAATGAGTTCTTAGGTGACTGAACAGTCCAATACGGGAATTACAGTTTCTATCACAGGTGGGACGGACAGTTGTGGAAGGAAAGGGTGGGTGGGACTAGTTTGCCGCACGCTCCTTCCGCTGCCTGCGCCTGGTTTCTGCATGCTCTCGGCGATGAGTCCTCCCAGATGCACTTCCTCCACTTAGGGCGGTCTTTGGCCAGGGACTCCCAGGTGTCAGTAGGGATGTTGCACTTTATCAGGGAGGCTTTGAGATTGTCGAGGAATACGGGTACCTTGGAGTGCATGTCCACAGTACCCTGAAGGGTAGCAGGCCAGGTAGATAAGGTGGTTAAGAAGGCATATGGGATACTTGCCTTTATTAGCCAAGGCATAGAATACAAAAGCAGGGAGGTTATGCTTGAACTGTATAAAATACTAGTTAGGCCACAGCAAAAGTACTGTCTGCAGTTCTGGTCACCACATTATAGGAAAGATGCGATTGCACTAGAGGGTACAGATGAGATTTATGAAGATGTTGCCTGGACTGGAGAATTTTAGCTATGCAGAAAGGTTGGATAGGCTGGGGTGGTTTTCTTTGGAACAAAGGAGGCTGAGGGTAGACCTTACTCAGATGTATAAAATAATGAGGGGCCTAGATAGATTGCAGAGGGATAAACAATTAGGGGGCATCGATTTAAAGTAATTGGAGGTTTAGAAGGGATTTGAGGGGTAGTTTTTTCACCCAGAGGGTGGCGTGGGGTCTGGAATTGTCTGTCTTTGAAAGGATGGTAGAGGCAGAAATCCTCACCACATTTTAAAAAGTATTTGGATGTGCACTTGAAGTGCCATAACCAACAGGATTACGGACCAATAGATGGAAAGTGGGAATGAGATGGATAGCTTTGTCAGCTGGCGTGGACACGATGGGCTGAAATGGCCTTGTTCTGTGTTGTAACATTCTATGATTCTATGAACAGAGTTCTAGATTAATTGAAGTTTGTGGAGGAGGGAAAATCAAGGAATGCCTTTGAGGGTATGAGCAATCAATCCTTAAACCAGATCAGCTGCCAGTTTAGGGGAATAAATGCTCAAAGGTGCTTGAGAAAAGAGAGAAAACAAAGACTGTATGTCTTCGAGATATGGACGGAGAAGCTGGAGTCACGTGAGCCTGAACAATCAATCACTATACAATATTCTCATTGATAGTAATGGGAACTCCAATTTTAAGAGTTCCCATTGCTATCAATGAGAATAATCCCATAAACACCAGAGAATTAAAAAAAAACTAGCATATTTGAAATTAAAGTTCATTAAATATTTTAGAAGAAAAACATTTTTTTATTTTTATTTTTGCTTTTTAATAGGGTTTAAAATAAACTTGCCTTAATGGACAGGGTTTTTAACTATAAAAATGTGTATTTAGATTAAATTTTTATGTTTTAAAACTCTAACGCAAGTAAAAGTAGACTCTGCGCCTGCTTTTACCAGGCATAAAAGTTTCGCGAACATTTGCTGGGCAAATAGTTTAATCTCACCCGCACGAATGTCCTTGCTGCGGGGATGTGAAAGATCTGTCGAGATATCTTGACCGATTGGAAAAGCTGGTTTTCAGCGCATTTGCATTGCGTGCCGAAAACCGGCTTTTGTGAGGCCTCGCCGGGCCCATATGGACCCAGCGAGGCCAGGATTTCATGCCCATTAAGTTGGGAAAGTTCTGGTACATTTTGATTTGATACACTAATGAAACAGCACATTGCTGCTTGTAGAGTTGAGGTTGGTGCTGGAGATATAGAGCTGGATGTTGTCAGCATAGATCTAACTCATTCCTAAAGATAATGCTGCTTAGGGACAGCATATAGATGATAAGTTGGAGGCCAATAATAGCTCTCAAGCTAACCTTGTAAGGGGTGGGATGAGAAGTCATTGCAGGAGATGTGTTGCTTTTGATGAAATAGGTATAATTGGAGTGAGATTTCCAGAGGTGACCTGGAAGAGAGATTGGAGTAGGTTGTAGTTATCGACAATATTGAATACCAGAGAGGCGGAGGAAAACTGGGGGGTAAGGCAGCACAATCACAGTTGTAGAGGATGCCACTGGTGACATTGACTAGGGCAATCTTGCTGGTGTGGGCAGGGTGGAAACCAGATGAGAGATCAGAAAAAGGGAGAATTGTACAGCTGGGTGGCAGTGAAATGATTGAATGCCTTCAAGAGGAAGAATTTGAAATGGGGAGATTGAGGTGAGATTTTCAAGGAATGGGTGATGACCACAGTTTTAAGGATCACTTTTCCTGGCAATTCTGTTGGAGTTAGTGGGAATCTGGCAACCCTCAAGGAATTTCAGGGCCTATAATGTTTAGAAATTAATTGGAAAAATATTTGAAAATTAATAGGATACGAGACAAGAGATGTTAACAAATATGATGTGATTGGGATTATGGAGACGTGGCTTCAGGATGATCAGGGCTGGGAACTCAACATCCAGGGATATTCAACATTCAGGAAGGATAGAATAAAAGGAAAAGGAGGTGGGGTAGCATTGCTGGTTAAAGAGGAGATTAATGCAATAGTTAGGAAAGACATTAGCTTGGATGATGTGGAATCTATATGGGTAGAGCTGCAGAACACCAAAGGGCAAAAAACATTAGTGGGAGTTGTGTACAGACCTCCAAACAGTAGTAGTGATGTTGGGGAGGGCATCAAACAGGAAATTAGGGGTGCATGCAATAAAGGTGCAGCAGTTATAATGGGTGACTTTAATATGCACATAGATTGGGCTAGCCAAACTGGAAGCAATACGGTGGAGGAGGATTTCCTGGAGTGCATAAGGGATGGTTTTCTAGACCAATATGTCGAGGAACCAACTAGAGGGGAGGCCATCTTAGACTGGGTGTTGTGTAATGAGAGAGGATTAATTAGCAATCTCATTTTGTGAGGCCCCTTGGGGAAGAGTGACCATAATATGGTGGAATTCTGCATTAGGATGGAGAATGAAACAGTTAATTCAGAGACCATGGTCCAGAACTTAAAGAAGGGTAACTTTGAAGGTATGAGGCGTGAATTGGCTAGGATAGATTGGCGAATGATACTTAAGGGGTTGACTGTGGATGGGCAATGGCAGACATTTAGAGACCGCATGGATGAACTACAATTGTACATTCCTGTCTGGCGTAAAAATAAAAAAGGGAAGGTGGCTCAACCGTGGCTATCAAGGGAAATCAGGGATAGTATTAAAACCAAGGAAGTGGCATACAAATTGGCCAGAAATAGCAGCGAACCCAGGGACTGGGAGAAATTTAGAACTCAGCAGAGGAGGACAAAGGGTTTGATTAGGGCAGGGAAAATGGAGTACGAGAAGAAGCTTGCAGGGAACATTAAGGCGGATTGCAAAAGTTTCTATAGGTATGTAAAGAGAAAAAGGTTAGTGAAGACAAACGTAGGTCCCCTGCAGTTAGAATCAGGGGAAGTCATAACGGGGAACAAAGAAATGGCAGACCAATTGAACAAGTACTTTGGTTCGGTATTCACTAAGGAGGACATAAACAACCTTCCGGATATAAAAGGGGTCAGAGGGTCTAGTAAGGAGGAGGAACTGAGGGAGATCCTTATTAGTCGGGAAATTGTGTTGGGAAAATTGATGGGATTGAAGGCCGATAAATCCCCAGGGCCTGATGGACTGCATCCCAGAGTACTTAAGGAGGTGGCCTTGGAAATAGCAGATGCATTGACAGTCATTTTCCAACATTCCATTGACTCTGGATCAGTTCCTATCGAGTGGAGGGTAGCCAATGTAACCCCACTTTTTTTAAAAAAAGGAGGGAGAGAGAAAACGGAATTATAGACCGGTCAGCCTGACCTCAGTAGTGGGTAAAATGATGGAATCAATTATTAAGGATGTCATAGCAGTGCATTTGGAAAAAGGTGACATGATATGTCCAAGTCAGCATGGATTTGTGAAAGGGAAATCATGCTTGACAAATCTTCTGGAATTTTTTGAGGATGTTTCCAGTAAAGTGGACAAGGGAGAACCAGTTGATGTGGTATATTTGGACTTTCAGAAGGCTTTCGACAAGGTCCCACACAAGAGATTAATGTGCAATGTGGGTAGTGTGCTGACGTGGATTGAGAACTGGTTGTCAGACAGGAAGCAAAGAGTAGGAGTAAATGGGTACTTTTCAGAATGGCAGGCAGTGACTAGTGGGGTACCGCAAGGTTCTGTGCTGGGGCCCCAGCTGTTTACATTGTACATTAATGATTTAGACGAGGGGATTAAATGTAGTATCTCCAAATTTGCGGATGACACTAAGTTGGGTGGCAGTGTGAGCTGCGAGGAGGATGCTATGAGGCTGCAGAGTGACTTGGATAGGTTAGGTGAGTGGGCAAATGCATGGCAGATGAAGTATAATGTGGATAAATGTGAGGTTATCCACTTTGGTGGTAAAAACAGAGAGACAGACTATTATCTGAAAGGTGACAGATTAGGAAAAGGGGAGGTGCAACGAGACCTGGGTGTCATGGTACATCAGTCATTGAAGGTTGGCATGCAGGTACAGCAGGCGGTTAAGAAAGCAAATGGCATGTTGGCCTTCATAGCGAGGGGATTTGAGTACAGGGGCAGGGAGGTGTTGCTACAGTTGTACAGGGCCTTGGTGAGGCCACACCTGGAGTATTGTGTACAGTTTTGGTCTCCTAACTTGAGGAAGGACATTTTTGCTATTGAGGGAGTGCAGCGAAGATTCACCAGACTGATTCCCGGGATGGTGGGACTGACCTATCAAGAAAGACTGGATCAACTGGGCTTGTATTCACTGGAGTTCAGAAGAATGAGAGGGGACCTCATAGAAACGTTTAAAATTCTGACGGGTTTAGACAGGTTAGATGCAGGAAGAATGTTCCCAATGTTGGGGAAGTTCAGAACCAGAAGTCACAGTCTAAGGATAAGGGGTAAGCCATTTAGGACCGAGATGAGGAGAAACTTCTTCACCCAGAGTGGTGAACCTGTGGAATTCTCTACCACAGAAAGTAGTTGAGGCCAATTCACTTAATGTATTCAAAAGGGAGTTCGATGAAGTCCTTACTACTAGGGGGATCAAGGGGTATGGCGAGAAAGCAGGAAGGGGGTACTGAAGTTGCATGTTCAGCCATGAACTCATTGAATGGTGGTGCAGGCTAGAAGGGCTGAATGGTCTACTCCTGCACCTATTTTCTATGTTTCTATGTTTATGTTTAAGAGAGGTGAAATGGAATTAGTGTAGATAGCTCCATTTGAAGAGCTAGCATTGGCACAGGTCAATGGGCCAAATGACCCATGTGTTGTAATTTTCTGATTCTGTGTATGCTAGGGTGGATGATCAGAATTAGTGACTCAAACCTTGGAGATAGTGAAGCTGTGCATGATAGTGAGATTGACTGGGTGGCTGTGGAAGTTAATGTGTTGGGTGAAGTGAGTAAGCACAGAATTTGGGGCAAGGGGAGTTTAGGTAAAGTTTTTAAGGAATGGATTAGAGTTCTGGCAGAAGAGGGAGAAAAGTGTGGACTTAGTGACTGAAGTAGGAATGTCAACTCGATGAAGCAGAATGTGGTGGTTGTTGAGATTGAATTCAAGTGAACAGTTAATTGGGCAGGTGGCTGGAGCTGCAGGCACATTGGTGGGGGCTAGAATCAAGAATGGAAAGCTTATGAAACTATTGAAGGGATCTCAACATATACTTTTTTTGTAGTTTTTTAAAATTTCCTAATATTACAATGTATATCCAGCTTTCATAGGCAATCTCAATACTGTAATTTCCCATGCAACTAAGTTTCCCAAAGCAAACCCATTTGTAATGTATTACTACATTGATGTTCTGAACTACTGGACCACGTCATTTCAGATTTCATCTATGTCTCTTCTAAATCCTGTAAGTAAAGTTTTTTTTTAAAACCCTCCCAGGATAGCTGTGATGTAAACTTGAGCATTTGTTTGATCTTGCTACTCCACATACTTGTGGCTCTTTTCTATGACTCCAGGAAATCAAAGAAACCAGAAAGAGACACGAGACTCGTCTGGTTGAGGTGGATACCGGTCGGTTGGTTGAATATGAGCACAAGCTGGCCCAAGCTCTACAGGAATTGAGAGAACAACATGATCATCAAGTGAAAATCTATAAAGAAGAACTAGAGAAAAACTTCCACAATAAGGTAATAGAAACATTCCCCTTACATGGGAGAGCAATCCAGTGCACCCCCCCCCTCCCCCCCCAAAAAAAAAATCAGGTGGTTCAGGAAAATCACTACCAAGGTTTAACTAACTTTTTTCCTTTTTACACTCAAAACTATCTGCAGCTTTAAAAACCTTTTTTGATCTTTTCATTTCGCCATTTTAGTGAAAGATGCTTCACTTTTCTGAGTAGTCATGAGTATCACCTCTTAACCCTGGAATCCTTCTCATCAATCTTCACTGTGCCCTTTCCATGGCTTTAATAGCCTTCCTATGATATGTCCAGAGCTGTTTGGAAGACTCATAATGTGTCTTCTGCAAATTCATTGTACACAGGTATGAAACACCAAAACAATTTTCCTTTTTGCAGGCTTTTTAACCTGTGCTCTCAACCTTTAATGATCTATGTACCCATATCCATAAATCTCTGTTCCTCTAAAATCTTAATCACCTGCGATTATACTTCCTTTCATTTTTTTTTCAACATCATGCACACAATGCTAACTTTTTTTTTAGATTCTGTCATGCTTCTAAAATTGCATTAATGGGAAATAACTCTTGATTGCTCAGAAATGTGAACATCTGAGCACACGAACTGTCATGTTGAGATTCCACTTCAAAGTATCCAATAACCCTGGCAAGAAGTGTTCGTGGAGACAATCATTTTTCAAGTGTCCCTATTGCAAGTGATAACTGACTTGGAGATGGTGTTGATTCCAGAGAGTTACACTAATCACATCATTGCAATAAATGGCCACGCTTGCAACATCAAATGACTGGAAAAGCTGTAAGCAAAGTCATAAGTGACTTCTCTTTTTATGTCTGTGGAAATATTTTATTGTCTCAATTCTTTCTCTCTAGTTACTTTTGCTTTAACATTTTTTAATGCTTATTTGCATTGGCTAGTTTAATAGCTAAGAGTTGCATGGATTCAATTGTATGTTTTGCTTGTTTATTTACAACTGTTTTACATTCATTACAGCAGCTGGTACCCCATATCTGCTCCATCACCAAGACTGCCTACTTCCACCTCCGTAATGTCGTCTAACTGCCTCGCCTTCGCTCATCTGCTGCTGTAACCCTCATCCATCATGCCTTTGTTACCTCCTAGACTCAATTATTGCAATGTTCTCCTGGCTGGCTTCCCATGTTCCACCCTCTAAACTTAAGCTCATCCAAAACTCTGCTGCCCATATCCTAGTTCACATCTAGTTACGTTCACCCATTGTCCCTATGCTCATTAATCTACATTGGCTTCCAGTCCAGTAACGTCTCGATCTTAAAATTTTCATCCTTGTTTTTAAATTCCTCCATAGCTTCGCCCCTCCCAATCTCTCTAAACCTCCTCCAGCCCTACAACCCTCTGAGATCTCTGCACTCCTCCAATTCTGACCTCTTGCACATCCCTAATTTTAATTGGTGGCTATGCCTTCAGCTGTCTAAGGCCTAACCTCTGGATTTCCCTCCCTAAATCTTTCTGCCCCCCTCTCCTTTTTTAAGATGCCTTTTAAAACCTACCTCTTTGACCTAGTTGGCCTAATATCTCCTTGTGTGGCTCATTGTCAAATTTTGATAAAGCTCCTGTGAAGTGCTTTGGGACATTATAGCATGTTAAAGGTGCTATACAAATCCAGTTTGTTTACTGCTTCGATCCTGGCACCAAACTGCATATGTACCACGGAAAGGGAAGCAATGATGGGTGTGACTGGGCAATTCAGAATTTTCTTTTGTATATCATTTAGTTTAAAAAAAAGACTTGATCTGGTAGGGACAGTACTTGTATTACTGTAATGAGAAATAGATCAACTTAGAAAATTGGCTTGCCAGGATAATGCTTTATACTGAAGGAATTCTGAAGAGCTGAAAATACTAGTCACAGCAAATGCACCTGTTTTTTTTAAAGAAATAATAGAAATAAGTGAAAGTCTAATGCTGCTAAATGTCTACTTTTTTAAAATGTCAAATTAGTGTTCTTTAGCTAAATCTCATCCGTATTTAATATCCTCATTGCCCTGCAGATTATTAGTGATTCTTTTTAAAACACTTCAGCCTCAAAATTGTATATTGGACTCTTGTCTATCTAATCAAACTTGGAGTAATTTGACAACATAGCTGAATAAGTGACTCAGTTGTGAACCATTTTGAGGAACTGCAGATTTTGAAATTTCCTGAGTAATGATGTGTGTTTTTCAGCTTGAAAATGCAAGGCTTGCCTCAGAGATGAACACCAGGTCAGCCAAGGCAGCTGAAGAAGAGCTAAAGGAAAATGCCATGAGAATAGGGAGCCTCAGCATGCAGTTGTTAAACATGCAAAAAGATGTAAGTACATTTATTAATTTAATTTGAAATATAATCATTAAATTTAAATGCTTTTAACCCTCAATCTCATTCTGCCTCCTTGCCGTAGGCTAGAGTCTGGCAAGACAGGGCTCAGGAATTGGAAGAAGCTCTGGAAAAAGAGAGGGATGGAAATCGCAGGCTGCTGACAGAAAAGGACAAAGAAATGGCGGAGATCAGAGCACAGATGCAGCAGCAGCTAAATGAATATGAAGATCTTTTGGATGTTAAGTTAGCATTGGATATGGAAATTAGTGCATACAGGAAACTGCTGGAGAGTGAAGAGGAGAGGTAATCTTGGATCTGACAAATTAAATTTTTAACATCATACACTTTAACTTTTTTTAAGGGGGCTATGCTAGAGAAGATCATATTTTGATAGTTTTTATCCACACTTTTTATTCTCTCCAGACCAGTCTTCTCCATTGCCCATCTTACTTAACACATGATGACCTGAAGTTTGCGGTCAGTCTGGTGCCGTACGCTGAGAACACTGCCATTTCTCCTTTGAAATCCACTGTAAGTTCGGGATTTGCACATGCGCGAAATCCAGAACTTGCAATCTGTCAACGTACGCAAGCCAAGAAAAAGCAATTGCTGGTGCAGAGTTTGGCTATTTGCCCACCGACTGGCCAGCAATTGCGCACGGAAATGTTATGGTTGATGCAAACAGGCGTTTTTCAAACATATAAATACATACACTGTATCAAATGAGTTTCTACAAATATTGGCCTGGATTAGTTTTATTGAAAAATTATCAATAGAGTCAATTTTTTTGTAAGGTTGGTGGAATGAGGCTAGTTACGAATTAAATTCCAATCCTGTAAATTGTAATTAAATCAGATTTCGTGGTTCCATTACATCTCATCACAGAATTTCCTTTGGAAATGATTTAAAATCAATTTCTGCTCTGTGATTGTAGGACCGGGCCCATATGATCCCAAGAATGCTTCCGCATGGCCTGGGTCCCTGAGATCGATGGGCCATTATGCTGCCCTCCGTCTCGCATCCTCAGACTGCAAGTTTTCGCAGCCTTGCCGCCATCAGGTAGATGCGTAATTATTTTGTGGGTTGGAGGCATACTCCCATTTAACTGCCTGACTTCAATGCATTAAATTCATAATCCTCACCCTTGTTTACAAATATTTCACAGCATCATTCCACCCTGCTGTTACAACTTCCTTCAACCCCAGAACCTATCAATTTGTGGTTATTGAGAGTAATCCGTGTAGTGTTGAGCCAAATGGTAAAGATACAGTTCAGTACTCTGCAACTTAAATGATTCTATATATATATATTTATTTATTTATTTTAGAGTAGCCAGATTGAGTTTTTAAAAAAATATACATAGTTGATTTTAAGATGGACACATAGTACTCTGCCTCAATTAAGGTTATATATGGCCCCTAATTCCGCTATCATTGGGTGATTTTATTTTGGTGTAATGGGTCAGTTTAAATTTTTCCCCAAAGAGTTGACACCAGCGCCAAAAATCGGCACCAGATATTTTGGCACTGGTCTACGTTGTAAAGTGATTCTGTGCTGTTTCTGACCATTTAGACCATTTTCCCCAGCACTGATTTTTTTTTTTAATCTCAAAATGGCGCAGAGACTTTCAACCCAGTTTTTTTTAAAAGCCTACCTTAAGTTAATGAAATCGGTGCTGGACCACTGCAATCCCTGGCCAAAAGTCCTCCATGCCAGACTGAACAACAAACTCCAGGCACATTGAAAAATAAACTTGCAGAAGGCCTTGATTTTACGAACAAGACTGATGGGGGCAATTTTCAACTTTGCTCCAAAGGGATCATCTGGCAGAGCAGATAACCACCTAGAGCCTGCCCCTGTTTCATTTAAACTTAACTTTATTATAAAATATGTAGTTTTTAAAAAAAACAGCATTCACTAGATTAACTTTTATATATGTTAATGCCTTTATTAAAATTTTTACATGAAGGCGTAACATTAGTGCTTGTAGTTTCAAGTTAATGAAATAGTTTTCTGAACTTTACCCAGTTTGGTTACAACACAGAAGGAGGCCATTTGGCCCATTGAATCCGTGATATAATCTAAAAAGATTTTCTAGTGCTGGATTCAAAAAATAATGTTCGGGATTCTGGTTAAATGTAAAAAATAAATAGGTTTATTAAACATTTGTACAGTACAGTTGTACTTAACGAATAACTTTAATACTTTAATAACTTTGAAAAGTTTCATACAAAATTTATTAATGAAGAAATAAACCAACAAACAAGCCATCTCTCCTCCCCCTTAGCGCTGTGCGCCACTACTGCCTCTGTTGCTGCCTCTACTCCTACCTGTGCCCATTGTTGTAGACATCTTTTCCCCCCCCCCCCTGACCCTGACCCCAAGGTTTTTTCTATTTTCTTTCCGACGGCACGTTTGTTGTTGGTGGGTTCCGGGTTCTGACAGGAATAGACCAAGCAGACATCATTGTGGAAGGCTTGAGTTCCTCTTCGGACTCTTCAGCCTGTGGATCAACTGCTGATATTGGTCTGGGAGTTAGAATGTTAGTGGCAGCAATGACAGCCTGGGTGTGCCCTCTTATTGCTGCTACTACCTCTGACATCCCCTCTCTCATCTGTCCTGACAGTGTTGCTACCTCTAAATGACAGTCCCACAAATTTTCCCTTCACCTCACCCATTCCTCTAGCCAGTGGTGCTACTTCAAGTGTCAGTCCAGCTAATTCTACCCTCACCCCACCCAAGATTTCCAGGAGCTGGATGCTCTCCCCACTCATCCCCACGAGCTGTCCTATGTTCCTTGCATTCTGAATCCCAGGGTCAGCTCTCCCTCTCACCCTCCTGCCGTCTCCCAGATGTAGCTTGCTGCGGCATACGAGGACCCGCAGCCTCAAACGGTACACCTTGAAATGTCGTGTCGGTTGAATCACTCAGGAAAGGGCTTGGAATCCTCGAGCGGTTCACCATCTCCAATTCCAGTGTAACCATCTCTATCGGGGTCTTCCTGCTGCCCTTCATTCTCCTGATGTAGATGAACAATATCTGGACTGACAGCTTCCTGACCATGCTCCTCTTCTACTTCAGGTGCATCTTCTGTCTCTTCCTGATGCGCAACATCTGTAAAACATAACCGAGATGCTTGGTTACCAGCAGGGAGGAAGTGGAAGCATAGCCAGCACACGCAGTGCTTAATAAATATTTAGCCAACCCAGACTCTGCAATTTGCCGGGCTTACCCTCTCTTGGTAAACTGGGCCCAGCTTCCATGTTGGTGGTTGATCTTCTCCTGAGAGATTTAATCACATCAGATATCCTCTATTCCACGGCTGTTAGTTACAGCCTAATTCTGGACCTCCTCCAGTTTTTGACCTTTCTCTGATGCCATCTTCTGCAAAGGTGAAAATAGAACTTTTTAAAGAGAGAGTCCTTCTGCACATATGTGCGCACACACATTAGCCACATTTACAAATGTTATTGCAGTGCATAAATATAAATTTAGCTAAAAATATTTCTTAGTCACTGCTTGTCTGAGGTCCTGCCACTTTTTGGGCTGTGCGTCGCTTCTCTGGGTAATGGACAATGCATTAAACTTTACTGCAACTTGGTCCCAAACTTTTGTGAGTACAGAGGGTTTAAATTTCTTTTGGCCCATTCTCCCTTCGGTTTCAAGCACATCCCATCTCCTCTCAATTACCAGGGGCTCAATTTCTTCTGCAAGAAATATCTTGGCCCTTACAGCTTCCCCTTCCCCATCTCTGTCTTTGCCCCTTTCACCTTCTCTGTCCCCTTCCCTTGCATCCATCTTTTATTTGAAGCTGTATTTTCAATCTGCAAATCCATCTCTGTTACCAATAGGTTCCCACTGGTGATCCAGACCAGGCAGACCCGTCATGTGCAGAAAATGATTTTTTGCCCCCAGCAGCCAGCGCGTGCGCAATGATTTTTCGCCGCACACTACAAGTTCCACCCCCATAATTGGCTTCTGGTAGTGTGGCACTAAAAATAACTTTTACTCTGTGGAAAATGCTGTTTTTTGGGGGGGGGGCTAACTGGGTGGGGGAGACGTACGTGGGTGCCAGAAATCTTGATTGTGGAAAATAGGGGCCATGGTATGCTTTTTGCAGCAGAACTGTGCCTGTGGCATCTCATATTTACTACTTTTTGGCTCTGAAATATTGTATCCAATTGGCTTTCCACAGTAAAATGGAGACAGTGATATTGAAAGATCATTGATCTTCTCCCCTCCCTCACTGAATGCTATCCTTCTGTTACTCTTGTGCTGGGGGGGTCACACTGGCAGAAAATTCTTAATATAAATGGGGTGCTAATGGATCAGAATTGGCTGAAAATTGCAGCAATCCAAATGTGTGTGCACTTTTTTCTTGGTTATCTGAGCAAGATGGACATTTAAAGTATACTTCCATAATTATGGTGGGGGTATTATCCAAGAACTTGTACAATTTTAATGTAGTGGAATATTTGCCATAGCCTCATTTTGCTATAAAATGCCAATTTTGGCCACTGTCTGTACTTTGCCCTTTCTCCATAGCCTTTATTTTTTTGCTTTTCAGATATTTAACCACTTTTTTTTTAAAAGCTATTACGGATTTTGCTTCTATTGTGTTTAATCAATCAGTGGAAATGTTTTTCTAATTCAGAACCTCAATTTCACGAATGCATATAAATGTGTATACACATACATATGCTCATACGCACTGACCCCAACCCCTGACCTTGGGCATGAACCAGACCATGCACAACCTTGGGTATCCCATGAGCTTTAATACCCCACATACTATGCATTACCACAAAATGTTGGAACACACTGCAGAAACATCAGCATCTCCATAAAATAGGTTAACATTTTGGGTGGCGATTGTTGTTTTGGATGCAGGATGACTTTTTATTCTATTTAAATCCCGACTTCATATAAGCTCTGGGATTTATATGACCATTTCACTTCTACGAAATCTGCATCATGTAAATTGTAGGAGCTTGCCTTTTTTATCGTAGTTTTTTTTTAACCTATTCGATTTCCTTAACTTTTCAGATTGAAGCTGTCACCAAGTCCTTCTTCCCGTGTGACTGTTTCTCGTGCCACATCTAGCCGCAGTGTCCGCACAACTCGTGGGAAGAGAAAGCGCATTGATGTCGAGGAATCTGAAGCCAGTAGTAGTGTCAGCATCTCCCATCATGCTTCGGCCATCGGGAATATTGTCATTGAGGAAGTGGATGTAGATGGCAAATTTATCCGTCTAAAGAACAATTCTGAACAGGTATGAGTGGGGAAGAAACTAAGTAGAGTGCATCAAATGATTCAAGTCTTGGATATGCTGATTTTTTTTTATTCAATATTTTTTTTTAAACAGGATCAACTTATGGGTGGCTGGGAGCTGACCAGAAAAATTGGTGATGAAACTGCTTCTTACAAGTTTACCACAAAGTATGTGTTGAAGGCCGGCCAGACCACTGCTGTAAGTTTAATAAAGAATTTTGTTTGAGATACAGCTCTAAACATCAGGAAGGTATTGAAGTTTCGCCTTGGGCCTGTGAGTTAGCTCCTCCTGGGGTGGGTGGGAAAGAGAGAGCTAGTTATCTTTAATGTACTTGAGCTAGAAAAAATAGCCAGGGTTCTTGATTCTGATCGGTATCCAGTGACTCCTGCTGAAATAGCTGGTCTGATTTTGGGATTGGGTGCTTATTTTCTGAGATAAAATCAGACTGTTTGCTTTTCAGTGTTGGTTTAGGAAAAAAGTGCTCTGCATGTTCCCTGTACACATACAGAATAATTTGTCATGAGAGAATCCACAGTTCTGTGGTGTTTCTGACAGCCCCCATAAATAGAAGGCTCCATGTTGACTAGTATTAATATTCCTAATGCAAGAATGCCTCCAGTGAACGATCCTTTTAAATTCACTTTTAGTTGACCAGGTGGCAGTTTCTTTTTGCCTGATGAGTGCTTGCCCGTTTTCCACAGGGACACACCCCACTTCAGTCCAATGAAGCTTTGCATGAGGCAAAGTGGGAAACCTGAGTGTTGTAGAAGTACTGCTGGAGTTTTAAAAAGCTAAAACTGCCATTTACCAGCACTGCACTGGTAAGCTTCCTGCTTCTTGTCCAGTATGATTGCCTATTATGGCATTAGCTTGCAGGGTTACTTGTAGCCAAGTGGGAAGAATCCTACGCCCCAGTCAGAGGTACGCATCTCCTGCAGTTTAGGAATTGGATTATTGAGCCTGCCACAGAAGAACTGCGTTCCACTCAACAATCAGCCGATTTTCGTGCAACCAATTTGACCCATTTGTTTTCCCTGCCCCCTCCTTTTCTCTCGCCCCCCCCCCCCCCCCCCAAAATGCGGGATAGTCGCTAGTAGGTAAACAACTGACAACCTTGCAATAGTTCAAATTCATGTTAAACGGGTATTAAAATTCTTTGAGTTGCATGGTGAAAAGCACAACTCGAGATTAAACTGTACCCAGTTATTCTATCAATATGTGGAACTTAAACGGCTTCATAACTCTCTGCACACCAACCAAATTAGGTGCCAAATCCTGAATGTGAAGGTTTGAGCACATGTTTGTTCTTCGCTTCCAAGTACTATCTTCCACAGGGTGTATTGAAGTCTCAAATTTCTTCTCCAGCTGTGTGACTGTCACTGTGATGGAAGAAGTTAAGTACAAGCTTGCAAAAACCAGTCACTTGCATAGAATTACATAGATTTTACATAGAATGTATAGTGGAAAAGAAACAGGCCATTCATAAGAGCATAATCATCAGGTCCAGAGGATTGTTGGCTTTTAAGTCCCATTTAGTTTCTCAAGTATGTTTTCTCTACTGATCTGAATTACTTTAAGGGCTTTAAGTTCCTTGATCTCGTTAACCCCTTGGTTCCCCAATATTTTTGGCATGCTTTTTGTGTCTTTTACTGTGGAGACAGATACAAAATATTTAAAATCTCAGCCGTTTCCTTATTCCCCATTATAATTTCTCCTCTCCCTGCCTCTAAGGGACCAGTGCTTATGTTTGCTACTCTTTTAATCTAATATTATTTTTAATTTTTTTAGTTAGTCAGCCCAACCAGTCCATGCTCCACTTGAGCCTCATTCCATCCTTCCTCATCTAATTCTCTTCCTCTTTCTCTCATGATTATTTAGCTTCCCCTTAAAAACATATATCCGATTCACCTCAACTCCCTGTGGTAGTGAGTTCTGCATTCTCCACTCTGGGTTTCTTTTGAATTCCCTATTTGCTTTCTTGGTGACTATCTTGTATTGATGGCCTCTAGTTTTGCTTTTCCCCACAAGTGGAAACATTCCCACTGTGTCTACTTTAGGAAAACCTTTCAGAATTTTAAAGACCTCTTGGTCATCCTTCAGCCTTTTCTTTTCAAGAGAAAAGAGACCCAGGCTGTTTGTTCTTTCCTGATGGGTATAACCTTTCAGTTCTGGTATCAACCTTGAAAATCTATTGCATCCTCTCCAGTACTTCTCTCCATTTTATAATATGGTGACCAGAACTGTACACAGTACTCTGTATTGTCTAACCAAGGTTGGACATAAGTCTAGCATAACCACTCTACTTATCAAATCTATTCCTCTTAAAAATAAACCCTAGTGTTTGGTTTGCTTTTGTTATGACCTGCGTCCCAACCAATTTTCCTCCTAAAGTGAATGGCCGCGCACCAATAGGGAGGTCCCATACAGGCCACTCACCAGCTGCTGCCGCTGGTAGGTGCGGCCCCATAGTAAAGATAAAGGGACCACCCACTTCGACTGCAAATTAGAGGGAACATTGTCACAACTTTGTGTGATGTGTGTATTTGTAATCCGAGATCCTTTTGCTCCTCCACTTTATTTAGATTCTTCTTTTCCTCGTAATATTTAATCTTATTTTTCTTAGCCAAGTGTGAGTTATTACATTTTGTATGTTGAAATTCATTTGCCAACTTTATGGCCATTTTGCAAGTTTATTAATGTCGTCTTTTAATTTGTTGCAGTTCTCCTTAGTGTTGACTATCCCTCCCAATTTGGTGTTGTCTGCAAATTTAGAAATTGTTTTTGATTCCAAAGTCTAAATTGTGAACAGAGGTATTCCCAGCGCTGATCCTTGTGGGACATCACTTCCCACCTTCTGCCATTGAATAGCTACGCTTTACCACGACACTCTGCTTTCTGTCTTCCAGCTAGTTATCCATTCTACTACATGCACCTGACTCTGCATGATCTGACCTTATTCATTAGTCTATTATGTGGTACCTTTATCAAAGGCCTTTTGGAAGACTAGATATGTTAAATATACTGCATTACCGTTGTCTACTCTGTTCCCTCTTCAAAAGAATTCAATGAGGTTGACCAAGTTAGAATTTCCCTATTGAAATCCATATTGACTCTTTATTACATTTTTGGTTTCTAAATGTTTTTCTATTCTCCTTTTAGTAGGGACTCCATTTATTTTTCCTGCTACCAATGTTCAGCTGACTGGTCTATAATTCCTGCGATGCACATCTCCCTTCTTTAAACATAGGTAAAACATTAGCTATGCGCAAGTCCTCTGGCACAACACCCTTTTCTAACATTATTAAATATATGTAATAATTCCTCTGCTGTCTCTACCCTAGATTCTTTTAAAATGCATGGATGGAATTCATCTGGACCAAGGATTTTTGAGTTTGATTAGTTTATTGCTCCTTTTTTAAAAAAAAAAATAATAATTTAATCTTCCAATGTCACGTCCACCTGAACTATCTCCCTGGTAAATACTGAAGCAAACTAATTATTTAATATTTCTGCCATTTCATTATCACTACCTGTGATTTTTATCCTGACTCTCCCTTTGTGGCCCTATTCCCATCCAGACTTTCCTTTTTTATTATTGTGCCTGTAGAATATTTTACTTTTTTTTTTAATTAATGTTCTTTGATAATTTAATTTCATAGATCCTCTTTGCCTTTTTTAATTGTTTTCTTGATTTCTCTTCTAATAGGAGTATTCTCCCTCGTCACGCTCTCCCCTGCTGTCCATGTATTTGGCGTATGTCTCTTTCCTTGCCCTCAATTTTCCCTTGTGGCTTCATTCATCCATGGTGTCTCATTAGTGTTTAGTGTATTCTTATTTATAGTGGAATAGCATTTTCCTGGGCTCCAATCTCAGTCCCTCAGAATCAGCTTTTCTCTAATCTTTTCCTGTGGTCTTGGTTATGCTCATGTCCTTTTCAATTATTATCCTAAACTGTATTATATTATGGTCACTATTGCCCAGATGTTCCTAGTTTTACACCTCCTGCTGTGGTTCATTCCCAATTACTAGCTCCAGTAGTGAATCTTTCCTTATTAGGCTTCTTGCATACTGTACACATTGTAAAGACTCCATTTCCTTATCCCCTTTACCTACCACGTCTGAGCAATTAATTTTGGGGTTGTTGAAATTCCCCATGATGATTATTCTATTTCTTCTCTTTTCCCTAATTAGTTTGCATTTTTCTTCCTCCACCTCCCTTTCACTATTAGCTGGTCTTCAGGCTACCCCTATTAGTGTGACTGACCCTTTATCTCAATCAATATGGAATCTATTCTGTCTTACTGATGGCTGCGTTACTTTTTTCTACTGCCATTATATTCTCTCTCTCCACCTCCTTTCCCCTCTTTTTCTAAATAGATTATATCCTGCAACATTTAATTCCCAGGCCTGATTTTACTGTAGCCATGTCTCCGTAATCCCTAATATAATCTGATTCCTCGGTGTATTATTGCCTCCAGTTCCTGTTTTATTATGGACCCTGTGTGCATTGTTGTACAGACAGTTCAACTCGATTTTTAATAGACGTTCTTTTCAATTTATTTTTAACCATCTTTTTACTCTCCTGTTCTATAACTATCTTCCCTGGCTATTTTTGTCCTCTCTTAGTTTAGTTTGTCCCATGCTTTCCTGTCCATTGATTGATTGATTAAAGTAGTCATCGAATTTTACTAAAGATGTGTGCCATGAGGCTGACTCTCTATTGAGGATTGTGTGACACTGTGGTGGTGCATTTATTAAAAACATTAAAAAATCAATAGCCATTATGTAATAAATAGCCTAGTGTATATGCTTATTTTTCAATTATCTTATCACTGCAGATCTGGGCCGCTGATGCTGGTGTAACTTCAACGCCTCCGACCAACCTCATCTGGAAGAACCAAAGTGCTTGGGGCACTGGGGCAGATGTGAAAGTAGTTCTCAAGAATTCTCAGGCAGAGGTAACACTTCTTTCAACTAATGGGAAAAATTTGACAATCATGTATACATCAAACCACTATTATTGTTTACCTTTTCCAAGATATTAAGATGGTACTTTAGCTGTGTTCACATGTATGTTTCATGGGTTTAAATGTATTGTTTCCAAACTTGTTAAAGGAAAAAGACATGAGGGGGCTGAGACATGTACTATTTATTATATAAGAATATAAGAAATAGGAACAGGAGTAGGCTGTTTGGCCCCTTGAGCCTGCTCTGCCATTCAATAAGATCATGTCTGATCTGATCATGGATTCTGCTCCACTTCCCCGCCTGCTCCCTATAACCCTTTATTCCCTTAACGTTCAACAATCTGTCTATCTCTGCCTTAAATATATTCAATGACCCAGCCTCCACAGCTCTCTGGGGCAGAGAATTCCATAGATTTACATCCCTCAGAGAAGAAATTCCTCCTCATCTCAGTTTTAAATGAGCGGCCTCTTATTCTGAGACTATGCCCCTCAGTTTTAGTTACCCCTATAAATAGAAATATCCTCTCTGCATCCACCTTGTCGAGCCCCCTCATTATCTTATGTTTCGATAAGATCCCCCCTCATTCTTCTGAAGCCCAATGAGTATAGGCTCAACCTGTCTTCATAAGTCAACCCCCTCATCTCCGGAATCAACCTAGTGAACCTTCTCTGAACAGCCTCCAATGTAAGTACGTCCTTCCTTTAAATACGGAGACCAAAACTGTACACAGTACTCCAGGTGTGTCCTCACCAAAACCCTGTGCAGTTGCAGCAGGACTCTGCTTTTATACTTCATCCCCCCCATGCAATAAAGCCAACATTCCATTTGCCTTCCTGATTAGATGCTGTATCTGCATACTAACATTTTGTGTTTTATGCACAAGGACCCCAGGTCCTTCTGTACTACAGCACTTTGTAATTTTTCTCCATTTAAATTATAATTTGCTTTTCTATTTTTTTCTGCCAAAGTGGATAACCTCACATTTTCCCACATTATACTCCATCTGCCAAATTTTAGCCCACTCACTTAGCCTGTCTATATCCCTTTGCAGATTTTTTGTGTCCTCCCAATTTGCTTTCCCACCCATTTTTGTGTTATCAGGAAACTTGGCTACATTACACTCCGTCCCTTCATCCAAGTCATTAATATAGATTGTAAATAGTTCAGGCCCCAGCACTGATCCCTTCGGCACCCCACTAGTTACTATTTGCCAACTGGAAAATGACCCATTTATCCCGACTCTCTGTTTTCTGTTGTTAGCCAATCCTCTCTCCATGCTAATATATCATCACCAAACTCGTGAACTTTTATCTTGTGGAGTAACCTTTTTATGTGGCACCTTATCGAATGCCTTCTGGAAATCCAAATACACCACTTCCACTGGTTTCCCCCTTATCCACCCTGCTCATTACATCCTCCAAGATCTCCAACAAATTTGTCGAACATGATTTCCCTTTCATAAAACCATGCTGACTCTGTCTGAATTATGCTTTTTCAAATGTCCTGCTACTGCTTCTTTAATAATGGTCTCCAGCATTTTCCCAATGACCGATGTAAGGTTTAACTGGTCTATAGTTTCCTGCTTTCTGTCTGCCTCCTTTTTTAAATAAGGGCATTACATTTGCGGTTTTCCAATCCACTGGGACCTCCCCAGAATCTAGGAGATTTTGATAGATTACAACCAATGCATCCACTATCTCTGCAGCCACTTCTTTTAAAACCCTAGGATGTAAGGCATCAGGTCCAGGGGACTTGTCCACCTTTAGTCCCATTATTTTACCGTGTACTACATCTTTAGTGATAGTGATTTGTATTAAGTTCCTCCCTCCCTATAGCCTCCTATTGGGATGTTTTTAGTGTCTTCTATCATGAAGACGGATACAAAATATTTGTTCAAAGTCTCTGCCATTTCCCTGTTCCCCATTATTAATTCCCCAGTCTCATCCTCTAAGGGACCAACATTTACTTCAGCCACTCTTCCTTTTTTATGTACCTGCAGAAACTCTTATTGTCTGTTTTTATATTTTGTGCTGGTTTACTTTCATCATCTATCTTTTATCACTTTTTTTAGTCGTGCTTTGCTGGCTTTTAAAAGTTTCCCAATTCTCTGGCCTCCCACTAGTCTTGGCTACTTTGTACAGCTTGTTTTCAATTTGATACCATCCATTATTTCCTTAGTTAGCCTCGGATGGTTATCCCTTCTCTTAGTTTTTCCTAATCATTGGAATATTTTTGTTGAGAGTTATGAAGTATCTCCTTAAATGTCTGCCACTGCTCATCAACCGTCCCATACTTCAATCTATTTTCCCAGTCCACTTTTCTCCAACTCTGCCTTCATACCTTTGTGTACTCCTTTATTTAAGCTTAGGACACTGGTTTGAGATCCAACTTTCTCACCCTCCAACTGAATTTGAAATTCAACCATGCTATTATATGGTCACTCATTCCTAGAGGATCCTTTACTAGGGGAAAAAAAGTTTATTAATCCTGTCGCATTACACAGTAGTAGATCTAAGATGGCCTGCTCCCTAATTGGTTCCGCAATGTACTGTTCAAAGAAACTATCCCGGATACTCTCTGAACTCTTCCTCCAGGCTACCCTGGCTACTTTGCTTTGTCCAATCAATTGAAGGTTTAAATGGCTCATGATTATTGCTGTTCCTTTTTTACAAGCCTCCATTATTAATTTATATTCCATGCAACAGTGTAGCTGCTGTTAGGGGGCCTATTGACTACGCCCACCAGCGACTTTTCCCCCTTATTATTCCTCATCACCACCCAAACTGATAGAACATCTTGATCTTCTGAGCCAATATTGTTTCTCACTGATGCACTGATCTCATTCTTTATTAAGAGCTACATCACCTCCCTTTCCTTCCTAATTGTCAAATACCCCATAATATTTAGTTCCCAACCTTGGTCACCTTGCAACCACGTCTCTGTAATGGCTATGGGATCATATCCTTTTGTAGTTATTTGTGCCATCAACTCATCTATTTTGTTATGAATGCTGCGTGCATTCAGAGAGCTTTTTAAATGTTTTTTTTATCATTTTTTTTTTTTTTCCTGCTTTGGCCCCACTTTCTGATACTTTTATGTTTATACATTCTGTCCCTTCCTGTCATGCTCTGGTTTTCATTTCCCCCAGTGCAACTCTGCTCTATTGCCTTCTCCTTATTCTTTGACTTTTAAAATTTCTGCTCACCTGAACCATCCCCGTTTCCCCCCACCCCCACTTATCAGTTTAAAGCCCTCTCTACAGCCCTAGTTATTCGATTTGCCAAGACCCTGGTCCCAGCACGGTCTGAGTGGAGCCCATCCGAATGGAACAGCTCCCTCTTACCCCAGTACTGGTGTCAGTGTCCCTCGAACCAAAACCCATTTCTCCCACACCAGTCTTTGAGCCATGTGTGTAACTCTGCTCTTATTTATCCTATGCGAATTTGCTCGTGGCTCGGGTAGCTGAATCTCGGCTCCAGAGATTCTTACCTTTAGGTTCTGCCTTTTAATTTTGCCCCTAGCTGCTCATAATCCCTCTGTTTGTCCGTTTGTCCTGCCTATGTCGTTGGTACCCACATGGACCACGACAACTGGATCCTGCCCCTCCCACTCCAAGTTCCTTTCCAGCCCAGAGGCGATGTCCTTAACCCTGGCACCAGGCAGGCAACACAGCCTTTGAGACTTATGCTCTCGGCTGCAGAGAACATTTAGATGAAGGAATTGAGTGTAATATCTCCAAGTTTGCAGATGACACCAAACTGGGTGGCGGTGTGAGCTGCGAGGAGGACGCTAAAAGGCTGCAGGGTGACTTGGACAGGTTAGGTGAGTGGGCAAATGCGTGGCAGATGCAGTATAATGTGGATAAATGTGAGGTTATCCACTTTGGGGGCAAAAACACGAAGACAGAATATTATCTGAATGGCGGCAGATTAGGAAAAGGGGAAGGTGCAACAAGACATGGGTGTCATGGTTCATCAGTCATTGAAAGTGGGCATGCAGGTGGTGAAGAAGGCAAATGGTATGTTGGCCTTCCTAGCTAGGGGATTTGAATACAGAAGCAGGGAGGTCTTTCTGCAGTTGTACAGGGCCTTGGTGAGGCCTCACCTGGAATATTGTATTCAGTTTTGGTCTCCTAATCTGAGGAAGGATGTTCTTGCTATTGAGGGAGTGCAGCGAAGGTTCACCAGACTGATTCCTGGGATGGAGAGACTGGATCAACTGGGCCTTTATACACTGGAGTTTAGAAGGATGAGAGGGGATCTCATAGAAACATGTAAGATTCTGGCGGGACTAGACAGGTTAGATGAGGGAAGAATGTTCCCGATGATTGGGAAGTCCAGAACCAGGGGACACAGTCTTAGGATAAGGGGTAGGCCATTTAGGACTGAGATGAGGAGTAACTTCTTCAGAGTTGTTACCTGTGGAATTCCCTACCGCAGAGAGTTGTTGATGCCAGTTCATTGGATATATTCAAGAGGGAGTTAGATATGGCCCTTACGGCTAAAGGGATCAAGGGGTATGGAGAGAAAGCATGAAAGGGGTACTGAGGCAATGATCAGCCATGATCTTATTGAACGGTGGTGCAAGCCCGAAGGGCCGAATGGCCTACTCCTGCACCTATTTTCTATGTTTCTATCCCCCTCATACTGTCCCATAACACTACAATGTTTCTTTTTACTCTTCGTATTTGAATAGCCCCCTGTACTACGGTGCTGTGGTCAGTTTGCTCATCCTCCCTGCAGTCCCTGCTCTCGTCCACACACTGAGTACGAGCCTCAAACCTGTTGTATAAGAGCAAGGGCTGAGTCTCCTCCATCTCTACATCCTGAGTTCCCCTGCCGCCTTCACTCGTAGTCACACCCTCCTGTCCCCGACCATCGATCGAATTTGAATTAATTAGTGAATGAAAGTGCTGTCCGATTATACTGAGACGATTACTAAGTGGTGCATATTTACTGCAGCTATGGAGGCTGAGAGCTCCATTTTTTTTCCCAAGTTCTCCTTATTTTCATTTGAGGAACAGTGACTGACTAAATCCCAGTAATTAACAGCCGGAAGCATTAAGCAATGGGAAATGGAAGTTTTAGAATATTTTATACAAGATCTACAAGTGGTAAAAAATTAAATTGTGCTTTTTATATTTAAAAAAAACACTCCATGTAGGACAATGGTTACAATGTAATTTACTGCGTTTTCTTTCAAGGAAATGGCTGAGAGAACCACGATCTTCACAACCATTCTATTGGAGGAGGAGGAGGAGGAAGTTGAGATTAAAGATGAAGACCTCTTTCATCAACAAGTATGTTTTCATCTAATAATTGAAGTTTGTATAGTACACAAACTTAATGAAATACACGGAGACTTTGTTGCAGGAATTGTTGATTTTATAAATTAGCTTTGGGAATATTCAGTTCACACTGGTGATGGATTGTCTGAAATGAAAACAATAACTTGCATTTAGATATGTTTTTTTTGAGGTGGGGGAGGAAGCGAACACCTAGATAATCCAGGCATTATCAAAATTGACTGAAATATCTTGAAGTTCATTTCCTTTTAACTTGCTCCACAGTTTTTTGATTTTGAGAATATTCTGTAACATTTGGTTTCTTTTTTGGTAAGTGGATATTTGCAAAAGGAAAATGGCTAACTAGCATGTTCCAGTTCTGATGCAGATCCTGGATATGATTTCAAATCAGATCCATGAATAAATCTGGAATATGTTCATTTGTGGCAAGATCGGGTTCATGATGGGGAAATCCCTTGCTCTGTACACCAGCTACTGGAGTGCATCACGTGATTTCCTTCCCTTCAAACATGGACTGAATATGCGCTTTTATCAGTCCGACACTGGCTCTAAACAAACAAGTGTTTTATTTACACAAGAATAAACAGTATCGGGGATGTGCTTTCTTTTTCTCTAAACATAGTTTTAAATATAAATTTACTTCAGCTATTCTATTGGCCGGCCCTAAACAAAGAGCCGAGCCCTCCGGCTACTGACTGCAGAACTGAAACTGTCTATAGATCGCCCCTTTAACCAAACATGAAGCCCAACCCGTGATTAAATACCTGCGACCACCAAGCTGTCGGAGGAATGTATCAGTAATTGACCTTTTTTGGAGGTCTCGTACAACTGTCAAATCAAACATATGACTTCAAGACAGGGGCATAATTCTTTGATCGGTGTTTGTGCCATGTGATCACCTGCACCTATACTAAAATGAAGGGCAGTATATGATTGAATCAAATGGCCTGTGTCTATATTGAATGAATAGCTGACAATGCAAAGATTCTTGTAATTTTGTAATGCCCTTGGTTGAATTAGTTAATTTCCAAGATTCTTGTGTTGGCCCTTATAACTTGCACCTTGTGGAGTTCTTGTACCTACGCTGTCTGGTCTGAGTTCACGTATTTTCTATTGGAAATACTTTGTGACCTTTAGTGTTAATCATGCGCATGCTGCTTCTAACAAAAAATAAAATTTTAAAAATTCAACATGTCTGTGTAGAATACAGACATGAAAAATTGTGATTGGGATTTTTTTTCTCCCCAACCTCTCCAGTTCTTCAGAAGTTGTACAAAGAAAAGAATGAAAGCACTTGCATTTATATAGCACCATTCGTATCCTCAGGCCTTTCCAAAGAGCTTCTCTGCCAATGAATTGCTTTTTGAAATGTACTCACTTGTGTAGATAAATGTGGCAGTCAGTTTGCACGCAGCAAAGTTCCATAAAGAGCAATTAGAACAATGTTGATTTAATCTGTTTTTGGTGATAGCTGAGGGATAAATGTTGGCCAGAACAACGCTGTCTGAGATCTTTTATGTCCATCTGAAAAGGCAAACAGCCTTAGCTTAGCATCTCCAAAAAAAATGGCACCTTCAGTGCAGTACTGGGGAAATGTGCATTGTTGGAGTATCAGCCTAGATTGTGCTGACATTCTGAAGTAGGTCTTGAACCCATGACCTTTTGACTCCGAGACGACCTACCACTGAGTCAAGCTGACATATAAAAATATCTGTATGCTTGGCTTTAGTGAAGGTTTGAACTCAGCACATAATCAATACCGCAGTTCTGGATGAGACAGGTGTTCAAATCTGTCTATGGCCTTGCCCGTTCCCTATCTCTCTAACCTTCTCTACCTTTACAACCATCCCAAAAACTGTATTCCTCCAACTCTTCCTTTTTATCCCAAAATTCATTTGCCACACTGTTGATGGGTGTGCCTTCAGCTATCTAGCTGCAAATCTCTGGAATGCCCTCTATCTCTCCACTTCCTTTAAGCCCCTCCTTAAAACCTACTTCTTTGATCAAGCTTTTAGTCACCCCCTCCTAATCTCTTTTGGCTCAGTTTAGATACTTATTTGATTATGCTCTTATATGAAGCACTTTTTTTATTAAATTTTTTTTTTAAAAAGGGACAAAATGCAAATTGTTGCCTCAGTGTCTGAACATCAAAATTACAATTTGGGAAGAATTAACTTGTTCTGAATTCTACCAGTCCAGCCAAACTGGTACTTTAAAACATTAAACTTGTATAATGGTATGTTTTTTTTTGTTTAGGGAGATCCAAGAGCAGCTGATCGGAGCTGTGCAATAATGTGATCGTCTTCCAAGACAACTTTTCTTCAAAAACTCATTACTGCCTACGTTAAACTTAATATCTAGAAATTCAAAATATTTTTGTATGTCATTTGTATTTTAGATATTTTGTTAATTTCTTTTTGTATACATGACATGGGTTCAGGGCTTTTTTTATAATATTACTGAGAATTTTTAGAACATTACAAGGACTAGAGTTTCAAAAAAAAAAACCTGTGTAATTCTGAAACAAAACTAATGTGAATAATGGGTTTTAAACTTGTGGAAGATGTTTATCTGAAGATTACAGATGAAACGAGTGAAAATTAATTTGTCATTGCAGAAACTACAGTTATTTTGGAGCAGCTTGCATTTGTGACTGGACCTCCTGAGTTAATATGTGCAGCAGGGAAAGGGGGAATTTTGGTAATAACTTTGTAAATTTATAAATAGAACAGCACTGAACATCTTTTTAAAAATGTTTTTTTAATTGTTTATACCAGGTTGGCAAAAATGTACTACAGAAATTGGGATGAAGAAATTCTTCTGTTTGTAGCTTGTCCCCCTTAGTTATAGTGGTTGGGAACATGGTATAATTGAATGCAGATGTTTTAATGTAGCAATGGCCAACTTGGGTTTTCTTGGCAAATATGAATAAAATAAACATTGTTTAGTAAAGCATCATTACATATCTATTTCTGAATTCAAACCTACATCTTCAAACTTAAAGTACCATGATTTGAGGCCTCGCAAAAAAAACTACTTTAACTAAAATATCAACTGCTTTGCCATTTGAAATACCTTCTAATATATGCAGTTCAACTAAACTTGAAGGTGGAGATGGGCCTTTTATTTGATGCCAGCTACAGCCTTGTTTTATGAATCCACTTTGTTCCTAATTTTTAAGATTGTGCTTATATAATGGTGGGCCTTGTATGTGAACTGCAGAGGTGGGATTAGGGCATTTTGCTTTATGCACTTTACAACATTAAAAAATCTAAATTTCAATGCCCAGGGCAAAAATTGTGCTGAGAAGCATTTACCACCAAGAACAGGAAGTTCCTTATTCAAGGAGTGTTCATCAGATTGACCAGTTTCATTGAACCACTTGCCAGAGATTAGCAACAGTTGTATCTGCTGCCTGAAGTACCCTTGGATATAAGGGGAAGCCACATGTGAGGAGAACTATATAGTTCACTAATTTAAGGTGAATTTTCTGAGTAAGATGAATAATGTTGGTGCTGAGGGATGGAAAACTTCTAAATCAGTTGTACAGCCAACTTTCTCCACCTTTTTATTATCTGTAATGTACCTCAACTCCAAAAGTATCTCTTACTGCTCTCTCGGAATATGATGATCAAGTGAGATTGCCCATTTGTACTGAATTAGAGGGGTGTTTTGAGTTGTGGGTGTCTTGAGGACTGGGTTGAGTGACCACTCTTGTTAATGCAGCATCATTACACCATTTATTTTGAACAAAGCTGTTGAACCGCCCCATTACACTTTAGCTGTGGCTATGTGGATGGTGGGGCTTGCTCTTCCTGTTCAGATGCTCTCAGCCAACTACAACTTGAGACAGTCTTGAGTATATTGCAGATCTCTAGAGAAGTCCAAGCAGAACTGTTGTCTGAGTATGCCAAAAGTTTGCTCTGATGTTTCTTGTGACAGCATAGCTCTCATTATAGGCCAGCTCTGTTCCTGGAGATTCTGCCAAAAAAAGGTTGATGAGAGGCCTGCTCCAGACCAAAGTGCAGTTTAGTGGGAACGTTGGTTTACACCCTTGGCAAGCCTGCAATCCACACAGCCTGTTGTTTCACCTGGTCCCTTGGGCAGGAGATGAGTTTGTTCATCCTGGAATAGAAAACATCTGTCACCTCCCCTTAACAGGAGTGGATACCAAACTGGGAGACATCACTGATATACCACAGGTTCCTTTCTGGCTGTAACATGTAATAAGTGTTTTACAGCTAGTAACCTTGGCAGGCACTGCTGTCCATGCCTTGGTTTGGGGCTCCAGTTGGGATTGCAACAGGTGACACAGCTCCCATCAGTTACCCCTGTAATGCTCAGGCACCTTGCACATTGCTTCTCCATCGTGTTGATGGGAGTAGTGCTCATTGAAGACTAGCACTGGGTTGGGCTATATATGTGACAGAAAATTTACAAGAAATTTGTTTATCAAACCTTATTCAACAGCCTGTGAACATTAAAATTAGTGCAAAGTAACACACGTTGCCCATTTCTGCCATTTAATTTCATTGTTTTCCTCATTAACAAAGCAGTTTATTCCATCTGCCATCAGATGGCACTGGAGCAGCTATTAGAAACCCAGCTCAGCTTTAACTCATTGAATGGCGGTGCAGGCTCGAAGGGCCGAATGGCCTACTCCTGCATCTATTTTCTATGTTTAACAGTTGCACATTTGTACCTTGAATTTAGGACTTTCCTCTCCCCAGTTTCTCTGGATTCCAGTATTCTACTTATCAACTTAAAAGCGTTGGGCGAACTCGTGAAAATTAAGTGTCCACTGTAACTTCGATCAGGCCTCAGAAAAGGTCTGAGCTTTATCTCCTTCAGTCACAATGAATTTCGAACTCGACACGATGCTGAGCACTTTTTCTGCTGCCTTCGCCTCCGTGCCCACTTCTTTGGCCAGGAGTCTTCTCCCTGCACAGCTGACCCCTTTGTCCCATTTTCAGAATTCTCGCTCTACCTGGACCCCTCCCTCTGGCCTCATACCATCTAGACCTCTTCATTGCAAACTGCTGCCAGGACATCAGCCATCTCAATTTCTTTACTCCCCCCACTCCAACCTACCTCCCTCTGAACTTGCAGCACGCTGCTCACTGAGAATCCTAGATGGAGGATTGGTTAATGGATAAAAAACAGAAGGGATAAACGGGTCATTGTCCAGTTGGCAGGCTGTAACTAGTAGGCCTCAGCAATTTACAATCTATATTAATGACTTCGATGAAGGAACCGAGTGATGTATATCCAAGTGTGTGGACGATACAAAGCCAAGTGGGAAAGTAAGCTGTGAGGAGGACACAAAGAGCCTGCAAATAAATATAGACAGGTTAAGTGAGCGGGCAATAAAGTAGCAGCTGGAGTAAAATGTAGTTATTCACCTTGGTAGGAAGAATAGAAAAACAATATTTTTTTAAATGGTAAACTATTAAATGTTAGTGTTCAGGGAGATTTTGGTGTCCTCGTACAAGCATGCAGGTATAGCAAGCAATTAGGAAGCCAAATGGCATGATGGCCTTTATTACAAGGGGGTTGGAGTACAGGAGTAAGGAAGACTTGCCATTGAACAGGACTTTGGTCTGTGTATTTAAAGGAGGATATATTTGCCTTAGAGGTGGTGCAACAAAGGGTCCACTAGATTGTACCCTGGATGAGAGGGTTGTCCTATGAGGAGATCTCGAGTAGATTGGACCTGTACTTTCGAAGATTGAGGTGATCTTATTGAAACATACAAGATTGCGAGGAAATGACAGGAGATGCTGAGAGATTATTGCTCCTGGCTGGAGTCTAGAATTAGCGGGCATAGTCTCAGGCATAAGGAATAAACCTTTTAAGACTGAGATGAAGAGGAATTTCTTCACCCGAGGAGCTGTGAATCTTTGGAATTCTTTACCCAAAAGGGCTGTGGATGCTCAATCGTTACATCTTTTCAAGGCCGAGATAGATTTTTAGACACTAGGGAAATTAAAGGATATGGGGAAGGAAAGTGCAAGGACAGCCCTGATCTTAATGAATGGCGGAGCAGGCCGGAGGAGCCATATGACCTACTCCAGCTTCTAATTCTTATGTCCCAACATGCGAGGAGCTCATGGACTTCTTTGTCACTAAGATTAAGACCATCCAATCAGTTACCTCTGCTGCTTTCCCCCTTTCGCCTAGCCCACCAAGCCAAACTTCCTCCAAGGTACCCCCAAGTCCTGAACTCTCACCTTTCCCTAATTTCTCACTCATCAACCCTCATGTCCTCTTTGAGCTCATCTTGTCCACGAGACCGACTGCCTGTCCCCTTGCCCCTATTCCCAATCAACTGCTGACTACCAAACTTCAACTCCTGGCTCTCAATCTACTGTCATCACCCTCTCCTTCAAATCTGCTGTTGTTACCCCGATCTTCAAAACACCAATCATTGACCCCCTTCATCCTTGCAAACTACCGCCCCATCTCCAACCTACCTTTCCTCTCAAATCCTTGAAAGTGTTGTCGCCTCCCAACTTCGTGCCCATCTTTCCTGCCTCTCCATGTTTGAATCCGTCCAATCTGGTTTCCACACCCATCACTCTACCAAAACAGCACTTATCAAAGACACCAATGACATCCCACATGACTGGCAAACCATCATCCTTCTCAACCTTTGATTTGGTTGATGACACCATCTTCCTCCGCTTCTCCACCGTCATTCAGCTGGAAGGGACTGCACTCGCATATCCAGGAGGGGGGCAGGGATAGAACATAAGAAATAGCAGTATAGGCCATATGGCCCCTCGAGCCTGCTCCGCCATTTAATACGATCATGGTTGATCCGATCATGGACTCGGGTCCACTTCCCTGCCCGCTCTCCATAACCCCTTATTGTTTAAGTAAATTTAAGACCGAAATAGACTTTCTTAATGTCCCAGCTTCCACAGATCCACAAACCTCAGAAGAAATTTCTCCTCATCTCAGTTTTAAATGGGTGGCCCCTTATTGTAAGATCATGCCCTCTAGTTCTAGACTCCCTCAAGTGGAAACATCCTCTCTGCATCCACCCCGTCAAGCCCCCTCATAATCTTACACGTTTTGATAAGATCACCTCTCATTCTTCTGAATTCCAATGAGTAGAGACCCAACCTACTCAACCTTTCCTCATAAGTCCACCCCTCATCTCTGGGATCAACCTAGTGAACCTTCTCTGAACTGCCTCCAAAGCAAGTATATCCTTTTGTAAATATGGAAACCAAAACTGCATGCAGTATTCCAGGTGTGGCCTCACCAATACCTTATATAGCTGTAGCAAGACTTCCATGTTTTTATACTCCACCCCCTTTGCAATAAAGGCCAAGATTCCATTGGCCTTCCTGATCACTTGCTGTACTTGCATACTAACCTTTTGTGTTTCATGCACAACTAGCCCCAGGTCCTGCTGTAATGCAGCACTTTACAATTTTTCTCCATTTAAATAATAACTTGCTCTTTGATTTTTTTCTGCTAAAGTGCATGATCTCACACTTTCCAACATTATACTCTATCTGCCAAATTTTTGCCCACTCACTTAGCCTGTCTATGTCCTTTTTGTGTCCTCACACTCGGTCCCTTCCTCCAAGTTGTTAATATAGATCCTTGGAGAACACCAGAGGTAATGGTGCCGGGGCAGGAAGAAAAGCCATTGCAGATAATTCCCTGGCTATGACTGAATAGATAAGAATGGAAGCAGGCAGTCCCAACCAGCTGGATGACAGAGGAGAGGCTTTGGAAGAGGAACAACATGCTAAGTTTTTGAAATATACTTACCTGTGAGGTTGTGGATTGCAAGAGCCTCGTTTGCATGACTGGGTATTCTGGAGGCAAATACTGAAAGGATCACTGAATATTGATCCACCGGCAGATTCCAAAGTGGGAGTGATGGGTATCTAGTGATAATCCATAGTTTATGCCCCTTGGTTACCAAATTACCAACACTCTATCCCTACTTACCCACTCATAATTTTGAAAACCTCCAAGATGCCCCCCCTTAACTTTTTCTCAATGGAAAAAGCCCTAATTTTTCAAAACTTGTTGCATAATTATAACTCTCATTCTTGATATTCTAGTGAATCTTCAGCATCCCTTTTCATAGTTCCAATCATCTTCCTTTACTGGAATGTTCAGAACTGCCCACTACTCCAACTGCAGCCATGTCTTGACAAGGGAATGTTCCTCACCATCATAACTCCGGTCCTTCTGAAGTAGCGTTCCCACATCTAGGAACAACTTCTACCTTCCCAGCTTGCTTCTTTTAACAATTTGTCCCAACTATTGATTCATATTGGTATCTGGTATCCTGATGTAGTTACAGTTAAAGTTACCATTCATGAAAAAAGGGTGTAGGGTGCTTTGGTCTTTATTCATTGATGACAAAGTCCCAATTTTAGTTAGTTTATAGGATAAGTTTAAACCAAACTTAATTCACTTATTTCTCCAAATCTTGTTTAGAATCTGAAAGAAAGAAACTGAATCATGTCTGGCAAGTGAGACTAAAATTCTTGACGTTGAAACCAAGACTATTATCCAATTCCAAGGCATCAACATTGCACAACCTCGACAGATATTGATCAGGAGGAAGATAGCAAAATTAACTAGTCAGACGCTAACATTCTGATTAATAGAAAGAGGTAAAAAAACAGTAATGCCATTTTAAATGCCCTTTGGGTTCTCCAGCTGAGCAGTTAGCTTTCTGCCTAGAGTTGAAAGACAAGGTGCTGGACCTCGAGTGGGAAAATTGGTGGTCTAAAGTAAACATGGATCTGCTGGGGGGGGGGGGGGGGGGTGGGTAGGGGGAGGAAAGAGATGGCAACATGAAAAATGTAACCTTTTGAATTGCATTTTGTGTTGATAAATAACTTGCTAAATATTTTAAGCTATCCAAAAAGAAAACATGGAGAAAGGAAAGGATATACTTTTCTGTTGCCTCATATACAATGAGGTACAGCAGCAGAAATAGCATTAAGGAAGGGGTTAGCTGTAGTGGGCTGTCCAAAATAGCCATTAACATTTATTTGCAAAATGCACAAAGCACACATGATCCTTCTACACTAGGTGAGTTGAAGAGGGATTAAGGAGAAAAATGTTCATTCTCTCTCTCTCTCTTCCTCCCTCCTTCCCCCCCCACCCAAAAAAAAACAGGTCAAAACCTAGGGACTCTATTTAAAACTCCAGAAATTAAAACCCATGGGATTAAAAGGAGTGGCAGTGTGGATATGAAATTAACGAAGTATATTACGACTATAAACTAATGGTACAATTTTAAAGACGCTGCAAGAACAAAGATCTGGGGGTTTATGTACACAAATCTTTGAAATTGGCAGGACAAGTTGCGAAAGCTGTTCAAAAAGTATAGGGGATCCTTGGCTTTATTAATAGAGGAAGAGAGTACAAAAGCAAGGAAGTTATGCTAAACCTTTGTAAAATGCTGGTTAGCCCCCAGCTGGACAATTGTGTTAAATTCTGGGCACCACACTTTAGGAAGATTGTCAAGCCCTTAGAGAGGATACAGAAGAGATGTACCATAGTAGAATGGTAAAGGATGAGGGAATTCAGTTATGTGGAGAAGCTGGGGTTGTTCTCCTCAAGGCAGAGAAGGTTAAGAGGAGATTTGATGTGTTCAAAATAATGAATGGATTTGATAGAGTAAACAAGGAGAAACGATTTCAGTGGCAAAAGGGCCGATAACCAGAGAACACAGATTGGCAAAAGAACCAGAGGTGACATGAAGGGAAAAAAATTCTGCAGCGAGTTGTTGCCATTTGGAAAGCACTGCCTGAAAGGGTGGTGGAAGCAGATTCAATAGTAACTTTCAAAAGAGGATTTAATAAATACTTGGAGCAGGGGAGTTTTTCTTTTATTCATTCATGGGAATTGAGCATCACTGGCAATTATTTCCCATACCTAATTGCTCCCGAGAAGGTGGTGGTGTCAGTCTGATGAAGGTACTTGCACAGTGCAGTTAGGGAGGGAGTTCCAGGATTTTGACCCAGCGACGATTGAAGGAATGGCGATATAATTCCAAGTCAGGATGGTGTGTGACTTGGAGGTAGTGGTGTTCCCATGTGACTGCCGCCCTTGTCCTTCTAAGTGATAGAGATCGCGGGTTCGGGAGGTGCTGTCGGAGAAGCCTTGGTGAGTTTCTGCGTTGCATCTTGTAGATGGTACACACTGCAGTGATGGTGGGTCGGTAGTGAATGTTGAAGGTGCTGGAAGCGGGCTGCTTTGTCCTGCATGGTGTCAAGCTTCTTGAGTGTTGCTTGGATGAGTGCAGCTCCAACAAGTGGAGAGTATTCCATCACACTCCTGACTTGTGCCTTGTAGATGGTGAACAGGCTTTGGGGTGTCAGGTGAGTCACTTGCCACAGAATACCCAGCCTCTGACCTGCTCTTGTAGCCACAGTATTTCTATGGCTGGTCCAATTAAGTTTGTGATCAATGGTGACCCCTCAAGATGTTGATGGTGGGGGATTCAGCAATGGTAATGCCGTTGAATGTCAAAGCTGGTGGTTAGACTCTCTCTTGTTGATGGTCATTGCCTGGCACTTGTGTGGCACAAATGTTATTTGCCACTTATCAGCCCAAACCTGAATGTCATCCAGGTCTTGCTGCATGTGGGCACAGACTGCTTCATTATCTGAAGAGTTTTCAATGGAACTGAACACTGCAATCAGAAGCGAACATCCCTACTTCTGACTTTATGAGGGAGAGATGGTCATTGATGAAGCAGCTTAGGATGGTTGTGCCCAGGACACTGTCCTGCGAACTCCTGCAGCGATGTCCTGGGGCAGAGATGATTGGCCTCCAACAACCACAACCATCTTCCTTTGTGCTTGGTATGACTCCAGCCAGTGGAGAGTTTTCCCCAATTCCCATTGAATGGGATTAATTGGATAGCTCTACCAAAGAGCCAGCACAGGAACAATGGGCCAAATAGCCTCCTTCCGTGCTGTATCATTCTATGATTCTAGCCACTGTATGGTTAATAGTTGCACATAACCACTCAAAAGGAGAACCAACTTAGTTTGTGTCCTGTCAATAACTAGAATAAGGATCAACAATACATAATTAATGCAAGATGTAATTTTTGTACTTCAAATTTTATTCAATAATTATTGTTCCTGGTTAATGCAAAAAAAAAAATGTAAATAAATTACAGGTGTAAAAGTGAACAGCAAGGAAGAGAATACACATATATTGTGCACAAAACTAAATTTTACTGAGTAGCAAATTCATTCAGGTTATGATAAATTCCCAGAATGTATGACTAATGAAGCCATGACTGCAGGCTTGATCCACATTCTTGGAATATATTAGCATCAATTGCCAAAAAAAAGCTATTCCCCTTCCCTCAAATACTCCACCATAGCATGTTAAAATAAAAGCTATTTTGAAACATTCATTAATATTTTTTAAAAATCATATTACTCACACTAGATACTTGAAATGTATACAGGATTTAACAAAATGGCACAAATGGATGGCATCTCTCTTTACATTAAATTTCTACCTCCAGGAAAGTACGAGTGTTAAGAGTTAACCATTTGTGTTTAGAATTAAACAATATCCCCTTTCCTCTATTGCCATTATCCCTTATGTTTTGCATATTTACGATACTTATCATGCCAAATGTTCAAGTTATTTAAGATTTTGTGACGCATGGACATTTCTAAATGGATTATCCAAATTATCTTTAATTTAAAATCAATGCATCCTACTAAAATATTACCTGCTTTGAATACTTGAAGAGTAATGTTTTCTTCACCTTGTTATTTTGGCAGAGTGAAACATTTATCGAGCATCAGAAGTCACACAATTTTGGAAATTAAAACATCTGAAAAAATGTCAAAGAATTAAAAATACTAAATTGTGAATTTTGCCTTCAGTTATGAGAAATTCCACTGCATTCAGTTCAAGCTAACTTGCCCTCGTGAAATGGTATAGATCTACCAAAACAAAAATAAATGAATACCTTCTTGATCACTATGCTAGCAATACATAGATATGGCATTATATATTTGACTTAATAGCATAACAGAGCAACCTATAGTACTGCGTGCTAACCCCTACACATTCAGGTTTAATTTCTGCTAGTAGAACAAATATTCCATTACACTTTTATATTTCAACATCATAATTACGCACACAAGATAGGATCCAACAATTTTCAGATGTGTTAATCAACAATTTTGCACATAATGTAATTAGGAACACAAACCTATTCTGGGACTACAACACCAGTATATTGATATAAAGAAACATTTCCAATACAAAATAAAATTAATTTTTTAAAAAATATACAAGTGTATTACATCCAAAGTTACTTTGTGTAGTCAGGCTAGAGAAAGATAAAACTGATGTACATAACTCAGTATTTTGCCACAAACATAAGACTGCTTAGAATAATCAATGTAATTAAAAATATAGATTAAGTAGTCAAAGTTTAATTTTTTTTTTATTGTCAATGCAGTCCCATATTGCATTCTGATGGAATGGATTAAAGACATTATTTCAAAATAGCTCTCTACTGCATAGCTGTATCATGATCAACAGGTCATTAAATTGCTATTGAGATCATCATACTTATACAATTGTGAAAATATTAAACTTTAGGATAATATAAACCAAAAAGTATTTTCACATTTAAAAACAAAATTGCACCCCTCCCTATGACAAATCAGGTGATAACCAATTATAGTTAACAACATTCTAACTGAGTTCTGGAAACTAAAACACAATTTTTGGAATCTGATAAAGCTTTTATGCAGAAGATGAAAAATGACCCATCATACCCATCTCCTAGAACATTACATAAAATCCACATTATCAAGTACATTACCCAATTATTCAGGGGGAAAGAGAGAATCCATCAAGGCAATATCAGTCACATCAAGTACATTACCTGAAATTAGAATGAAACTAAATACCTGTACAGCGAGACAACATTATCGATTGTATTAGTATAAAGAGCCATATTGTCACTGTCTAGTTGACATTTACTACCAATACACTTTTGGTGGAAAACACTACAATACTAATTGTAGTAATGAAGATTACACAATTTTATGAAAAACTGGCAACATAACCAAATCATCCAAAACTCATTACGCACTGCATTGTGTAACTAGGCTAACTTCTGAAGAAAGCTAACATACTAAATTAATTCTCTTTGGCTAAAGCTCATAGAATTTTCAATGCAGAATCCGATGAGATTGGCAGAAGTCACACTATTGTCTCTTTTGAATTCCTTTTCATTGGATGTAGACCAAGAAGCAATTCTTGAGTAGATGACGCAGCTGAAGACTTTGGGATAAGCAATATTACTCTTTGATTGGTCCGACGCCACTCGTTGTACAATCGACAGTGATAACGGAATGAAACCTAAAGGATTAAAAAAAAATCAGCACAAGTAAATTTCCATCATATTGCCACAAATAATAGCTGTGAAAGCCAAACCCCAAACAGCACACTACCCAGAAGCAACATATAAACCACTCTAGACAATATGAATAGCATCACTCCCTAGTCTATTTCTTAAGAAAATAGTTTGTATAAACCAACTTGCTGCCACTAAATGCCATCAAGAGCATACAGTACAACATTTTCAAAAATGCAAATACATCTAAGAGAACTTCACCACCACCAATTAGGAAAAGGTGTGAACATGCAGATAAATGCAAGTAGAGACTACCTTTGTCAAATCAGAATGCGATTGCTTTCTGATTGATGTCAAACTAATGGGCCTGTTAACTCATCATCATTGGCAGTCCCTCAAAACGAGGATGACTTGCTTCTACGCCGAAAACGGATGAGTTCACAGGTGTTTCAATGATATTCTGGACCCAAACTATATTCTGAAGGGTAGAAGACGCCTGTGCGTGGAATGTTTAACGTGTGGTGGCCATTGCGGCCCAGCCATTACACGGGCTTGACAGAGCTAGGTCTTGGTCCAGTGGCAAGGATTAACCAAGATAACTGGAGATCAGCTCTGCTGCACGGACCTAGTGCGCACACATATCGCAGTGTGGGTTGGCCCATGGCTCTCCTGGGCCTCGATCTCATCCCTCTACGAACTCTTGCCGCTCCTTCGCCCCGATCTTGCAGCTCCTGCCCGCACTGCAATCAGCCGTCGCCCTCCTTTGGCAGCACGCGCTGCTTCCTAAAGTGGCATGCCGCCCGCCGCACGCTGCTCCCTCTAATGGCCCCGGCCTGCTGATGGTCTTGCACAAGGTAGCAGTCAATACAGTTTTATTGAGCTAATATTGATTGCAAGCACTCAACAGCTTGCAAACAGAACTGCTGCAATTAGAGGATATCATGGTCTATAGAAGTGCCTATGGTCAGTACAACTTTACAGAATTTTAACCATTTTATACATTTTGGACAACAAAAATAGTTTATTAATGAAGAAAGACTGGATTGACTAGGCTTATATTCACTGGAATTTAGAAGAATGAGAGGGGACCTCATAGAAACATAAAATTCTGACAGGATTGGACAGGTTAGATGCAGGAAGAATAGTCCCGATGTTGGGGAAGTCCAGAACCAGGGGTCACAGTCTAAGGATAAGGGGTAAGCCATTTCGGACCGACATGAGGAGAAACTTCTTCTCAGAGAATACTGAAGCTATGGAATTCTCTTCCACAGAAAGTTGTTGAGGCCAGTTCATTCTACAGGTGAAAGGAAACAGGGATTGTAGACGGAGGAACAACAGCAGCTGAACCAGCCCAGGATTGTGAGAGCATCAAACAGAGAGAACTCTTCCGATTCACAGAGCTTCCATAGATCGACAGGGGCAAGAGTAAAGGGGTTTGATTTAAGAGGTGACTCTAGTCTGAGGCACAGCCCAGCGGAGGTTGCAGCGGAGCAGAGGGGGAGCAGCGAGGCCCATAAAAGGGGCGCACAAGAGATTAGTGTGCAAAATTACGGCACATGGTATTGGGGGTGATGTATTGACGTGGATAGAGAACTGGTTGGCAGACAGGAAGCAAAGAGTAGGAATAATGGAGTACTTTTCAGAATGGCAGGCAGTGACTAGTGGGGTGCCACAGGGTTCAGTGCTGGGACCACAGCTATTTACAATATACATTAATGATTTAGACGGAGGAATTGAATGTAATATCTCAAAGTTTTCAGATGGCACTAAGCTGGGCGGCAGTGCGAGCTGCGAGGAGGATGCTAGGAGGCTGCAGGGGAACTTGGACAGGATAGATGAATGGACAAATGCATGGCAGATGCAGTATAATGTGGATAAGTGTGAGGTTATCCACTTTGGTGGCAAAAACAGGAAGGCAGATTATCTGAATGGTGACAGATTAGTAAAAGGGGAGGTGCAACGAGACCTGGGTGTCATGATACATCAGTCACTGAAGGTAGGCATGCAGGTGCAGCAGGCAGAAAAGAATGCAAATGGCATGCTGGCCTTCATAGCGAGGGGATTGGAGTATAGGAGCAGGGAGGTCTTACTACAGTTGTATAGGGCCTTGGTAAGACCACACCTTGAATATTGTGTACAGTTTTGGTCTCCTAACTTAAGGACATTCTTGCTATTGAGGGAGTGCAGCGAAGGTTCACCAGACTGATTCCCGGGATGGCAGGACTGACATATGAAGAAAGACTGGGTCGATTAGGCTTATATTCACTGGAATTTAGGGGATCTCATAGAAACATATAAAATTCTGACAGGATTGGACAGGCTAGATGCAGGAAGAATGGTCCCGATGTTGGGGAAGTCCAGAACCAGGGGACATAGTCTTAGGATAAGGGGTAAGTGATTTAGGACCGAGATGAGGAGAATCTTCTTCACTCAGAATTGTGAACCTGTGGAATTCTCTACCACAGAAAGTTGTTGAGGTCAGTTCCTTAGATATATTCAAAAGGTCGTTAGATGTGGCCCTTGCGGCTAAAGGGATTAAGGGGTATGGAGAGAAAGCAGGAATGGGGTACTGAAGTTGCATGATCAACCATGATTATATTGAATGGTGACACAGGCTCGAAGAGTAGAATGGCCTACTTCTGCACCTATTTTCTATGTTTCTCGGTTTCTAAAAGTGATTTTTGGGTGTGTAGAGCTGTGCAAAGCCTTCTGACTGATTTTTTGTGCCTGAAGGAGTGCTGTTAGCAGTACCGTGGAAGAAATCAGCTGCTGGAATCTGAGTGCTGTTTGTTGCTGCTAAACTTCCAGAATAAGTGCTGCATAGGTACATGAAAAATAAGGACTGTGTGTTTTGAAAAATCAGTGTCAATTCAATACAGCAATGGAACAATGTCCACCAAGAACAAAGAATTTCTTGCATGAGGAAGTGGAGACACTAGTTATGTGATTGAGCAGAGATGACAGGAGCTGGATACCAGCAGCAGAGGTCACACAAAAGTGCCAGCCAAAGAAATAAAGAAACGTTGGAACCAAGTTGCAGAAGATTACTGCGCAGTGGTGCATACCAGGAGATCTGGAAGCCAGTATAAAAAGAAATGGCACGACCTTAGTCAAGTAGCTAGTGTCAGTAATATTTTCATTTTACAATTGAATCTCAATTGTAAATGTGACCATCTGTATATGTCCCACCCTGCAGAAAAACGCACTCTTAAAAAGTTATATTTTAATCTTTGCAGAAGAAATTGGCCCACAACAAAAGGGAAAGTCGTCGAACAGGAAGAGGCATGCCCAATCTGCATCCACTGACACCCTTGGAACAGAGGGTAGCTGCTATGATGAGTCGTACATGGAGAAAAGCAATCAGTACAGCACAAGCTGGGCCCACATTCGAGGGAGAGGGCAAGTCCTGAAAATGCATCGTGGCCCTTCAAATCAACCTGCTGCCTGGCCTGCTATGTGAGAGAGTACTCATGTCACCCATCCTGCCCTCTCCTGTGCTGCTAACCATTTGACTGTTCTGTTATATTTTGCAGATGATGATGCCAGTCCTGAAGATACAGAAGAACCAGATGCGGACGATCCAGACCAAGGGTGGGTGCGCAGGGGTTGACTGAAATTAATATGTATCAGCCCACATCAACGGACATCAGTGTTTCAAACACTTGCTTAGGTTCTGGTTCGACGTTGCAGGTCCCAGTGGCGGTGGTGGTGGTGTAATGCAGCATTTTACACCCAGTGCCCCACCGTCCCAGCCTGCGCCTCCCACTAGAGTGGTGCCGCATGCAAAACCCAGGGCCCTACCGTCCCAGCCTGTGCCTCCCACTGGAGTATTACTGCCTGCAAGACCCAGGGCCCTACCGTCCCAGGCTGCACCTCCCACTGGTGTGGTGCCGCGAGGCAGACCTAGGCAGAGGAGATGGAGAATCGAAACACGCTCTCCTGAGATGCAGTGTGCAACAGATGTGGCTCAGGTTGTGGCATTGGGTGTGGAGAGCAATGACCTTACCCGATCACTCGCAGGCAGCGTCAGTGCAGGGGGTGAAGAGGTAATAGTACTAACGGGAGAAATAGCAGTAATGACACGGGAAATGAGGGACAGAATGTCAGAGGGAGTTCAAGTGATGGCACAGGCCATCAGGGAGGTCATGCAAGTGACGGCACAGGCCATCAGGGAGTGCCTGGGTGAGGTAGCTACTGCAAGAATGGCACACAGCCCAGCCAATCAAATTACACCAAGAAGTGAACATTCATCAAGATGTGGATGAGAGATGGTTGCAGCCTTTCTTTGCTGCTTTTGTTCTTGTTCTTGATGTAACTGTGGTAACTTTTTTCAAATTGAAATTGTTTTGTAAGTTTTGTAACTTTACAAGTTTATAAGTGATCTTAGAGTCATACTATAGTAAAGTTTGATACAAATATTTTATTACACTAACGTGCAGTTCAGTGAATTTTTCAATAAAATATTTTTACATTAAAACTGAATCATGTTCCATTAGCACAAAACAACATGGGAACAACTCCAAAAAATAAACATGTCCATGAGGAACAGTTGTTGCTGAGCCCTCAGGCATCAATAATTGAAGCTTTCACGGATGAACTGCTGGCGCAGGGCTCGAGTAATCGTTAAAGGAGCACGATAGACCGCCCTCCTGCATCAGGCAATTGCATGCTTTCCTGATCGTCGTCATCATCCTCATCCTGCTCTTCCAAATTACTATCAGGCACTCTCCCCTCATATGGGTCTCCACTACCAGCTCCTGCTGCCTCATGATGGCTACGTTATGCAACATGCAGCACACAACAGTGAACTGACCAACAATCTCGGGGAGTATTGCAAATGGCCTCTGGAATGGTCCAGGCATCAGAAACGCTGTTTCAAGATGCCAATGGTCCTCTCAATGATGCCGTGCGTCGCAATGTGCGACATGTTGTATTGATGGTCAGCTTCCGTCCATGTTACACGTAGGGGCGTCATGAGCCAGGTGGCGAGGCCGTACCCTTTGTCTCCTAGTAGCCAGCTCTGCACTTCTGGCTACTGCTGAAACATGCCAGATATAACGCTGTCGCATAGGATGAACGCATCACGAGTGCTGCCAGGGTTTCTTGCATCGACTGACATGATGCACTGCTTGTCGTCACACGAGCTGGACATTAATGAAGTGGAAACCTTTTCTATTCTTGAACTGCTCGGCATCCTCCACAGCTGCTCGCTAGGCGACGTGGGTACAATCAATGTAGCCCTGTACCTTTCGGAAGCCAGCAATCTTTGATAACCCCACAGCCCTGTCATGCATTGCTTGGCCGGTCATTGGGAACTTAATGAAGTCATTCCTCCGTGCACAGTGCAGCCGTGACTTGGTGAACGCGAGCATTTATTGCACGTTGAGAGATGGCGCACACATCTCCAGTTGTAGCTTGAAACAATCCCGAGGCATGGAACAAAAGTGCAGCTGTAACCTTCACTTCAACAGACAAGGCAGTCAGCGTTCTGCTTCTCGGCTATAAATCTGCTCTCAGCATATCACAGATCTCTTCAACTTCTCTGCGGAAAAGCAGCCTTTTGACACAATCAGCCTCGCTCATGTCCAGGTGCCTGACTCGATATTGCCGACATGGGTAAGGCCTCCTGCCCATCAGCTTATGGGCTATGACGTTCCTGGTGCAGTGAGCTCTAATCAATTCTCTCCTATGCAGCGAATTGATTGAGAACCATTGCATAATCCGTGGCATTGATAATGCCACACCCATACTTGAAGTAAAAATTAAACTTCCAAAGATGCGTGCAGGCTGGCTGGCTCTCCCGACCGGTGTTTTTCAGGCCTCCTCTATCCGCTGGCCGAAAGATCGCAGCTCAGTGCCTGCGCGTGTGCTCGCCCTTCCAGTGTTTTCAATGCCGCCCCTATTCCCTGGCCGAACGATCGCAGCTCGCTTTGCTGCCTGCGTGCTGGGGCTCTGCTCTGTGGACGTTGCCCTTCCGGTGTTTTTCAGGCTGCCCCTATCCCCTGGCCAAATGGCTGAAAGATCGCAGCTCAGTGCTACTGCCACTGCTTCATGGAGAGGTAGGAAAATTTCATTTTTTATTTATTGATTTATTTATCATTTATTATTGATGGCTCTTTATTGGTATAAGTGAAGTGTTTAATGCTTTGTAAAATCCCCTAACTCCCCCCGTTCCCCTGCCTCCCCCCCCCCCCCATCTCTTGCTCCTTGTGCCTAATTCCTAAAATGTAGGCAAGGTTTTTCTGAGCATACAAAAATTGACACTTAATCCATTCTAAGTTAGTTTGGAGTAACTTTTCGCTGCCTAAACTTGCAAAACAGGCGTAAGTGGCTGGTGACACCATCTTTTGAAAAAGAAACTGTACTAAAACAAAACTATTCTAACTAACTAGAATTGGAGCAAACTAAATGCCAAGAATTGCGATTTCTAAGATAATCCATACTAAACTAGTTGCTCCAAAATATTAGGAGCAATTCGAGCCGAAACTTGGGCCCCAATAGAAACAGCACTAATTTGTTAAGAAAATTGTGCATTTTGAAAGGTTACTTTCATCATCCTTTAAGTCCTGCATATGCTGTTTGGTTGTTTGCAGTAATAGTTGCTGTTTAAAATCTAACATCTAACAGTCACAGCTGACTTTTCACCTAGCCAGGTGAGATAGCTATTTGTTCAGTAGCAATCAGTATCTGGGTTCTGATAAAGGGTCATTGACCTGAAACAGTAATCCTATTTCCCCCTCCACAGATGCTGCCTGAGCTGCTGCGTGATTCCATCATTTTCTGTTTTTGTTTCAGGTTTTCCGGCACGTACATTGCTTTTTGTACCAATATCTGGTGTTCTGTATCCAAAATGCCATAATCTGGCACCCCATCGCATCGCAGTTTGTTAATTCCTATGCATTTCACACCTTGTGCACTGCACAAAGTGTGAAATACATAGCTTGAATCAATAGAAATGAGAAGATAAATACAATTGCAAAGGTGGGAGCAAAAAGGAATAAAAATGGCAGGAATAAACCTTGATAGAAATTTCCATACCAAAGTACTCTGATAAAAAAAAACAGATAGGACTTCCCCAGGTGTTCATATTGCAAGTGAGAGGACTAAAAACTTGAGCTAAATATAATCCCAGCAGTTTCTCAGTTAAGTGGGTTGGAAACAAAGTTGCAGGGCATAATGGGTTACAAATGAGGAAGTGGTGGCTGCAGAAAGCTTGTAGGGCATACAAAATACAGATACAACAACTCACATTGAGTGCTTTAATGTAGCAAAATGTCCAGAGGTGTTTCACAGGAGTATAATCAGACAAAAATTGACACCGAGCCGAAGAAGCAGATACTAGGATGTTTGCTTAAAAGCTTGGTTAAAGAGGTAGATTTTAAGGAAGGTCTCCTAGGGAGAAAAGTGGAGAGGTTTAAGGAGGGAATTCCAGAACATAGGGATGAAAGCATGGCTGCCAGTGAAGGGTGTGGAAGTTTGACAAGAGGCTAGAGTTGGAGGAAAAGAGAGTTCTTGGAGGGTTGTAGGAGGTTGCAGAGAAAAAGGGTGGGGATGGGTTGTTGCGTCCATGGAAAGACTTGAACACAAGGACGAGAATTTTAAAAACAAGGTGATAAACCAATGCCAATTGTGAAGCACTCAAACAGAAATTGAGGATTATATATTTAGGTAATGCACTTAAGGATTTAATTTATTACATTAATTTCACTTCATGTGAATACTTCAGTCTGTCCACTGTAGTTTGGAAAACTCAAGTATGATTTTAATTGTATGCACTAAGGTTCACAGTAGCTTCTGCCATCAATTTATTTAATCCTTTTATGAAGGCTTTGACCTCTTACTGGATTATAAGCAGATATCAAAATTTACTGGAGCAAATCTCTCAACAACAATCTCTCAAAACTACCCCTTCCTGTGAGTGGGACAAGGCACAATGAGGGGTGCCACTCATGATTCTCATATTTTGAGTAGTCTTCAGAGACATGATCATTGAGGCATAGGCGGAATATAGAACAAAAGTGCAAAATATCTTGTGCTTATGTCTGACACTTAGAAACATAGAAAATAGGTGCAGGAGTAGGCCATTCGGCCCTTCTAGCCTGCACCGCCATTCAATGAGTTCATGGCTGAACATGCAACTTCAGTACCCCATTCCTGCTTTCTCACCATACCCCTTGATTCCCCTAGTAGTAAGGACTTCATCTAACTCCTTTTTGAATATATTTAGTGAATTGGCCTCAACAACTTTCTGTGGTAGAGAATTCCACAGGTTCACCACTCTCTGGGTGAAGAAATTCCTCCTCATCTCGGTCCTAAATGGCTTCCCCCTTATCCTTAGACTGTGTCCCCTGGTTCTGGACTTCCCCAACATTGGGAACATTCTTCCTGCATCTAACCTGTCTTAAACCCGTCAGAATTTTAAACATTTCTATGAGGTCCCCTCTCATTCTTCTGAACTCCAGTGAATACAAGCCCAGTTGATCCAGTCTTTCTTGATAGGTCAGTCCCGCCATCCCGGGAATCAGTCTGGTGAATCTTCGCTGCACTCCCTCAATAGCAAGAATGTCCTTCCTCAGGTTAGGAGACCAAAACTGTACACAATACTCCAGGTGTGGCCTCACCAAGGCCCTGTACAATTGTAGCAACACCTCCCTGCCCTTGTACTCAAATCCCCTCGCTATGAAGGCCAACATGCCATTTGCTTTCTTAACCGCCTGCTGTACCTGCATGCCAACCTTCAATGACTGATGTACCATGACACCCAGGTCTCGTTGCACCTCTCCTTTTCCTAATCTGTCACCATTCAGATAATAGTCTGTCTCTCTGTTTTTACCACCAAAGTGGATAACCTCACATTTAGGCATTAAGAGTATAAGAAATAGTTAGGAACATGAGGATTATAGTAATAAGTAGAGAACAGCAATATTATAGCAATGATTTAAAAACTACTTGCTACTATACTTAAAATGGTTCCTTGTAAACATCAACCACCATCACTGTAACACTTAAGTGAGGGGGTAGGGTGGGGCAATGGCAGCATATATTGACTCATCAAGGAAAATCTTCCTACAAAATAGAACACATCAGTGGTGATAACGACTGCTTCATTTACTGTTTGTTTCATTATGTTCAGTGATGAGTATAAAATATTGTTACATCTACTAACTATATTGGAATTAATTCATGTTCAATTATATCTACAAGAAAGAGAGAATTCATACTTACTAGAGTCCAAAAGAGATAAATAGTGAAGAGTGCAACCGTTAGTGCAATGAGTCCAACTGCTTCTAGTCGGCTGCTGAAGTGTAAATGGTCCACTGCACCTCGCAAACACAACCAGCCAGAGATTGTGGCAAGAGGGGTTATAAACAGGAAGCACACCATATCTCCAAACAAGGTCCGCTTTTCATGTTGTGGTCCTGGATTTCTTAACCACTGGGTGGGGTGAAAGAGGGAAAAAAAATATTAATTGCAATTTATTTCAGTGAAATAGTTATTCATTCTCCCTTAAAAAAATACTCAAGCTCAAAGTCAAGTTCCCTTTTCCGAATGCCTCGCATGATTTTTATTTGTTTGTGGGACTCCAAACTCAATCCCATCCTATTGGGAGACATGCAAGCTTAGAGCTCAATCCCATACTTGATATTAAACATTCACATTTGCTGCACTGGATTTGGAATACTCCATGCATAGATTTCACATGGCAGAGAGTAGTTATTCTGTAACACACACATATATTCTAAGCAGCAAGAACTCTAGATAAATGAGACTGTTTTCCTGAGTAGGTGTTTAAAAAAAGAAAAAATCTCTCGTAAGTATATAATTTTCAAGAATATTGCAAAATCTTACTGGCGCTCACAAATACAACATTTCCAAGGAAATAACTGTACGGCACAATTCTTTAATCCTTGGAGTGCCGTGAAGAGGAAGAGTTTGCATTTATTTAGAGCATCTTTCATGACCTCAGGACATCCCAAAGCGCTTCACAATCAAAGCATACCAGGGGAACTGCCCGACTCTTCTTCAAATAGTGCCATGGGATCTTTTATGTCCCCCCCGAAGGGGAAAATAGGCCCTCATTTTAAAATCTTACCTGAAAAATAGCCGTAAGTACAGCACTCCCTTAGAACTGCACTGGTGTCAGCCTAGATTATATGCTCAAAACCTATGGAGAGGATATTGAACCTATGACCTTCTGACTCAGAGGCCCGAGCGCTACTTCTGAACCAAGGCTGGACAAATTTACCCATCCAAGGTCTGTAGCTTTGTAGGTTACAGCAATTCAAGTGCATATCCAATTACATTTTAAGTGAACATAAGCACATAAGAAATAAGAGCAGGTGTCGGGCATTTGGCCCCTCGAGCCTGCTCCGCCATTAATAAGATCATGGCTGATCTGATCATGGACTCAGCTCCACTTCCGTGCTCGCTTCCCATAACCCTTGACTTTAAATCGCTCAAAAATCTGTCCATCTCCGCCTTAAATATATTCAATGACCCAACCTCTACTGCTCTCTGAGAATTCCACAGATGTACAACCCCCAGAGAAGACATTCCTCCTCATCTCAGTTTTAAATGGGTAACCCCTTATTCTGAAATTGTCCCCTAGTTCTAGATTCCTCCACGAGTGGAAACATTCTCTCTGCACCTACCTTGTCGAGCCCCCTCATTATCTTATATGTTTCAATAAGATCATCTCTCATGCTTCTGAACTCCAATGAGTACAGGCCCAACCTGCTCAACCTTTCATCTCAGGAATCAACCTAGTGAACCTTCTCTGAGCTGCCTCAAATGCAAATATATCCCTCCTTAAATAAGGTGACCAAAACTGTACACAGTACTCTAGGTGTGGCCTCACCAATACCCTGTACAATTATAGCAGGACTTCTCTGCTTTTATACTCCATCCCCCTTGCAATAAAGGCCAATATTTCATTTGCCTTCCTGAAAGTGCTGAGGGTTTCTGCCTCTACTGTCCTTTCAGGCAGCGAGTTCCAGACCCCTGCAACCTCGGTGAAAATATTTCTCCTCAAATCCCCTCTAAACCTTCTACCAATTACTTTAAATCTATACCCTCTGCTAAGGTCCTTCCTATCCACTCTATGTAGGCCCCTCAAAATTGTATTCATCTCAATTAAGTCTCCCCTAAGCCTCCTCTGTTCCAGAGAAAATAACCCCAGCATATACAATCTTTCCTCATAGCAAAAATTCTCCAATCCAGGCAGCATCCTCGTAAATCTCCTCTGTATCCTCTCTAGTGCAAGCACATCGTTCCTGTAAGGTGGTGAGCAGAAATGTACGCAGTACTCTAGCTGTGGCTTAACTAGCGTTTTATACAGTTCAAGCATAACCTCCCTGCTCTTGTATTCTATGCCTCGGCTAATAAAGGCAACTATCCCGAACGCCTGTTTAACCACCTTGTCTACCTGTCTTGCTAACTTCAGGAATCTGTGAACATGAACTCCAAGGTCCCTCTCTTCCTCTACACTTCAGTGTCCGACCATTTATTGTGTATTCCTTACCTTGTTAGCCCTCCCCAAATGCATTACACCTCACACTTCTCCGGATTGAATTCAGTTTGCCACTGTTCTGCCCACCTGACCAGTCCATTGATATCTTCCTGCAGTCTACAGCTTTCTTCTTCATAATCAACCACACAGCCAATTTTTGTATCATCTGCAAACTTCTTAATCATACCCTCCACATTCAAGTCTAAATCATTGATATATATCACAAAAAGCAAGGGACCTAGTATGGAGCCCTGAGGAACCCCAATGGAACCAGCCTTCCAGACACAAAAACACCCATCATTACCCTTTGCTTTCTGCAGTTGAACCAATTTTGGATCCAACTTTCCACTTTACCTTGAATCCCATGCGCTTTTACTTTCATGACCAGTCTGCCAAGTGGGACTTATCAAAAGCCTTGCTAAAATCCATATACACATCAAACACACCACCCTCATTGACCCTCCTTATTACCTCCTCAAAAAATTCAATCAAGTTAGTGAGACATGACCTTCCCTTAACAAATCCATGCTGGCCGGCCTTGATTAATCCGGGTCTTTCTAAATGAAGATTTATCCTGTCCCTCAGAAATGTTTCCAATAATTTTCCCACTATCAAAGCTGTTAAACACCTTAATACTTCCTCTCTCACTATGTTTATTTCATCTAATATTTTTCACACTCCTCCCCCTCCCTGATTTCAAGTCTGCATCGTCTGATTGCAATGTCTGCAGCGTCCCTCTCTTGTGAAAACAGATGCAAAACATTCAAGAAGAACCATATCCACGTCTTCCACCTCCACACACAGGTTACCTTTATGGTCTCTAATAGGCACTACTCTTTGAGTTATCCTCTTGCTCTTAATGTATTTATAAAACATCTTTGGGTTTTCCTTGATTTTACTTGCCAATATTTTTTCATGCTCTCTTTGCTTTTCTAATTTCCTTTTTACTTTCACCCGTCCCACTTTCTATACTCCTCCAGGGTTTTTGCAGTATTGAGCCACAGGTATAGAGGGCCATGTGGCAAGAAGTCAGCCAGCACTGTGGTAGACAGAACCTTATCACAGTGCCGTAAGAAATTCAATGACCTCGGTATTTTCATAAGCTTCCCTCTTTTTCTTTATCCTACAACAACTTTTATTTATATAGCTCCTTTAACATAGTAAAATGTCCCAAGGCGCTTCACAGCAGTATTATATGACAAAACAAATAAATTTGACACTGAGCCACACAAAGAATTTACGGAAGATGACCAAAAACTTGGTAAAAGAGGTAGGTATTAAGGAGCGTCTTAAAGGAGGAAAGAGAGGGAGAGAGGCAGAGTGCTTTATGGAGGGAGTTCCAGAACTTAGGGCCCAAGCAACTAAAGGCACGGCCACCGATGTTTGAGCAGTTATAATCAGCGATATCCAAGAGGGCAGAATTTGAGGAGTGCAAACATCTCGTGGGGTTGAGAGGCTGAAAGAGATGTATGCCACTTGACATCCAGAGGCTCGAGATTAGTTAGTCCCACCCTTTTTCTTTAAGGGAACATACTTGCTCTGAACAAATCTCTTCCACATTTGATTTATAAACATGTCAAACATTGAACTGGTCACAGCTATTGTGATGAGATGAGGATAATCACTACATGTGATCTATTGATTGGCTCAAAATCTGGCCTTTAAAACCAGTTTTTTGAACGTTCTTCCCAACTGGCCTCGTCAACATGCTGTCACCTTCACAGATTCGAGTATCTGAACTCTAGGGCCTAGAAATGGGGCCTCCTTAACACCTCCAGTTATTGCCTCGGGGGTGGGGGGAGGCGATAATGGGCGCTAATGTCTTACCAACTGGGGGCTGCGAGATGGACAATTCTTGTTAACTTCAGCGCGAGGTTTGCGGCAGTGGTAGGACGTTGCGCCCTGATCTCCTGCACCCGGAGAGCGGGACGGCATTGCCGTGCGCATCGCCCTGGTAACGCACCAGACCCGAACTTCGGTTCCGCTCCCTGGGCGAAAATGCCGCAGCTGCAGGAGGCATGATCGGGAGGCCGGGTGCTTGGGGGGGGGGGGGGGGGCAAAAGTTAAAGGGGAGGTGGCTAAGGCAAGTACAATATTTTAAAAATTGTGTTCAATTTTTTTTGATTCCTCTTCGGCCGCGACCGATCAGCCCAGCACTCTGCTGGAGTGCATCGGGCTGGATCGCGGTTACCACCGGGGATGAGCTCGCTGGTCCTAGTGCAGAGCCTGCAGCAATGGCTCCTTCCTTTTAAGGGCGGGAAGAAGCTTCAAAACACAGCTACTGCCTCACCTGCATCTTGTTGCGCTCCAGGAAAGTGGAGTGCTTGGTTTAGCGGAGGGGGCGAAATTGGGTTCCTGTTCGTCTGCTGTTAGCATCTCCGGGGGGCGCTAACAGGGTGAAAATGGGCTTTCACCTGGCTGCGGCAAGAACAGCGCTGCCTGCGAATGTGGCCGGGGGTTTTGCAGAAGCTCCAACAGGTAGCACCCTGCTCGGCTGCGCCCTGTTATCACCCCGGAAGAGAAATCAAATGCGCTTCCCTCGCTTATTACCTGGCACTGACAATGGCAGCTTTAGTTGTCGAGATGTACTTGGAAATCGGCTGGAGGAGTGCCATTTAAAGGCGCCATCTTTACAAACAATTTTTATCAGCTATTCCTCTTTGCAGCTTGTTAACACATAGGCAGAGTGACAGTTGAATAGATTTGAACGCCATTTCTTTGTTTCATTGAGGGCAGATTTCAAACTACAACACTTGCATTGTTTTATGGGGGAATTTGGGGGGGGGGGGGGGGCGTTGGTATTCTACCTCCATGCTCTCAATTTCCACGCCAATGGATCCTTCCAGTGTGCAACAGGTGACATCTCCAACATCTCCCAGTTTGCCATCCGTCGCTCCATTCACGAGGTCACAGATGCTCCACACAGAAGGGAATACATTTCCTTCCCCATGACCAGAGAGAAGCAGCGCGAGCGTGCATCAGGCTTCCTCAGGTTAGTGGGCTTTCCCATGGTGCAGGTCGTCATTGACTGCATCCACGTCGCTTTGCGGGCACCGCATCATAATCCTGAGGTCTTCCGTAAACGCAAAGACTACCACTCACTAAATGTGCAGTTGGTGTGCGACCACACATGCAGAATTTTCACCCTCTATGCCCGCTGTTCTGGCAGCAGCCATGATACCTTCATCCTGCGCCAGACCGGTGAGCCAGCTCTCCAAGCTCGTGGCTGGCAGCTGGGAGACAAGGGTTATCCGCTCTCCATGTGGCTCATGACTCCTCTCTGCAACCCCACCACTCCTGCCCAGCTCTCATACAATGAGAGCCATGCCTCCACCAGAAACATCATTAAGCAGACCATCGGAGTGCTCAAGCAATGATTCCGCTGCCTTGACCATTCGGGAGGAGTCCTCCAGTACTCGCCTGAGCGGGTGTCCCTATTCGTAGTCATCTGTTGCATACTGCACAATCTGGCCTTCATGAGGGCACAACCATTGACACCAGGCACTGCCGCACTACCTCAGGAGGAAGAGGAACAAGAGTAGCAACACCAGCGACAGAGGAGGCAGCTGTCATTTATGTGCATGCTGTTTGTAGCCACCAGATGTTGTCATTGTTGGAGGCCACTGAGCAGCACGCACATGGTGCTGCTCTGGTATAAAAGGCCAGCCATTTTGTGAGTGAGACACTTTGGGCCTAAATAAAGCAGAAGCAAGATTGTACCTTGCTTAGTTAAACAGTACTCAGTTTGAACCTTTATTGCATACATAACAGCAGCCACTCAATCGCGATTCTACAAGGGCGGTCCGCGACCGTCTCATCATCATTCGGTTCCAGTGAATGCCATCCCACTTCCCGGTTCCTCTGGACATCCCCAACACCACGTCAATTTGCCCTTCCATACCAAAGCCCCAAAATTGAAATGAGAGACAACAGCAAAGATGAAACATTCCAACAATAACTTATGTAATAACAATTAACTGTATCATAATGTATTTAAGAATCACCCTTGTGCATTTCCTTACATCCCCTCTTTGCTTCAACAAATCTAGTGCTCCTCCGCAGTGTATCCCCTGTGGCAGCAGCATGGCTGGTGGAAGGCTGTGTGTCAGGGCCAGAGACTACAGATGGCCTTGCAGGACGCCCTCGACCAGCTCTGGGCCTGGAAGGCCTGGCTGTAGACTGCACCTCCTCAGGCTGGGCAGCAGCAGTCTGGGCTGGCTGGGTGACAGGCAGCGGCGTGGCAGTGGTGGGATCAGGAATGCTGTCATCGTGACAGAGGACAGCAGGTTCCTGCTCCACTGACCCAGTGCCACTCCCCCAGGGCAGCACCCTCAGCATCCCCACCGATCTGCTGCAGCACAATGGACTGTGGTGGATCCAGCGGCAATGGCAGCAGTCACAGCATGCGTAGCATCCAGCCAAGACTGCATGACAACACCAAGTCATTGTGTTGCTTCCACCTGTGCTGCAATGGAAGCTGCCACATCGCCCATGACATGAATCATGAGGTCTGGATCCGCACGGTCTCTCGGAGTCCACCATCGCCTGCAGATTAGCAATGATGGGCTCCATGGTGTGCGCAGAGCTCTGTGCAATGCTGGAGGCAGATTCCTCCATGCTCCATACCACTGCCGAGAGGCTGTTGGGCATTCTTGCAATTGCACCTATCATATCATGTCAGAGTGCATGGTCATCACCCTTTGTGTGAATGCCTCCCCATCGAGGTCCTCAGTCCTTTGCAGCAGAAACATAGAAATTAGGTGCAGGAGCAGGCCCTTCGAGCCTGCACCGCCATTCAAGATCATGGCTGTTCATTCAGCCCAAGTACCCCTTTCCTGCTTTCTCTCCATACCCCTTGATCCCTTTGGCCGTAAGGGCCATATCTAACTCCCTTTTGAATATATCTAACGAACTGGCCTCAACAACTTTCTGCGGTAGAGAATTCCACAGGTTAACCACTCTGAGTGAAGAAGTTTCTCCTCATCTCGGTCCGAAATGGCTTACCCCTTATTCTTAGACTGTGACCCTGGTTCTGGAACTCCCCAGCAATTCTTCCTGCCTCTGACCTGTCCAATCCCATCAGAATTTTATATGTTTCTATGAGATCCCCTCTCATTCTTCTAAACTCCAGTGGATACAAGCCCAGTTGATCCAGTCTCTCCTCATGTCAGTCCTACCATCCCGGGAATCAGTCTGGTGAACCTTCGCTGTACTCCCTCAATAGCAAGAACGTCCTTCCTCAGATTAGGAGACCAAAACTGAACACAATATTCTAGGTGTGGCCTCACCAAGGCTCTGTACAACTGCAGTAAGACCTCACTGCTCCTATACTCAAATCCTCTAGCTATGAAGGCCAACATGCCATTTGCCTTCTTCACCGCCTGTTGTACTTGCATGCCAACCTTCAATGACTGATGTACCATGACACCCAAGTCGCGTTGCACCTCCCCTTTTCCTAATCTGTCACCATTCAGATAATATTCTGTTTTCCTGTTTTTGCCACAAAGGTGGATAACCTCACATTTATCCACATTATACTGCATCTGCCATGCATTTACCCACTCACCTAACCTGTCCAAGTCAACCTGCAGCCTCTTAGCATCCTCCTCACAGCTCACACCGCCACCCAGCTTAGTGTCATCTGCAAACTTGGAGATATTACATTAAATTCCTTCATCTAAATCATTGATATATATTGTAAATAGCTGGGGTTCCAGCACTGAACCCCACTGGTCACTGCCTGCCATTCTGAAAAGGACCCATTTATCCTGACTCTCTGCTTCCTGTCTGCCAACCAGTTCTCTATCCACGTCAATACATTACCCCCAATACAATGTGCTTTAATTTTGCATACTAATCTCGTGTGGGACCTTGTCAAAAGCCTTTTGAAAGTCCAAATACACCACATCCACTGGTTCTCCCTTGTCCACTCTACTAGTTACATCCTCAAAAAATTATAGAAGATTTGTCAAGCATGATTTTCCATTCATAAATCCATGCTGACTTGGACCGATTCTGTCACTGCTTTCCAAATGTACTGCTATGTCATCTTTAATAACGGATTCCAACATTTTCCTCACCACCGATGTCAGGCTAACCAGTCGATAATTCCCGGTTTTCTCTCTCCCTCATTTTTTAAAAAGTGGTTACACATTAGCTACCCTCCAGTCCATAGGAACTGATCCAGAACCCACAGAATGTTGGAAAATAATGACCAATGCATCCGCTATTTCTAGGGCCACTTCCTCAAGTACTCTGGGATGCAGCCTATCAGGCCCTGGGGATTTATCGGCCTTCAATCCCATCAATTTCCCAAACACAATTTCCTGACTAATAAGGATTTCCTTTAGTTCCTCCTTTTCGCTAGACCCTCGAACCCCCTCGTATTTCCGGAAGGTATTTTTGTCTTCCTTAGTGAAGACAGATCCAAAGTATTTGTTGAATTGGTCTGCCATTTATTTGTTCCCCATTATAAATTCACCTGATTCTGACTGCAAAGGACCTACGTTGGTCTGCACTAATCTTTTTCTCTTCACATATCTATAGAAGCTTTTGCAGTCAGTATTTATGTTCCCTGCAAGCTTACTCTCATACTCTATTTTCCCCCTCCTAAGTAGACCCTTTGTCCTCCTCTGCTGAATTCTAAATTTCTCAGTCCTCAGGTTTGCTGCTTTTTCTGGCCAATTTATATGCCTCTTCCTTGGATTTAACAGTATCCCTAATTTCCCTCGTTAGCCACGGTTGAGTCACCTTCCCCGTTTTATTTTTACTCCAGACAGGGATGTACAATTGTTGAAGTTCACCTATGTGATCTATAAATGTCTGCCATTGCCTATCCACTGTCAACCCTTTAAGTATCATTTGCCAGCCTATCCTAGCCAATTCACGTCTCATACCATCAAAGTTACCTTTCCTTAAGTTCAGGACCCTAGTCTCTGAATTAACTGTGTCACTCTCCATCTTAATAAAGAATTCTACCATATTATGGTCACTCTTCCCCAGGGGGCCTTGCACAAGATTGCTAATTAGTCCTCTCATTACACAACACGCAGTCTAGGATGGCCAGCTCTCTAGTTGGTTCCTTGACATATTGGTCTAGAAAGCCATCCCTAATACACTCCAGGAAATCCTCCTCCACCTCATTGCTAGCAGCTTGGCTAGCCCAATCTATATGTAGATTAAAGTCACCCATAATAACTGCTGTACCTTTATTGCACGCATCTCTAATTTCTTGTTTGATGCGATCCCCAACCTCTACTACTGTTTGGTGGTCTGTACACAACTCCCACTAGCGTTTTCTGCCCTTTGCTATTCCGCAGCTTTACCCATACAGATTCCACATCATCCAAACTAATGTCCTTTCTTACTATTGAGTTAATTTTCTTTTTAACCAGCAACGCTACTCCACCTCCTTTTCCTTTTTGTCTATCCTTCCTGAATGTTGAATACCCCTGGATGTTGAGTTCCCAGCCTTGGTCACCCTGGAGCCATGTCTCCGTAATCCCAATTATATCATAATCGTTAATAGCTGTCTGCACAGTTAATTCATCCACCTTATTACGAATACTCCTCGCATTGAGGCACAGAACCTTTAGGCTTGTCTTTTTAACACTCTTCATCCCTTTAGAATTTTGCTGTAATGTTGCCCTTTTTGATTTTTGCCTTGGGTTTCTCTGTCCTCCACTTTTACTATTCTCCTTTCTATCTTTTGCTTCTGCCCCCATTTTATTTCCCTCTGTCTCCCTGCATAGGTTCCCATCCCCTGCCATATTAGTTTAAACCCTCCCCAACAGCAATAGCAAACAGCCCCCCCTAGGACACGGATTCCAGTCCTACCCAGGTCCAGACCGTCCGGTTTGTACTGGTCCCACCGGTTGCAATGTCCCAGGAATTTGAATCCCTCTGTCTTGCATCACTCCTCCAGCCACGTATTCATCTGCTATTTCTACTCTGACTAGTACGTGGCACTGGTAGCAATCCTGAGATTACTACCTTTGAGGTCCTACTTTTTAAATTTAACTCCTCGCTCCCTAAATTCAGCTTGTAGGACCTCATCCCGCTTTTTACCTGTATCATTGGTACCTATATGCACCCGCCGGGGAATAGCTCCCGAGGTCAATGAGTCGCACTCGCTCAAGGTCAGGGAGCTCGTGCAGTTGAGGTTCCAACCCACCCCTCCAGTCCACTGCTGTTCACTCTTATGTGCCATTTTGGCCTACAAACTTGTGTGAGTAAGCATCCAGCTATGTATCTGGAAGATATGCCAGCTGTGTTTGAATAGCTGTGAATGAAGGCAAGGCATAAGATGTGGATGTGAGTGAGATTTAGTTGTCGAGGCTTGGTGGTTGACTGGTGGGCAAGTGATGGTTTGCACAGTGTGCACAGACAGAGGCTCAGGGACCGGTATATGTAGGTGGTGTGGAACTTACCTTGACCACGTCGTTGAATTTCTTGCAGCACCCTGTCAGGGTTCTATCGACCACAGTGCTGGCCGACACCTCTTCGGCCACTTCGCGACACGTGGCC